>NC_138342.1:90711553-91204053 GCF_046562875.1 Panthera onca
CCGAGGGAACTGGTAAGTTTTTCCACTAAGAACCTCCTTATAATATCTAAAAATGTTGGGTTAGGTTGTTTTAAGGCCTCCTTAACAATTACTGAAAAAGTGATATCGACCAAGGGTCAGCACACTACTACCGGTAGGCCAAATCTGGCCCTCGGCCTGTTTCTATAAACAAGTTCACCGGAATGCTAGCATGCTCGAGTGTTTAAGTATTGCCTATGGCTGATTTTGCACTATAACAGCAGAGCTGACTAGTTGCAAGAAAGGCACACAAAGCCAAAAATATTTATTATCTGTCCCTTTATAGAAAAAGTTTGCCAATGTCTAATATAGACCAAATGTTTCAAGCACTAGCATTGTATAAGAAAAGCAAAGTAGACTAGAGGAAAGAGCTCTGAGCTGGGGGAGAAAGAAGCGGTCTGGTCTCTAGAATCAGATCTGCTCCCATCAGCTTACCTATTAGACAAGGGCGAACTTGGCTTTAACCTCCTCAGGCCTCAGTTTCTTCATTTTATTAATTTTTTTTTTTAACATTTATTTATTTTTGAGACAGAGAGAGACAGAGCATGAACAGAGGAGGGGCAGAGAGAGAGGGAGACACAGAATCTGAAACAGGCTCCAAGCTCTGAGCTGTCAGCACAGAGCCCGACGCGGGGCTCGAACTCACGGACCGTGAGATCATGACCTGAGCCGAAGTCGGATGCTTAACCAACCAAGCCACCCAGGCGCCCCGGTTTCTTCATTTTAAATAACAGCATTAGAATGAGATTCTTCTGACTTCGAAAGGCTGTCATTCCAGAATGGTCTCAATGAATTGAAGAGGGTAAAATTCATTCATGTTTTTACATTTCATTTTTTAAATTTTTTTGTAATGCTTTTATTTATTTTTTTAGAGAGACAGAGAGACAGAGTGTGAGCGGGGGAGGAGCAGAGAGAGGGAGACAGAATCTGAAACAGGCTCCAGGCTCTGAGCTGTCAGCCCAGACCCCGACACAGTGCTCAAACTCACAAACCGTGAGATCATGACCTGAACCAAAGTCAGAGGCTTAACTGACTGAGCCACCCAGGTGCCCCGATCTTACATTTCATTTTCAAGGATATATCTTATTTTCAAAGGACAAAACTGTTTTGTAAGATTTATTGTGGAGGAAAGAAAGGAATTTACAAGACAGAACTCCTCAGTTCTGAGCACACATGAGAAATCAAATTGTACCTCACATTTTTCCAGGCTTTTATTTTAACTCTTCACACACATCAGTAATCTGACTCTTTGCCATAGAGAGACAATTGCGTGTATTTGCATTTTGTCTGTGTGTGAGAATTTAATTTTTTACAACCCGCTGTGTTTTTCAGGCCCTTTAACTAATAGGCTTTTATCACCTTATGATTGCTTGATTTTCTCTTAATTGCTTTATGACAATACAATTTATTTGGATCACTCCCACCCTGCGGTTTTACTTTCTAATGAGGACTTTATGAATTTATATGTACGACTATGCATCAGCTTAATTTTCCAATCCCTCTTCTTCCCCAGAAATGGAGAAGTAGAATTGGAGTGAGGCAAAAGAGCCATAGAACACCCTTCCAGCTCTTCCTCTGTGGGGAAATGTCCGCACATAGAGTCTCCACTCTCCCAATGAGCCTTGGCCCCTGTGCCCACTTGCTGTGGAGCCTCTCCAGTACCCTCCACACCGCTCTCAGAGGCTTTTACATACACACACATACACATTGTGTACACAAAGGACAAGCTGGCCGGAGGCAATTGGGAGGTGCCAAAGTTCCTTCTGACCTGTGATTTGGACTTTATCTCCTCATACACGGTATTTATTAGATTATTAATTTGGGTAAGTGGAAGAACTCATTGTTTTGAAGACAACCTGAGTAAGTTCAGAACTGATTTTCAAGGCGGCCATTTCTTTTCCTTCATAAATTCTGCATTTCAGGCTTCTAACAAGCCATTTTGGAAGTATAAACACATTTTGAGTTTACCAGTTTGGCTCAATATGAAGGCATCATGCATCTCTAGGACTGCCTGTCACTCAGTTCTCAGAGCTGAAGACCTACAAAGGTCACAGACAGCGAAGTCTACCAATGGTGGGGGCAGCAATGGACGGGACAGGTCACGTATCCCTCTAAATACAAAGCAGGTCCACTGCTTTTGTAAAGTATCTTAATGATTTGATAATAGTGACCATTTCTTGAGAGTCTAGCTTGTGTCCGGCTCTTTATCTACCATTTCATCGAAACTTCAAGCAGATTTAATAAGATTATGAGCCTCATTCCCTTTTAAGAAATGCATTGACCAAGGGTACATAAATGATATCTGGCAGAGTTGGGTTCATGACCAGTGTGTTTTGACCCCAAAGTCCTCTCTTACAAGCGCCCACTTGGTCTTTCTTCTCAAAGTACTTTCTCCTCAAAGTACTGTCTCCTGCATTAGCTCATCTAATACTATAGCCACCCTGCTGAGGTGACAGGGCAGGCATTCTGTTCTCCCTTTTTACAGATGAAGACTGAGGAATAAGTGTTGCTCCCCAGTTACAAGGGATAGAGTCAGAAAAGACAGGCTTCCTGATCCTTGATCTAGTGCTCTTTCCATAAATACGTTTTCTTTTCTAAAAATGAAAACCTTGGGCGCCTGGGTGGCTCAGTCAGTTAAGCGGCCAACTTCGGCTCAGGTCATGGTCTCACGGTCTGTGGGTTCTACCCCCACATCAGGCTCTGTGCTGACAGCTCAGAGCCTGGAGCCTGATTCAGATTCTGTGTCTCCCTCTCTCTCTGCCCCTCCCCCACTCATGTTCTGTCTCTCTCTCAAAAATAAATAAAACATTAAAAAAATGAAAACCTGTTATCAAACTGGAAAGGTTAGGGCAATGTGTGCTTGTAGACAAGTCAGAGGACCTGTGTGCTCACAGATCTTAGCTTAGTAACCAACAGGAAATGGGAGTCTTCTGGCCCCATGACCAGTAATCAGCTCTAAGTTCTTAGGTTGAGGGCAAAAACAGAGTGAGCTGTGAGGGACGAGACAAAAAAGAACAGCCTGGCTGGCCCACAAAGTGATGGCCAGGCAGTGTGGAGCAGCAGGAAGACCCTGGCTAATGGCTTGAGGCTACAGCAATGCCAAATGGAGGGTAGGAAGTTAGATCGCCCAGGGGCCCATGAGGGCGTCACTCTGTGATCACTGAGGTCCTCAGGGATGACCCAGAGTGTGCACGAAAAGGCCAAATTATATTTAATGGGCATAATTTTAAAAGTACTAGCACGCTTTAGGAAAATAATGGCAACTGGCATTTATTAAGCTATCATCAGGTGCTTGGCACTGTTTTAAGCACTAGACATGTGTTAACATGTCAGGTACCATTAAAACCCTCAGGTGACACATGAGAAGCACAGAGAAGTGACTTGGTCGTGTCACAGACTCGGTGAGGGTAGAGCTGGGATTTGAACCCAGGCAGTCTGCCCCGCAGCCTCCCCGTTAGCTGCCACTTTCCATACAGTTGTCATTCAACGAGGATGCCTATACGCCCCACAGAGTCCACCTTTCTGAATAGCTAGGCAGTTTGTCTAATAAGACTTTAAATTTATGATTTTGAAATCCCACTTCCAAAACTGTCGAGTCCCATAACCAGTGAAATTTGTTTCTGACTTCATAGAATACCCACGTGTTCTCAGACACCAGTGAAATCACTTCAACTTTCACAACTGCAGTTTAGACAGATTGAAAGGAAGCAATCAAACAGTAATATTAGGAATATGTTGGTGCACAAGCAATAAAGTCATAGGGTTGTGAAAAGAAGTGAAATGTCTATTTCCCTGAAACACATATCCCTTAACATACTCCCAGTTTGTAAATCTGCGGCTGAAGAAAAGTGAAATACCAAATACCACATTAAAACAAAACCATAATGACCAGTGTTTGGTTCCTAGAAGAAAGTGGTGCTGTTATCAGTCAGAAATGATAAATAATGCAAAGAGAAAGCTTTGAGATTCCAACCCTTCTAGTCATAGGCTCAGATCTGAAGCAGTAACGCGGGCCCCCCTGGCTTGCCCCACCGAGCTGTGGGATAATGAGACTGGCTTGCAGCCACGGTTGTGGGTTACCCCAGTCCCCGAACCCACAAGCCACCACCACAGCTTTTCTCCTGCCTCGAGGCAACCTTCAATTTCAGAAGGGCACAGAATCAAACAGAAAGCAATTAGTGTGGCAGAACCTTGAAAAGAAACCAATAGCCAGGATCTAGAGTTTTCTACAGAAAGCCAGGATTTCCTTATTTGCAGAGAGAAACAACAAGAACAATTAAAAGTTTCAAATCATGTACAATTACTTTCAAGTCGGGTCTGGGGAAACATAAATAGATTTCATATCAGAGCTTTAGCCCAAGTCCAGGCTGTTTGTTTGTTTTAGGGAACTCTGCTTTCATCTTTGAGAAGGATGTCATAAAAGCACATTTCAAAAAATTACCATTGGCACCCAGTTTCCTATTTGATTACATTTTGGCACAAAGCCCTGCTAGGAATGTAGAGCCCCTCTCTCAATCCCTCTGATAGGGAGAGAATCAGATGGACTGACTACCTTTCACCTCTCTCGCCCCCTACGCTGGGGCAATCTGACATCGTGGAAGCTACAAGAAGTAACTGAAATTATTTAGGAAAGTCGGTACTTTCCATTTTAGTTTACCTCAGGCAAATTCATCAGCATCCCCTTGAAACAGCGACACTACAAGTACTACAAGTTAGAAGCACCAGATACCAATTACGAGCTGAGAACTAAATGCCATAATTAATGAGACGTACACTTTAATCTAAAACAAGTCAAAAATGTTCCTGGATAAAGAAAAAAGTAAAGTAAAACTCCATAATTATAATAAATTGATGTACAGTGGATAGATTTCTCCACCTATCAAACAACAAAGATAGTTATGTCTTTGAGATACTAGTCAACTGTTATACAATTAACACCTAACTCGGACCAAAGATCTCACATTAACAAATAGATGCGTCAATTGTACATTTGAACCCCAGGGATTTATGCATATCAGTGCCCCCCACCCTACATCCATCTTAAATGGATTCTTAAGATTATATACCCTTTTCACTATCACCATTTGGATAAAACGTCTCATGCGTATTTTTCTGACATACGGCTTCCTGTTTTCCTTTGTTCTTTACAGATGAGTTGATGGCTAAATGCATTTGATATTTTTCTTACATGCTCTTTTGTGCTTTCCCTGGAAATCCGTTAATTTCAATGAATTTCTTTTTGGAAATCAACATTATTTGCGTTGATGTTTCATTGAGAGCCACACTTATTGTCCTCTGTTACAGCCTTCTAGAATATGTGTAAAAAATATTATCAGACTCACATCCTTGAGGGTTTGTTTTTCATTGTGTTAGTAAAGATTGGTGGGTACATTTGGGGAAAGATGAAGAGGAGGAGGGGACAGGGAGAGAAAAAAAATAAAACCATTCTCTGATCATTTTAAAAGCTTCTGCTGGGATCAGGGCAATATGAAAAGGGGAAAATAGACCGATAGGCGAAGGGCTTTGTGATCATAAAATGAATGTGTCAAGGTTAAAGTATTCCTCTAATCCCAGGCTGCAGGAGGAAAGCTACTGCTAATAAAGTCCTTCCATGCAGTTTTATTCACCAGCTTGCTCTTGACAAATGGAAACAGGAGTGCAGTCTGGAGACCAATTACAAATCACTCTTCTGATTCCCTTAATCCCTTTGTTTCCATTTCTGATCAAAATAATTTTTTTTTTAGACAGTAAAAGGAAAGAACTTATAAATAGTCTAAAGCTTCAGCTTAACGGAAAGACCTTGGCTAGAGTTGTTTCTCCCCCTCAACCTTTTAAGCCACTTAGTGACCCCTTCCACGTCTGCCCCCTGATACTGGGAGGCACTTGCTCTCAAGTAAAGTCAAGGCAGTGATGTGAAGACCGTAGTGTCTATATTTTCCATGGAACCGATGAGTTTATAAATGATCCCAAACCTAAAAGCAAGACCTCGCTTAAATACCTGTTCAACCGTGAACAAACTTGGAGGAGACCATGCATTACTGTTACCATTTCCACTGATGATGATGACGGTACCTGACGTCTACTCAGTACTTCTTATGAGCCATGAACTGTGCCAAGCACGACCACTTCATGGTAGGCCTATGTGGATAAATATCATACAGTATTTTCCAGGGAAGAGCAAGTTTGAAGATAACTAGCCTGAGGTCACAGCCAGAACATGGCAGAGTAGAGACTCGAGATCTTGGGCAATGCGTTGCAAGGCCTAAAATTTCAAGAACTGCCTTAGTGTATTTGAGCCTCTTAGGGTCCCAAAGGCCTATATATGATATCCTTTGCTCTCACCAGATATGTCCCACTCCCTGACCCAGTAGGAAAGTCTTCCCAACTTGCTAGTTTCCCTACTAACTGGACCAGATGCACCCTACTGGGTCTTCAACCTAACAGGTCTTACCACCCTGCAAGCTTGCAAAATTATTCAAACAAGCCAATGACATCCTCCCATGGGAACCTGGGGGCACCTTGCCCTCTTGTTACTACAAAGCCTGCCTCCCACATTCCCCTCTGGTTCACTCTGCTGCCAGGGCAACTCTCATGTAGTCATATGTGGCTTGCAGTGTCCCACTCTCCCAATGCTGTGAGTATGTGTGACTAATGAGGAGGTGGTCAGAACAGGTAAGTGACTCAAATCCCTGAGACCTTAATCACTGCCTGTGCCGTCTGTTCGTGGCAGTCAGCCAGAAAGAGGGATGGCCTACTCAACAGGAGGGTTCTCTCACAGCAAGCGTGGCCTCTCTTTCCACAGGTGTGCTCTCTCCCTTACCCCTACCCTGCTGCCTGGGTGGTGCTGCTTCAGGACAGAGTCAGTGCCTAAGAGGCAAAGAGGACTACAGGAGAGCCATTGGGTGGCTGCTTAGTTCTGGCTGTGATGAAAGCTGGGGCTACTGAGCTAGTGGCCAAAACTCTGAACCGAATGCATTGTGAGGCCAGATGCTATGTTCAAATAAACGAGGTCATTTCTCTGAGCAGATCTGTCACTAAGCTGGAAGATCCACAGTGAGTGACCCTCTCTTGGTCCTATCAGGAGGAAGAAACCACCCCAATGTAGAGAATGATCCTCACAGGTGAGCCTTAAGTTTTACCCCATGTAGGTGATTTGAGGATCTGAACCACTGAGTTGAACCCCAGGCATGTCCTAGCCTGTGTAGCTGGGAGCAAAGCCAAGACTTGGAAAGTCACATAGTGAAGAGAGTATGATCTAGTCCCACGTCTCAGCTTGAGCCTTTGCTAGCTAAGTGAACGGAGGGTTATTTGATGTTTCTGAGTTTCAGTAACTTTATCTGTAAGGCAGGAGTTATGAAGATTGAGCAGGATAATGCATATCAAGAACCTAACATATAGTGAGGACACAGTAAAGGGAGGAATCAGGGGTTCCCATCCCTCTTTCTGGGGGCTCCATTCTAGGTTTTACCTAACATCATGGCCCTGGCTGAATAGACACTAGACAGCAAATCAATGTTAATATGTGGGAGTGGTCAAGTTGTAAGATTCCGATGGGATCAAAGTCTGAACAGGAAAATCTCTCCCTCTTACAAGTTTTGGTCAACGTCTACGTCATAATATCTCTTTTTCTAAAACTAATCTTAGGGCTAGAGAAGTTTTTTGGTTTCATTTTGTGATGATGTTTGTAGTGGTTGCTACTTTATTTCTATCTGATGAGTTCTATTTGTGTTTGTTATTTGGGAAGAGGGATTATTTGTTTTCAGTAGGATTCTGTCTTTGCATTGAAAGGCAGCCCCAACTATTTGAAAGATAAGGGTCCTTTAGCAGTATATTAATGGATAAGTTGCATATCTGAACATGTTAGGCTACCTTTTTAATAATCATGTGGCCTTGAGAAAATCACCACTTTTTCAGCCCTCAGTTTTCTCAATTATTGGGTTAGATATGCTGTAAATTCAACGCTAGTGAGCTATTAATAGTATTTTTGTAATTATCTCGAGTTTATAAGGATTGCTTCTCTACAGTGTTAGAGTGCAGGTTTAAAGTGATTTCTAAGTACTGGAGTTGTTGACCATGAACTTGTCAGTTCCCAAAGGCCCACATTCCCCCATCTATTCCTATTCCCTACTTCCATGAGGTTTCAACCCACCTTACCAAATTCAAACTGATGATATATTTGCTTAATCTCTCCTCTTGCCCCGGCTCGCGATGAGGACTGAAATTCCCCTGGAAAGACATCCCAGTTGGCTGCTTTCTCTTGATAGCATTAAGGAAGTGTTTGCAGACCATCCAGACTTTTATAGTGGTATCAGAGACTAGCACAATCTTTCTCCCTGTGCTTTGGGATAATGTAGGCACTATCAGTGACTCACCCCAGCAGCCCTGAGAAGCCAATTCTATGAAACCAAATCAGGATCAGCCCATTTCCTTAAAACAAGGGGTGCCTCAACAAGAAGAGTAGGTGATGTGAATACCTCTGAAAGAACCCCCAAGCAGAAGGCATGGCCTTCTGGGTTCTGTCTATCATTTCTCTGAATATTTCTGTTAACATCCCTTAGGGGAATCAGAACTATTTTCTTTAAGCAGAATGCTCCCTGGAGTTTTGCACCCTCCCGGATTCTCTCTTATAATCATGTCCCTTCCACACTACAGCCACTGAACTAGAACACGCCATCAGTTCAGGTGTACAAACTGTTTACACAACAAGGTGAGGGAATCTGAAAGAACAGGTGACATAGAGATTATGTGCGTTACAAGCACAAAGCCTAACATTACTCAATTAGCTTGGCAGAGGTTTAAAGCATTTGGTTCCACTCAACAAACATTAAACAGCTCCTTGCTTCCCCTGTTTCCTTCTCCCAGTTATCACTCCCCCACCCCATCTCAAACCCTAGACTTTTGTATTCACTATCCTGTCTGTATTCTTGCTAAGATTTTTAATCTTTCATCCAAGGCTATATTTTGTTTCCTTGAAAAACAAGGGCATAGCGTATCTGGACAATCCATCAGTCCACTTAGGTTCAGAGTAAACCCTTCTTCTAGAAACCTCATGGACCTTGACTCTCCCTTCTGAAATTGCCCACAAGTCTCTCATTCACTGCGATTCAGAATAGCCTCATTCTCTCTGTCAAGCCCTATCTCAGTCTTGGTCATCTTGGCTCTTCCCAGCTCATTCTCTTTACTCTTTTTCTTATCCCATGATCCTCTGAAAAGGCCCAGTTTCCACCTGTACCCCTTACATTAGCAGATGGCCCTTTATTTCAATATGCATGAGTTATTAACAGGATTCAATAGCTCCATCCTGCCCTTTCATGTCCTAGTTAGGTTGTGCATCCAATGGCCTTTACAGACTTGGACCTCCACACATCTCAGCTGCCTGCCAGTGTGGCCCCCCTGAAGACTTCTGAAGGAGTAAAGATTTAGAGTTTTACTACAGAACGCAGAGTGATGAAATTGTATAATTCTACCACAGAATTTAAAGAACAGGAAAAAGTTTTATCTATTTATTTACTCACTCCTTCACTTATACCTACAAGCATCATTCATTCATTCACCTCTCTGCCAGACCCATGCCAGGTCCTGAGAAAGCAAAGGGGCCAAGAAACTCAAGTCCAGTAGAGGAAACAGACAGGCACATGGGTTCAACCACGTGTGGTAAGTGCCCTATGGAGGGAGGAGCATTGCATTTCCAGTGGGGAGAATAAAGAATTCTGTCTACAAGGGAACATTTGAGGGGATCTTTTTTAAAAAATAAAGAGAAAAAGAAAAAAATACATAAGCATGTTATAATTATATGTGGGGAGGAGATGGAAGTCAAATTATACATATGATCTTTTTATTCTTTTTCAAAAAAAATTGCCCCAAATATCCACAGGCTTTGTTTTGTAGTTAAGGGGGGGGGGGGGGGAAGCATTGTTTACAAAGATTAAAGTCAACCCCAGGTCACCCATTAATGCCATGGGAGAGAGGCTGGGTTTTGTCTCCTGCTGTATTATCTCTTTCCATTTCTCAATAGTCT
Source organism: Panthera onca (assembly GCF_046562875.1). NCBI lineage: Eukaryota > Metazoa > Chordata > Mammalia > Carnivora > Felidae > Panthera > Panthera onca. Next base: position 90,721,590 of record NC_138342.1, read on the forward strand.
CATCCATTTATTTATCCTTTCTTTTACTCACCCATTTTCTGTCGTTTCCTTTAATGTCTGTTTGCTGAATTACTCATATGCTCTTCTCCATTTCCCTGGTCTTCTCAGAGTGGGATGGGGCACTAGGACTGTGAATCGAAATAACAAGTCATGTTCAGGGTGAGGCAGTGAAAAACCAGAGTGCCCTCTCCCTCTCTCTCTTACCCAGCAATCTTGGAAGCCATTCATGGAGAGAACAGAATCATGAAGTGGCAAGCAGCTGGCTTCCTGAGACTCTGGGAGGAGGTGAGTGCCTGCCAAACGGCACCAGACTTGGTGTGAGTGAGAAACAAACTTTCACTGTGTTGAGCCCTGAAATTTGGGGGTTTATTTGTTAACACAGCATAGTCTAGCCTAACCTTACTAATTTGATTAGTCTGTCTCCACTGTCTTCAGAATGTAAGGTGTATTTTTGTAAAAATGTTGTAAGGCTACTCTCTTGATAGGATACAAAATTCTTCCATCCTTTTCTTCTTACTGCATTTCTTTTGCTCCTTTCCTATTTAAATTCATTTGAGTTTGTTGTCCCCACCAAGTCAGTCAACCGAGACGCACACGTTAACTTACTCGTGCAAATAAGTATCAGTCTACCAGCATACACCCCACCCTGAAGTACTGACCCCAGGTAAAAAATAAAAATTTTCTAGGTCAGCTTGCTCTGCCTACACAAACCCAGGGTCCTTGTATGCTACAAAGTAACATTCCCTCACACCCATTCAACTGAGAAGTCTGGTGAGCAAAGATTCCGGAATGCAGACTCAGCCCCAGGAAATGCTACTGTAAGGAGGAGTTCCGTGTATGACCAATCAGAGACACTAGGTGACACAGTTTTGCACTCATGCCCATTCTCTGTCTACTCCTGACCCATCCTGTTCCATACACCTGCATTGCACTAAAATTCCTTTAAGCTGATTGAAATGCCATAAGAATCCCTATTGGTAGTTAGATTCCGAAGCCGCATTGCTTCTCTGTTTGCATTTTCTTTACCCACATCTTTCATATGTATGTATGTATGTGTGTAGTTACGTATATATGTAATATACTTTTTACAAAAAAAAAAAAATTGTCGTTGAAGAATAAGTTAAATCACCTCATCGACCTCACTAAATAGTGTGCTGCAATGTTACAGGATTTTCTCAGATAACATCTATCATACCTTGTAACATAACATCAGGACTTAACCCCTGAGTTTCAATAAGTGCTTTATTTGCCTTTAAGCAGTCATAATAAGTCACACTGCACAATCAAATGCTTATCACTGTTTAATTAAAGAGCCATCTTTCCCATTTCACCTGATCCTGCCCAGTTTCCAGCATGAGCAGGTGCTTAAAGCTCAAGGGGAAAGCTATTCATGGCCATAAAATGTATGACAAAATATTCATATCAAGCCACTTCTTGAAGATATTTTTCTCCAATCAAAAGTTATTTAAATTACGGGAAAATTCTTTGACAAATTCTTCCCTCATATGTTTGACTTCTGTTACACAGATTTCTCATTTTGTTCATCTTGGGCATTACATTTTCCTCTACGTTTCCCTTTAAAGTGCATTAGTTTCTATAGGAACAAGAACGTCACTAATTTGGGAAAAGCTTGGAAATGTCCAGACAAGATGTAGTATACAGTAAATTTCTGCAATGTTTTGAAATGTGTCTCCTAGTTTGGTTTGGTAAATCAAAGGATTCTTAGAAGATCATTGTGATTGCTACATCTCTGATATGAATTTATTTGACATATTAGAAACTCACGTTTGGGCCTATCTCTAAACTATTTTATATGATCCTGAGATAAAATCTTTCCTGAGAACTAAAACCCTGCCTTAAATTTTGCTACATTGCTTGATTGTTTTGGAAACAAATGGCAGCTGAATTAAAGGAATTGTTTCCTCCTACAGCAAAATGCAACTGTTGGTATTCTGGCCTCACCTGTGTTTGTTTTATTAGCTTCAAAACATTTTTTTTAAAAGACTCACTGAGATTTGCTCTAAGGTGCCTCATATCAGGGCCTGTCAGATATGAGAAGGACAAGAATATAGATGAGAGAATACAGAAATGTCTTCAGCAACTATGTCTCTCCCTAGTTTTTGAACAAAATGAAACTGATACCTCCCATCCAATCTGTAGCGGAAAGAGAGCTCCCCAAAGCTTAGACCGAGGATGTCTCTGGCTCCAAAGTAAACTCCCTTAGCTACCTACAGCAGAAGACCCTCTACTATTCTAATTGATTATTTATGAGCAATCTGTCTTTATTGCTGGTTGCAAATGAAGGTTATAATGTATTCATCCATTTGTCAAATATTTACCAAGTGCTTACTATATACCAGGCACTGTTCTAGGTGTTGGGAATATAGCAGTGAATAAATGAGATCAAAATCTGGAACCCCATAGAGCTTACATGCAATAGTGCATAGATATACCTGGGCAGAGTAAGTAAAAGAAAATATATGAAAAGTTACAGTGTGTCGAAGAGGAGTTTGTAACTTTAGATAGGATGGTCAGGGTCTTTGTCTCTACTATGTAACTTCCTTCTGTGTTAAAAGGTTATCAGGGTTTGTATCCAGAGAACCTCTATAGACATATTTATACAGACATATCTACTTCATATAAATCGATGACTTTCTCTAGCTTTGATTTTCTAATTTTTCTAGTTTTGATTATTTTTAACATATATAATAAAAATATTTTCAGTCTTTATTGAAATTTCAATGTGGTATAGCTATTCAATTATTCATTCATCTTACAAATATTTATTGAGCACCTACCGTGTGGCAGACATCATTACAACATATTGGTGAGGATGCTTTCGGTAGCATATAAAAATAAAAATCACTTAAAATAGATTAAAAATAAAGGAAATGTTTTGGCTCACATAACTGAAAAGTACAGAGATGAGGCCAGTTTTTGACTCAGTTTAATCCAGTGGCTCAACAGTACCAAACAAGGAACCTGTTTTCTTGCCATCTATTTTTCTGTTCTGCTTTCTGTGGTTTCCATATAATTCCCTACTAGTCCCAAGATGGCTGCCAGAAGCTCCCACAGAGAGTTTCTTTGCCCCATAATTCCCAGAAAAATTATGAGATTCACTGTGATTAGACCAGCTTGGGTCTCATGCACACTTCAAGCCAAAATTGTGACCAGAGGAGGAATACAATGATTAGCTTAGCCCAGGTCATGTGAGCTACCCCTAGAACCATAGTTGTAGTAGGTCTCTGCAACTACGTAATCAAAAATGGAAAATAGGTCCTATTGAAAAGGAAGACTTTGGGAATAAATGCCAAGAATACAGTGTTTACTACATCTGAATTCAAGATTTAAAGATGAATGAAATTGGCATACTTAGGAAATTGGCATTCCCTACCTTTGAATAGTTTTCCAATTTATGTTCATGTTGCTTTTTTCATTCTTCTCATTCATTTTTGGAACCCAGTAGAAACATAATTTGAGATGGGGAATAAATATTTAATAAGCACATAGATAAGAATATATGTATGTGGTTTGTCTTTTTGTTTAGGACCTAGGATGGGTACACAGCTCCGTGTGATCCGGTTGCCTGAAGCTTATGCCGTGTGGAAGTCAGAAAACAATGGACCATCATCAGGGAAATGCGAATCAAAATCACACTGAGATATCACCTCACATGTCTTAGAATGGCTATTATCAAAAGGATAAGAAATAACAAGCGTTGGCAAGGATGTGGAGAAAAAGGGAACTTTTGTGCACTGTTGGTGGGAATGTAAATTAGTGCAGCCACTATGGAAAACAGTATGGAGGTTCCTCAAAAAATTAAAAAGACAACTACCATGTGATCCAGTAATTCCAGCTCTGGATATTTGCCCAAAACAAAACAAAATAAAACAGTAACCTGAAAAGATAATATGCATGCTATGTTCATTGCAGCATTATTTGCGACAGCCAAGATACACACACATACAGACACAGACACACACACACTGGAATGTTATTTGGTCATAAAAAAGAAGGCAATCTTGCCATTTGCAACAACATAAATGGACCTCAAGGGTATTGTGCTAAGTTAAATAACTCAGACTGAGAAAGTCAAATACCGTATGATCTCACTTACATGTGGAATCTAAAATGAAAACAAAACTAAACAAAAACAAGCTCAAAGATACAGAGAACAGACTGGTAGTTACCGGAAGGGGTGGGGGTGGTGGGAAGAATGGGTAAAGGAAGTCAAAAGGTCTAAACTTCCGGTTATAAAAAAATAAGTTGGGGCACCTGGGTGGCTCAGTCGGGTAAGCGTCTGACTCTTGATTTCAGCTCTCACAGTTGATGAGACTGAGTCCTGCATCGGGCTCTGTGCTGACAGTGTGGAGCCTGCTTGGTATTTTCTCTCTCTTTCTCTCTCTCTGCCCTTTCCCTGCTAACACTCATTCATTCTTTTTCAAAATAATTAAATAAACATTTAAAAATTAAAAAATAAAATAAAATAAAATAAAATAAAAAGTCATGGGGATATAATGTACAGAGCACGGTGACTGTAGTTAGTAACACTGTAGTGAATATTTGAAAGTTGCTGGGAGAGTAGATCTTAAAAGTTCTCATCACAAGAAAAAGTTTTTTGTAACTCTGTTTGGTAATGTATGTTAACTAGACTTATTACGATCACTTCACAACGTATATAAATATCAAATCATTATTTTGTACACCTGAAACTAATACAACAGTATAGGTCGATTATACCTCAACAAGAAAATAAATTTAAAAACCAAAAAAAAAAAAAAAGTGGGGGGTGGTGGCAAGAAGGCAAGCAAGCAATGGACCTTTAAGATGCCACTTCTTCCCACCTTGGACCAAAGCAGGAAGACCTTCCCTGGCTAGGAGCATTCAATTGGGAGCTGACTCTAGAAACTTCATAGGAGATTCTAATGAAGTCTCTGTAACCCCTTTTTAGAATCAGGGCTGGCCCACACATCACTTCAGACCTGGAATGGCAGACTTCTGTTTTGAACAGCCTTAAGTTGGCTGCATTGATCTTGCAGAGGAAAGTCTGATCCCCAGGGGTTGTAGCCAGAGGGAGCTAGGAAAATTCAGAATTGAGGAGGAGTGGCAGGCCAGAAACACCCCAATGACTACGTGCGATCACGTGTGGCAGAAGACGCAGAGCAACTGTAGGAAATGGCTGCAGAAAGTAAAATTGGGGACATCAGACAGAATCCTATGGAGAATCCCAGGACAGCATGGGTAGCTGTGTTAATGACATGTCCCCACTAGCAAATGCAATAACAATGGTCCTCAGTGGCCTCATAGCAAATGTGGAATAACTCAGATTAATCAAACTATTTGTTCTATTGTTATTTATGGAATGGACCTCAAAACCCACAATTGGTTGCTCAACCTAAAAAAATTTACCTCCTGCTACTCCATAAATAATCACTACCCATGTGAAACTAAACAGGAAATGAAAACACTTGGTTCATCCCTGGAGAGATGCCACGGACATGCATTGTCAGAGCTGCCGTTACAACATGGATCATTGACTCATGGCCAGGTGCCCTGGTTGGTTACCATGCCCTCGGGGACAGAAATAAGGTACAGTACCTGCCTGTGATCTGACTTTCAGCACTTAACAAGCTGAATAGAATCCGTGTGGGAGGTGAACTATTGTCTCTGAACAACTTTCAGCATCCTAATTGATGTCTGCTTTAGTTTTGTGTCATGTTTTCAAAGCTGAACATTGGTTTAGTCTGGATTTGGTGGGAATCTGTTCCCACTAAATCATGGGCCAATTTTTCCTCCTACAGGTACATTTTTTGACTTTGATGTATCAGTGAATACATTTGTCTTATGTGAAACCTTATTTAGATTTGATAAGTTCTTCTTCCCTCCTAGCTCCCTTCCAAATAATACCAAACAGTTCCTGGATATTGAGTGTTTTCCACGTGCCAGACCCCATCTTAAACTCTTTGTGTGGACTATCTTGTTTCATTCTGACTAAAGCTGTAATAACCAAGTGCTCTAATCCTCATTTTTCCAATGAGGGGAGTAAGTGCGAGAGTTTAAGTGACTTCCCCAGTGTCACTTCACTGAGAAATACTGACTTTGAGGTCTTTGTAACTTAAAATCTACAAAATCGGGAACATGGTGCCCTTCCTAAAAGGCTGCCACGCATAGAATCATTGTTTCTTTAGTGCACTCCTAAGACACGGAGTTCACTGGTTTTAATGAAGTGAGAGGAAGCTGCATTGACTCACCCCCACTTGCCATTCTACCACTTACCGGTGCCATCAATACTCCAGATTGTCCCATCTGAACGGTGGGCCCTGACATCCAGTGTATGAGGAGTCAGTCTCACATGGGAGAACAAGCCAGCTGTGTTGTTCACTCGATGCACTCTTGGTGGCTACCCTGGAATCAGTCGGTATAATACTTGGCTGGTGACTTTGACCTAGAACTTTGAGTGCCTCTGCTAATTCAGCTCCTGGCAGAATATTCTAACTGCCCACCAGAGGAATTCCTGGCTCCTAGAAATAAGTTAGGCTGTCTAGAACGTGTGACCTCTGCAATGGATCGTGCTATGTGTTGTAGTAAACGCTGTCATACATGGAGTATTAAAATCCATGAACTTTGTTCAAGCTCTCCTTTATTACATACTCAGGGGTATTAGCTATCGAAGCCGGGCTTACTCCTACCTTTATTTATTTATTTTTGTATTGTCCAAGCTTGTTTAATGTAATATTTATAATGACAAATAATTATCAATAGGACTATACATTTCCATAAAAGGTATCCATCCAACCAAAAACAATGGGGTAAATTATTATGTGGAGTCCTAATAATATAGCCACAGTATGTAGTTGAGTGAAAAATGTTAATACAGAACAGTAGATAAAGTCAGCTCCCATTTCTTTGTTTTTTTTTTTTAATTTTAATGTTTATTTATTTTTTGAGAGAGAGAGAAAGAGAGCATGCAAGCAAGGCTTGCTCTTGAGAGAGAGAGAGAGGGAGGCTCAGAATCTCAAGCAGGCTCCAGGCTCTGAGCGGTCAGCACAGAGCCTGACGCAGGGCTCGAACCCATAAACCACAAGATCACGATCTGAACCAAAGTCGGACGCTTAACCAACTGAACCACCCAGGCGCCCTGAAGTCAGCTCCCATTCCAAAAAATGTCTTTATATACATGTGTGGACAGGAAAAAAATAACTGGAAGTGTTTGGAATACTGACTAATATGTGTCTCCACACAGTTTTTCCAAAGTATTGTGTTCGTATTGCTTCCTTCTAAGCATCACATTTACAACTTGGAACGAACACAGTTCTCTCAGTTTATGATTTTCAGCCACTAGTTCTCCAGCTTCTGGATGCTAGTTTTAGAATCTGTAGTTTGTTGGGCGCCTGGGTGGCCCAGTTGGTTAATCCTCTGACTCTTCGTTTCGGCTCAGGTCATGATCGCACTGTTTGTGAGTTCCAGCCCCGCATGGCGGAGCCGGCTTGGGATTCTCAATCTCTCTCTCTCTCTCTCTCTCTCTCTGCCCCACCCCCCTGCTCCTGCACTCTCTCTCTATCTCAAAATAAATAAACTCTCTTTAAAAATTAAAAAAAAAAAAATCTGTAGTTTGTTGATGTTAAGTTCTACTCTTCTTTGTTGTTGCTTTGTTTTGGGTGTCGTCAATGTTTTCGAACTTTTTGCAATTCTGAGAAACTCTTTCAATTCCGAAGAGGAGCAACAACAACAACAACAACAAAAACCCAGGAGATTCCGTCGGCGCGCTGGAACTGTTCTTGAAACAGACAGATGCTCCAAAAGATGAGCAAGGGATTTGGCTTTGGGCCCCATGGTTTCCTGGGAGCTCAGGGTACTTTCCTGCTCCAGACCACTCAAGTGCAGAAATACAGTGGGCCTAGACTCGGAGGTAGAGCACAGGAGGGGTGGAGTGAAGGAGGCAGTACAAGGACTGGGGACAGAGACTGGTCCAGGCTGTGCGTTGAATGAAGGAGTGTATGTAGGCTTCAGTGGTCAAATCACACACACACAGGATAAAGTGATTTAGATTTCTTCAGATTCGATACCAGACCCAAAAGCACCCAAGTTCCAAAAAGGTTTCTCACGAAGAGTTTCAGCATTTGTATATAGTAGCTTGGTCCTTTTGGCAAAAACCTAGAAAATCACTAGAATCTTTTGGAAATACCACATAGAAAACAAATACACTATAATTTACTTTCTTATTTCATATTAGCACATTATTAGCCTATTCAGCAAATATTTCTTGACTACATACCACATGCCAGGCTCAGTGCAGAGCAGTAAACTAAATAGACAAGGTACCTGTCCTCACAGGACGTATTGTTTAGACGTGTCCTGATCAATAAATGAGGGAGTACTAGACACGTACAGCTCATGTAATAGACATGATCATTTAAAATGCAGTCAGTCCAGACTGAAATGTGCTATAAGCGTAAAATGCATCCTGGATTTCATACACTTGGTATAAAGAAAAGTGAAATATCTCGATTTTGTATATTGGTTACATGTTGAAATGATAATAGTTTTGAATATATCAGGGAAATAAAATATATTAAAATTAACTTCACCTGTTTCTCTTGACTATTTTAATGTGATTACTAGACAATTTTAAATTTCATATTCAGCTTACGTTATATTTCCATTGTACAACGCTAGACCAGGGGTTCTCAAACCTCCCTTTGCTCCTTACATGAGAAGCTTAAAATACAGATTCCCAGATCCCTTTCCCCTCCCCGCAGAGAGTCTTATTCTCTTAGTTTGGGTAGAGGCTCCAATGCTGACATTTTTTTTTAAAGACCTCACATGAGACGATGGGCTGTAAGACTCATGGAGCTCAGTAAGGTAGGCTGTGCACCAGCCACCTGGGAGATGCCCTCTAGTCACCCTCTGATGGCCATCTTAACGTAAAAAAAATTTGTTAACATTTACTTGTTTTTGAGAGACAGATAGAGACAGAGCAGGAGTGGAGGAGGGGCAGAGAGAGAGGGAAACACAGAATCCCAAGCAGGCTCCAGGCTCTGAGCTGTCAGCACAGAGCCCAATGCAGGGCTCGAACCCACAAACTGTGAGACCATGACCTGATCTGAAGTTGGAGCTTAACCAACGGAGCCACCCAGGCGCCCCAGGCCATCTTAACTTTTAAAATACGTTCGCAAATTGATACACTTCTCTTCCAGAGGTGGAGCTCAATTCCCCTCCCTTTCTGTGTGAGGAAGACTTAATGATTGATTGTTAACAAATAAAATGTGGCACAAGTAACCCTATGTGGCTTCCAGACTAGGTCCTAAGAGGCACTGTGGCTTCTCCCTCTTTTTCTCTCCCCCATTATACCCCAAGAGAAGCCAACCACCATGTTGTGAGGACACCCAAGCAGCCCTATGGAGAGGGACACGGAGTAAAGAACTCAGGCTTCTGCCAACAGCCAGTAGGGACTCACTGGATATGTGAGGGAACCACCTTTAAGGAGACCATCCCATCCCAGGCAAACCTCAGATGACTGTAGCCCTGACCGCCATCTTGACTGCAAGCTCATGAGAAACCCTGAGCCAGAAACACCCAGCTAAGTGGCTCCCAAATGTTTGACCCACAGAGACTGGATGAGATATTAATGTTTCTTGTTTTAAGTTGCTAAGTTATAGGGTAATTTTAATGCAGGGTCAACACAATGTGGCACTGGGCCTCCCTGCTCCTCACCACGGTGTCACCAAGGCCACCTGCCAATGGTGAGCTGCCCGAGTGGCTCAGAACTAATAGCGAGAGTGCTGTAAAGCTCTCCCTCTCAAGGTGAGGGCCCAGTGACCATGGACAACCATGCTGTTGTAATGGTCCATGCCTTAGGCAGGCATCCAGAAAGGAGGTTGAGTGCTGGCCTCGGAGATCATGCAGCTCAGCTACCTGGCTGCAGTTTCGACGCCTCCCCGGTGGTTACACAGCACGGCACCTGGTGAAAATGCACCAGGACAATTTTACATGTCCTCTGACCTTTGCTACAAGTGTGAAATTGCCCTCATCCTCTGCCTCAACCTGATTTTACTCTCCTCAGCCTCCATCCTTCACAAATAGGGCTGCTTAGAAACATACACACATCTGTACCCATTTTGACTCCCAGCCACAGTCTCCGCCCCCATACATTTCTCGCTTCTCACCTATGTCCTCAGACCCACAGTCGCACTTGCCTATGCTTATGATTTTATCCTTACTTTTGGAATTATTATATATCCCCATTCCCCTTTGCCTCCCCAAACACAGTCCCACCCTCCACCTCTCTTACATTTCCTGGCACATAGACAGTCCTCAGGAGGAAATCGTACAATGCACACTTTTACATGAAGGAAGCAGTAAGGAAAGCATTATGGCAGTCTTGGCCAATTATAGAAAGAACTATTGTAGATTCGTGGTCTTGGTCAAGAAATTCTGCTCTAGTTGATTTGGCAATAATAACCGTAGAGTAATAATGCTTAACTTCCTTTTGTGACACCATTATTTTAAGTTAAACTCCTTCAACTTGAAGTTCTTTAAGATTTATAAGGTAAGAAGTTAGCTTCAACTCACTGGATCCCCCAAGTTGTTCTAAAATGAACACGTAAGTATCAACATCAATCAAATGCTTCATGCTTTTTTCCAATGCAAAAGTGGAAACAAAGATTACCTTATTCCTAAAGGGTTTTTTTTTCCTCCATATTTTGGCCTGGCTTGAAATCAGACTCGTGTTCTAAAAAGGAGCGATTAAGTACAGACTTCTGTTTTAACAGGATGTATTTAAGGCAGCCAGGAGCATTCTCCCTGCATTAAGTCAAAAGGTCTTAATCAGAAAGAAACACTGATTTATTGCCTTGACACACGTGTTATGAGGCGCTCTCTTATTGTTATGAGGCGCTCTCCATGGAAGTGTATGGTATTTCAGCTTGGCATAAATTACTTCTCCATTCTTTCTGACTATGAACACTCAGGTTTGAACCCAAGGGCATCTGACTCTAGACTGCTTGAGTCAGTCTTCCACTTTGCTGCCAAAGGCATTTCTTTCCCCAACACACACACTTTTTAAATGCTCTGCCCTGCACCTCTCCAGTACTCTCTTCCACCCCAAAGAGATAATCCACATATTTCAAAAGATTCCTTATTAGTGACATGATAACTAGAAGCCCACCAACTTGCATTCTGGGCTACTAGGCTTCACTCCTTTTAGTGACAAAGGAGAAGCCCACTAATGATGTTTACCCATCTCAGCCTGTGTTTGACTAATGTTTGAAAGGGGTTTTGTTATCATTAGACATTCCTGAACAATCACTCTCTCGGAACATCAAGCACACGGAAGGAGAGGTGAGGGTCAGGATGGGGGAGGAGGATCAGAAAGAAAGGCTTCCTGGTTCAATCCTCCTCGCTTGTTCAGCACCATCTAGTGGGGGATTCCGATGAGACTGTAGGATGAGAAAGCTCGGTGTGGTCGCACAGGCAAAGAAAAGGATCTTCTATTCATCGTCTCAGATGACAGGAAGTCACTCACTGTCCATCTTGTATGGATTATACACATTTGAATGATACACAGCAAATATTTAATTTACTGTTTAATCTTACACTGTCTCCAACCTGAGATACTGGACTCTGTGACTCCCTCTTGATGTTGTGGGCAGGGAATGCAAATACCATTAATACAATCAAAGCAAGCAGTGCCTGGGAAAAGATCAGAGAGCATTTCAAAGTTAGATAAAATAGAATGCTGTACCAATGTGGCTCCTTATTCTAGTTGTAGTATCTTTAAAATGACATTATTACAAAATAAACTGATACGTACGTGTAAGTAAATTGTCTAGATCATTGAAATTTTAACCACCATAATGTTTAATATTATTACTTTCAGAGGACTACGGAAGGAAACCTCACATGAACCTCATTTACTATACAAAATCCTCAGGAACAATTGTGATATGTGGGAGTGTCGGCTCCCACACAAAATGGCCCCTATTACCATTAAGTTCTCGTGCCCTCTTTTCCTAGCTTTTCCTCCTTCTCACTGACATCCACAGGAATTCTTTCTACCTTCTTGTAGCACCCTGCTGCGCCACATTTCTTAATAGTTTGCTTCTTTTAAACTTAATGGTAGACAAAATAGAACTAAATTTTGTAGGAACATGTTTAAATTAAGAGTGAGACCCTCAGAGCGCCTGGTTGGCTCAGTTAGTTAAGCATCCAACTCTTGATCTCTGCTCAGGTCATGGTCTCACGGTTTGTGGGTTGGAGCCCCGAGTCAGGCTCTGAGCTGACAGCACAGAGACTGCTTTGGATCCTCTGTCTCCCTCTCTTTCTGCCTCTCTCCTGCTCGCTCTCAAAATACATAAATAAACTTAAAAACACAAAGGTGAGACCCTCTTTGACTCATCTGTGGGTAAAATTTACGTGTTTTAATTAATAGAATTTGTGACAACACTTTTGACTTCCCTCTCCCACTTTATCCTGAGCTACCAGAGGTCTCTGGAAAACTGAAGTGGCTGAATAAGTCACCTTCAAATAAGTTCCATGCAATAGATTTTTGATACACTGTTAGTTAGGGGACACTGACCAAAATATATGTTCACATAAAAAATATAGAAAAGGACCAATCCAACTGGTACAGCAATTTAAGGAAATACGTATTAGATACTCCCAACAGCCCTGTCATGCAAATTCCTTTCATGACTAATTTATGGTCTGTTCCTTTTTTGAAATCAAGTGGCTATAAATGAGAGCTCACTGGATATTCTCTACTTTCTCCTCAGTCTCAGATTCCCTGGATAGGACAGTGGCAGGTGATCTAAGCTAGAAGATAGTGACTTATCCATGAAATTCTAATCCAGTCTAAGGATGGCAAATGACCCCCTAGAAGATGATAATAGTTGGTGGTGTCTCTCCTTATAGGTTAGAATCTTGGTTAAAACATGATGTCAGGAGACTAAGATCATGAATGGGATTCCCCTCCCCAGAGGCAGATCCCCTTCTATGAGGTCTAATGTTCAAGCACTTGGAGAGCTCTCTTTAAGAAACAGAACACATCAGGGGCACCTGGGTGGCTCAGTCAGTTGAGCATCTGACTCTGGCTCAGGTCATGACCTCACAGTTTGTGAGTTCGAGCCCCGCATCGGGCTCTGTGCTGACAGCTCAGAGCCTGGAGCCTGCCACGGATTCTGTGTCTCCCTCACTCTCTGTCTCTCCCCTGCTCACACTCTGCCTTTCTCTCTCTCAAAAATAAATAAACATTAAAAAATTTAAAAAAGAAACAGAACACATCATTACAATTAGGTAAGGAAGTAAATATTTAAGAATAATTTCAAAGAGGTGGTAAATACTATACATAACACAGAATCCAAATTAATAGAGTTTTTTATCAGCTATCTGACACTTCTACAATACTTTTTTCCACATTTTTATAGCTGCATACTCTTTGATTACCTCTTTTTTTTAATGTTTATTTGTTTTTGAGTGAGAGAGAGAGACAGAGACAAAGTGTGAGTAGGGGAGGGGCAGAGAGAGAGGGAGACACAGAATCTGAAGCAGGCTCCAGGCTCTGAGCTGTCAGCACAGAGCCCAACGTGGGGCTCAAACCCACAAGCCATGAAATCATGACCTGAGCTGAAGTCAGATGCTTAAACAACTAAGCCAACCAGACGCCCCTGATTGCCTCTTTGGATAACAGTTTTGTTGTGTAATATTCTACAACAACAATGAAATATACTCCAGTCCTTTCTGTAGCATTGTAGCTTCTGGCTTGGCAAAAAAATTAGATCAATGAAAATAAGGTTGCCCTCTATGAATGGAAATGTGGAATCTCTGTCTGTGGATGAGCTTTGCCATCTGAAGGAATAAACCAAGAGAACATCAGTTAATAAGTAAGGATCCAGTTTGAAATGATTTTGGTATCTTCAATAAAAGTGTTTAGGAGCTTGGTTCACTTAGAACCCTGTGACTTTGGCAAGTAACAATCGCTTTGCACTGAGATTCACTAATATCTAACTCATAAAGTTGTTCAGAGGATTAAATGAGAAAGTTAATGTAACACAGTGCTTGTTTTGTTGTTGTTTAGCTTTCCTTCTGAATTGTTTTGCCTTAAATGTTAACAATATTACTAAAAAAACAAAAATAAAAAATTCCCCAAGTGATGTTCATCCACAGTCGACATTGAAAACAACTAGACCACACTTGCACCAATAATTCAGTTACTTTGATGGGAGATACCTTGGAGGTGAGGTGAGAGAGAAAATAGTGAAATAATTCCTTACATACTGAAGAAGAAATGCATTCATTTAAAACCAGCTTTGCTGTCACAAAAATGATGGTTTGAAATACTTGTTTAGTCATGCTGCCAAATTAAAAAAAAAAAAGGTGTAAAAAATTCTTTAGATCAACAATATTCAAATCAAGTCAAATATAGCTGGAATTTGTCAAATTTCTAGTGCTCCAAGGCTAAAATTTTCCACTATGAAATGTATTTTTTTTAAAAAAACTTTTTTTAACATTTATTTATTTTTGACACAGAGAGAGAGCATGAACAGGGGAGGGTCAGAGAGAGAGGGAGACATAGAATCTGAAACAGGCTCCAGGCTCTGAGCCGTCAGCACAGAGCCCGACGCGGGGCTCGAACTCACGGACCGCGAGATCATGACCTGAGCCGAAGTCGGCTGCTTAACCGACTGAGCCACCCAGGCGCCCCCATGAAATGTATTTTTAAGGGGCCTTGAATGTGATGCAGCATCCAATGTTTTGTTTTCTCTGCAGGACGGGTTTGGGTTTCAGGAAGATCCACACTCTCCATGTGACTTTGGGAAAATTGTTAGCCTATCCAAGGTGGTTTACTTTTTGATAAAATAAGAACATTAATTGGGTCCACCACATATCTTTGCTACTAGGCTTGAATGAGAGTGCATGTCATGCTTTTAGTATAGTTCTGACACATTCTAAACTCTTAATAAAAGTTAGCTATTATTGTCTTAACATGTTTATTATTCTTGTTTCATTGGGAGTATAAAGTTTTTATTTTGGTTTGTGTGGAAGCACAAGAGACCCCAAATAGCCAAAGCAATCTTGAAAAAGAAAAACAAAGCTGGAGGGATCACAATCCCAGATTTCAAGTTATATTACAAAACTGTAGTAGTCAAAACAGTATGGTACTGACAGAGAAAACAGACATGTAGATCAAAAGAACAGAATAGAGATCCCAGAAATAATCCCACGATTATATACTCAATTAATCTTTGACAAAGGAGGCATGTCAATTATGCAATGGAAAACGGACGGTCTCTTCAACAAACGGTGTTGGGAACACTGGACAGCTACATGCAAAAGAATGAAACTGGACTACTTTAGTACACCATTCACAAAAATATATTCAAAATGGGTAAAAGACCCAAATGTGAGATAGGAAACCATCAAAATCCTAGAAGAGAGGATAGGCAGTAATGTCTCTGACATCAGCCATTACCAGCATCTTTCTAGATATGTCTTCTGAAACGAGCAAAAGAAAAGCAAAAATAAACAATTGGGACTACATCAAAATAAAATATGTACAGCAAAGTTAACAATCAACAAAACTAAAAAACAGCCTACTGAATGGGAGAAGATATTCGCAAATGATATATCTGATATAGGGTTAGTATCCAAAATACATAAAGAATTGCTACAACAGCAAAACAAACAAACAAGCAAACAAACAAAAACCTCAAAAAAAAAAAAAAAAAGCCCCAAATAATCCAGCTTAAAAATGGGCAGAGGAATGAATAGACATTTCTCCAAAGAAGACATGCAGATGACCAACAGACACATGAAAAGATGCTCAACTTCACTCATCATCAGGGAAATAAAAATCAAAACCACAATGAGATATCACTTCACACCTGTCAGAATGGCTAAAATCAAAAACAAGAAACAACAAATGTTGGCGAGGATGTGGAGAAAAAGGAAGCTTTGTGCGCTGTTGGTGTGAATGCAAACTGGTGCAGCCACCATGAAAGACAGTGTGGAGGTCCCTCAAAAAGTTAAAAATAGAAACACCCTATGATCCAGTGATCTCACTACTGTATATACATACATACATACATACATACATACATACTGTGGAATATTATTCAGCCATAAAAAGAATGCAATCTTGCCATTTGTAACAACATGGATGGATCTAGAGAGTAAAATTCTAAGTGCAATAAGCCAGTCCTAGAAAAACAAATATCATATGGATTTCACTCATATGTGGAATTTAAGAAACAAAACAAATGAGCAAAGGAGAAAAAAAAAAAGGGACAAACCTAAAAACAGACTTTTAACTATAGGGAACAAACTGGTGGTTACCAGAGGGGAGGTGGATGAGGGAATAGGTGAAATAGGTGGAAAGAATTGAGAGTACACTTATCTTGATGAGCACTAATGTCCAGAATTGCTGAATCATTGTATTATACACCTGAAACTAATGTAACATTGTATGCTAACTACACTGGAATTAAAATTTAATTTCACTTAGTTTCAAAAGTTTTTATTTTAACTTTTGTTGTTGTTGTTTATGATAGTCTTATTTCCTCTAAGAGCTATACTGGGTTCATTTATTATCTTGTTGGACCTTCTCATTTATAACTCAACACTCTGAGGCACAGACAAAGATTAAATACCTAGTGCGCTTAACAAAAAGTGGAGTGTATGGGCAGGGCAGGTGTGTGTGTGTGTGTGTGTGTGTGTGTGTGTGTGTGTGTAAGTGTTCTGATTCCTGCATTCGGCATATCTTTAACATTGTACTTACATATGTAAGTGGCCAAAAAAATAATAATAACAAAAGTGGCCTGGAAATAAAAATTAATTTTTGGAGCATTTGTCACAATAGTCTACATTGGAAGTGTCCATGTATTTCTATAAAATATTCCAAAATGCACCTTAGTAACTTGTACAAGCCTCTTAGCTTCCAGGTGACTTGAGCTCCTCGTCTGTGAAAAAGGGATAAGAAGCTTAAGAAGATTTACAAAGCACCATTCATTCAATGTGCTTAGCAGGTGTAGCAATGAAGAAAACAGGCATGATTCCAGCCCCCATGGAGCTTACAGTCTAATAGGAATAACAGACACGGAGTGGTGTAATGAGTGTTATAAAGGAGGAAGACAGGGGACAGTGGGAGTGTACAACAGGCTCACGTAGTTTAGTCTGAGAAAGCGGCATTTGGATTTGTAGGAGTTAAAAGTTATTATGAAAAGAGGATTGGAGAACAGGGTAAGAATTGGTTACACAGAGTAATTCTTCCAGTCGCTCATGCTATTTATTTAACAAATAATAGACAAGATGGACAAGTCCCTGTCTTCGTGGGGCATTCTAATACTATATGTATATGTATAATACTATATGTATGTATATATATATGTATATATGTATGTATATATATGTGTATATATATATGTATATATATGTGTATACACACACACACACACACACACACATATATATATATATATATATATATATATATAGCACCAACCATAGTGCCTAGGAAGTCAAACTGAAGGCTCTTGCATAAGCCTCATGTATCCATGCCCATTACCTCTGCTCTTATCAAGTTTTATCTGGGCTATTCCAGTGGCTAGCTCCACTTAGCCCACCTACTACACAGCTATCAAAGTTATCGTCCCAAATCACTTATCTTTAATGCTCTGCAGGGCCATCTCTGATTTGGAGCAATTAAGTGGAGGAAATTTCATCAAACTCTTCCACAGAATTCTAAAAATGAAGTCTGTTTCTGTGTGGGTTGGTTACTGTTGACCTCACTACACCCTGTATTTGGAACACCCACCATGAGAGGAATAGAAGTTTTCTGAGCTGTAAGCTTGAGTTGGTCTTAATAATAGTAGACTGAAATCTGTGTTTGCTCTGTTAGGGCTTAAAGTACATCTCCAGTTTGATATATCTGGACTGAAGATCGCTTATGGGGACAGTATATTTTTGGTTATGGGGTCAGTATGTTTCCATATGGGGTGCCAATGTGTTGCAGCAGATAACCCAGGATCAGGTTAAGTCAGTGGGGTGCACAATGAAGAAATAGAAGCAGGCTCAACAGGAGTT
Organism: Panthera onca; assembly: GCF_046562875.1. Lineage (NCBI taxonomy): Eukaryota > Metazoa > Chordata > Mammalia > Carnivora > Felidae > Panthera > Panthera onca. The sequence continues at coordinate 90,739,668 of NC_138342.1, forward strand.
GCAACTTGCTAAAGCAAAAGGAGTGCCAGATTCCCCCTCCTATCCCTAGACCAGATTCGCCCTATCTCAAAAGAGTCTTAGAGCCTAGAGACTATTATTTAATGTGTACATTTTTTACTTCCGGCATTCACGTGCAGCTTTGATGCACAGAAAATGAATTCTTAAAACAAGTTGCTTAAGGGGCGCCTAGGTGGCTCAGTCAGTTAAGCGTCTGACTTTAGCTCAGGTCATGATCTCATGGTCCGGGAGTTTGAGCCCCGTGTTGGGCTGTGTACTGACAGCTCAGAGCCTGGAGCCTGCTTCAGATTCTGTGTCTCCCTCTCTCTCTGCCCTTTTCTGTCCTCCCTCATTCATGCTCGGTCTCTCTCAAAAATAAGAATAAATACCATTAAAATTTTTTTAAACAAGTTGCTTAAAAGTAGAGCTTAGTAGATTTACCAGAAAGGAATCACTTTTTATATGATTTTGTTTCTCATTTGGCTTTCCACTAAATCACTGTTAATGAGAAAAATTCCCTATAAAACTACAGGGGTGTGTGTGGGCATGTATGTTTCTGTGTGTCTGTGTTTAAGAGATCCTTTGAAAAACATATTCACTTGAATATCTAACTTTAAGAATATAGTAATTTTCCTTTTTCCTGTATTATCTCTATTGTTGAAAAATTAGATTATTTGTGAGCAAGGAAAAGTGAAGCTGAAAAAAATGTTTCTTCAAATCTCCAAGTTCTTCATGGAACTTGACCTGTGATGTATCTACAGGAAATACAGCATTTAGAAATGGAATAGTTTTGGGGTGGCTGGGTGGCTCGTTGGTTAAGCGTCTGACATCAGCTCAGGTCATGATCTCACAGCTTGTGAGTTCAAGCCCCAAGTGAGTCCCTAGTCAGGCTCTGTGCTGACAGCTCAGAGTCTGGAGCCTGCTTCAGATTCTGTGTCTCCCTGTCTTTCTGCCCCTCCCCCGCTCGTGCGAGTGCGCGCGCGCGCTCTCTCTCTCTCTCTCTCTCTCTCTCTCAAAAATAAATAAACATTAAAAAAAAGAAGAGGAAGAAATGGAATAGTTTTTCTTTTCTCCTCTCTCTGTTAGGATTCTACTGGCTGCAGAAAATACAAATCAAATCGGTTTAAACAAAGATTTATTTGCTCACATAACAGAAGCATCCAAATTGAGCCAGGATTCATATTTCTTCCTGTGTCTTACTCCATTATCAGGCCGAGTAATCACAATAAGGCTTCTAATAGCTTCTGAACCTGCATTTTTCCAGCTTCTAATTCAAAATAAACAGCAAGTGTCTTCCTCCCAGCATTCTTAGCATTCTTACTGTACTTTGATCTGATTCAACCCACATGGGTCACATGACTGCCATTACATTAATCTCTGTAGTCTGGCAAATGCAATATGGTGATTGGCTCAGGGCAGAGTCATGTGCTCCACTACTGAGGCTGGATGCAGAGCCCTATGGGGACCAGGTGAACAGAAAGTGGGAGAGGAGTAGATACACGCAGTAAAACCGCAGTTGTTGCTGGAAGGAGGGGAAATGGATGCCGGGGAGTCAACTAATATTCACTTTAGCTTAAATGCCGTTTCTCACCAAGTTCCACCTACCCACCCACGTCCAGTTCACATACCATTCTGAAACCAGAGATACCTTTTGGGGAGGGGGGTAGAGACAGGACCTATTTCTATTTCTTCCCTCCTTGTTTTTAATTTAATTTATTTTTAAAGAGAGAGCATGTTGACAAGATGGGGGGGGAGGGGAGGGGGAGGGAGGGAGAGAGACAGAGACAGAGAGAGAATCTTTTTTTTTTTTTTAATTTTTTTTTTTTTTACATTTATTTATTTTTGAGACAGAGAGGGACAGAGCATGAACGGGGGAGGGTCAGAGAGAGGGAGACACAGAATCTGAAACAGGCTCCAGGCTCTGAGCTGTCAGCACAGAGCCCGATGCGGGGCTCGAACTCACGCACCGTGAGATCATGACCTGAGCCGAAGTCGGTTGCCCAACCGACTGAGCCACCCAGGCGCCCCGAGAGAGAGAGAATCTTAAACAGGCTCCATGCTCAGTGCAAAGCCTGACAGGGGGCTTGATCTCACTACTGTGAAATCATTACCTGAGCTGAAATCAAGGGTCAGACACTTAACCAACTGAGCCAACCAGGTGCTCCTCCTCCCTCCTTCTTAAAAACAATTTTTAGCTTACCTGTAGAGAGCTTCTCAATCTGGGATACATCCCTCCAAAAACTGTGGCAGTAGGCTAGAGACTAAAACAGAATAAACTGGTATCTTCCTTGCCCATCATTTTACTTGAAGATTTAGAAAAATACCCTAAGTGTCTATTATCAGATATAGATATATTATGGGGTAGGATTGAAAAAAAAAACTCACATGAATTCAGATAAACCACAAGACTTCAAGTAAATTTTATGCCTTCAGTTGCGTGTTTAATGCTATGCCCCATGTTATCTTCGTGTGCGAGTACAACCCCAGATTCTTAGTTTAGTCCACAAGGTTCTTTGCAATTACATACCAATCTCTAGCCTCATCCCCTAGTCTCTTCTCACACATATCTTCTGCCCCCCTTAACTTTCCACTATTCTCCAAATGCTTCTTATATATGATTTTACATGTTTACTCATGTTACACTCTTTGTCAAATCTGTCCTTTCCTAATCTACTTCTACACTTCTACACCAGGAAAATGTTTATTCATTCTCTAGTACCCAGTTCGAATATTATTTCCGCACCAAAGCACATTATAATTAAATATTTCCTTTGCAAAATTTTTCCTAACTCTTTGGCAATGAGTCATCTCTCAATTCTTGATTCCTAGATTATTTATTTATGCCACTGTTATAATAACACATAGTACATTAATTTGAAGTCAAGTTTTGGGGGATGTGTCTGTCTCTTCCCATCAGACTCTGGTCTCCGTGATAACCCCAGCATCTAACACAGAGCTGGCAATACATATTGATTGACTAACCTGAAAACTGATATTGTGCCTCATTCTTATCTGTACTTGCAATGTCTAATATAAGACCACAGGAACTATTCAAACATGTACTGAATGAATGAATACCAAATGTAAGACTTCCAATATTTAATACCAGATCCTGGAGGCATTTCAAGCTTTTTCCTGAAATTAAGGGAATAGGTAAAGGTACAGACCAGAGAAAATGAGTAGTAATGACAATGGGCAAACTCAGGCAATACCAGGAGCCAAGGGCAATCACTTATGGGGCCCTTCTCTCAGAACAAACTAAGCAATAGAATCCATTCCTAATCAATTGGGAATGAAGCTTGAGGGCAATGGCTCAGAGTTAATACAAGATGCCTTTGGCTGCAAGTAACAGAAAACTTCAACTTATCAATTTAAGCAAAAAAAGAATACTTACATAAAATGTTAAGTAGAATGCAAATATCTGAGTTGGTATCTAGGTTGCTTCCGTATTTCCTTTCTTCCAACCTCAGCATATCTACTCTGTCCTTAGCTATCTCTCTTCCTGGTTATAAGATGACTTTCAGACTTCCAGAGTTTTCTGTCATGCAGGCATGACAATGTTCAGTGGAAGAAGGGGACTCTCTCTTTCCCATGACTCCTTTAATAATAATAAACTATTCCCAGATTTCCCCTCCCATCTCACTGGATAGAACTGAGGCACATGCTCATACCCAGAAAAATAGACCACCAGGATTGGCTAAGCCCAATCACTTTGGACTTGGGAATGGGTGTCAACAAAAGATATGTGAACATCTGAATAAAAGTTGGATTTGGGTTGCAAAGAAAAAGAGAATTTGCTGTAGGGAAAGTGGTTTACAGGGTCTCCTATAGACTCCTTTGTCATTTGCCAGTGGAGAATAATTTTTGGAGCAATGGAATTGTTTACAGCCCAAAGGTAGGTAAGATCCCACTATAATGAATTTTCAGTTTAGAAAGATAGTTATTCACATTTAAAAAAAATCATGTCTTAATGCTCTGTGAAGAAAGTAAGGTATGAAAGTTTATTTATTTTACAATTATAGCTGTATAGATTTTTATATTCATCTATAGAAAAGGATGGGAAAGAAATAGTCCAAAGTGGTGATTGCATTAGATGGTTTGAAGTGGGCTAATTTTTTTGTTTTCAAAGTTTTGTAATGTGATTATACTACTTTAGACTTTATTTGCCATATGTACATAGATAGATATGCATATATATTTAAGAGGATATCTCTCTCTCTATATATATATATACATATCTATACATATATAGAGAGATGTATATATCCTCTTAAATATATGCATATCTATCTATATCTATCTATATCTATATCTATATCTATATCTATATCTATATCTATATCTATCTATATCATCTATATAAGGAGAATAGGGTTCTGAAACCCCATAATAATAGCCTTGGCTGCTGACTTATGATGAATGTCTGACTATATCTGTGACAATCATACTTAAATATAACTTTTGTTGGTTGTGTGGGGTTTTATTTAGAGGAAAGCAAAATTTTGTTGTTGCTGTTGTTTTTCTGATTGCATTTTGGTTTGTTTTTTTTTTTTCTCTTCTTGATCGGAGCCATGTTTTCCTTTTCCTGAGCTCCTTCCTCATGTCTGTATGTCCACTATGTCAATATCCATGATATCATTCACTGTGGGATTCCTCACCAGCGCCATTTGTACATATTTCTCATTTCCTTCAATAACATCCAGAATCATGTGGGAGCTCTAGGGGACAAAATGCCTTCTCAAATGTGGCTAGAAGCAACTACTTGTCTATAGAAAGGATTCTCCCACCATGAGAAAAGATTTCTTTACCTATTGGGCTTATTCTACCCTCTCAGGGATATATGTGTCTTACCTGAACCAGAAGAGATCGTTTAAATGTCTTTGTTTATGTCAAGTTATATAGGAGAGAGGGGGTGGTCATTAGGGCGATTTTCCATCACATTTTTAGCAGAGGGAACTTGGTCTCCTCCCATATCAGGGAGAAAGCTTGAGGGTCTGCCATCATTTCACGTGCTGTTAAGCAGTCATGATGTTCAAAGTCTGAGAGCAACTGCTCCATCGCCTGGTCTCCAGGACACTGCTCTCTCTTGGATCTCTTCCTATTCTACTGGCCACTCCTGCAAAGTACCCTTTTGCTGATTGTCCTTCATGTTCCAAACTTCAGTTTTTCCGAGTGCCTGAGATTTCAGTCCTTGGGTCTCCTCTCTACTGTATCTACGTAACATTCCCTCTCAGATCTTGTTCTCTGCCCTGGCTTTAAATACCAACTGTAAGCAGAAGTTTCCAAATTTCTGTCTCTGGCTTGAATGACTTTCTTAAATTTATTTCTTTATTTTGAGAGAGAGAGGGAGAGAGAGCAAGAAGGAGTGGGATAGGGGCAGAGAGAGAGGGAGAGAGAATTCTGAGCTCCAACGCAGGGCTCAAACTCATGAACTGCGAGATCATGGCCTGAGCTGAAATCAAGAGTTGGACGCTTACCCATCCAGGCACCCCATAGCTTGAACCACTTTCTTTCTAAACTCCAGACATCTCCTCTTGGACGTCTCATAAACTTCTAAAACTTAACACGTCCAAAACTGAACTCTTGATTTTTCTTCCCTAACTGTGCTTTCCCTACAATTTTCTCTATCTCAACAAACAACAAATTCACTCCTCCAGTTGTTCAAGGAAAAGCCTTGGAATCATCTTGGATCTCCTTTATCAAATTCAACATCCAATCCATTGACAAATTCTCTTGCCTTTACCTTTAATATCTGTTCATAATCTGACCACTTCCTTGCCACTTCCACCTTTGTTTTAGGGCAAGCCACAATCTCTCTTGCGTAGGTTATCAGAATAATCCCCTGACTGGTTTATCAGATTTGCATCCTTAACTCCTATGGTATGTATTCCACAATATAAACTGTCTCTTTAAAATGTGAGTCAAGTCATGTCACTTCTCTCTTCATAACACTCGAAAATGTCCCATCCCCATCTATGGACATAAGCTCCAGCATCCTTACCATTGTGCCATGCTTAGAAGGCCCCGTGTGATTTGTCCCCCCGCTACTATTCACACTTATGCAGTCTAGTCCCCTCCTCACTTACTTGCTTCAGTCAGGTTTGACTTATCTGATAGGCAGTAGGCACCATGCCATAGGCCCACAATGCTTCCAAGAGTCCACAAAAACATTTGACTTCTTTTAAAAACAGAAGGAAAAAAATGTCTAGGTTCAAGGCAGTATTTTCACACATAATATCAATATATTTGTTTTTATACCAACACAATCATAAAATATATATTTTTTAGTAATTTTTTTATGAAAGAAGGGGCCCACACAGACAAAATTGCTTGGGGCTCATTAACAGCCGAATGTCTAGGCTGAATTCTGGCTGAGCTAGGTAAGTCCTGCTATTTTATAAAGTGGGAAAGCTAAGGAATCATTCTCTCCTTTTTGGTTTTGCATCCCCCATTGGATCCCATTCATCATTGTTCAGTGACTGTTTTCTTTCCTTGTGCTAAACACCTTCCCAAATGAGTTCAAAACCCCACTTCACACAAATAATGAGGACCTGCTGTCAAATAAATGGAATCCCACCTTTAGGTCTTAAGACTTGCCCCCCTCCCCCACCTTCCTTGAAGACCTCCACTTGCCTCCTGGGTGCCATGAGAAAACAAAGGGAAATTCCCCTAAAAGAATCAAAAAGGGAAGACCCTGGGACTTGGAGTTCTGCCTAACTGATGCCTAATTAGCTGTTAAAAAACAATAGTCCTTACTACTGTGTGTGCCCAAATTCCTCTAAGAAAACAAACCTGATAGTTTCAGCCTCAACATTTATATGACATTTTTTTGGTCTTTCCTTTCATAAAGATTTCCTATCCTCTTGTATCTCAATGAAGGTATAACTTCACCTTTAATTTTCTCCTCCAATAATTACAGCTTTTACATATGGGTAAGTTATAGAGATTGCTATTACAACATGGAAATTACCTATAAATCCAGCTAGACAAGTACCTTTACAAGAGATCAGAGAAATGGCTAAAACACCCTCTCTGGCATTAACTATGAAGAAAAATTTTGGTAAAGAGTTCTAAGAACATTCACAAATTGGTTTTGCAAAGTCAGTTTCATTTGTAATATGCATACATGAACGAACCCTAATTTCCCCTTTGACCTCTATTTCTATTTCCTGTAAAAATAGGCTCTTTCTGGAATGATTTTTACTACTGGTCTACTTACTTGCTTTTTCATCCTTTGTAATGTTTAGGAATGAGTTACAGAAAGGTACTTGAATACCTAGCACAGAAAGCCATTAAAAATAGAGTATCAATTCCCGAGGTATGTTCCTTTCTGGATGTACATGCATGAAATAATTGGACTTTCAAAGTTCTGTTGATGCCCTAATTCAATGAAGCAATTCATAAAGGAACACATTTTATATTTCATAGCTCATTTGCATGTTTGCTTTTCCTAGTGTTTCCTTTCTGACCACGGTTCCTCCCACCTAGTACCAGTTCAAACCGGTGAGGCTTCAGACAAACAGTTACTCAACCCTGCCTGAACAATAGAATCATCTGAGGAGCCTTAGAAAAGATATGATGACCTGGAACTGCCTCAGAGACTGATTCAACGTATTTTGATATATATGCACAGCTTGGTGATTTGGTTACCATGTTGTCAAAGCAGATCACAAAGGAGGGAAAAAGCCATGTTTCCTTCTGCCCGGCTATCTTGACAGCAGACAAATTATTTTTTACCCTAAAAAGAAAAATGAAACCAAAGAAATGTTTACATTTAATAAATAAAACATGTTAACTCTCAAGAGGTGGTTGGCCCTTTAAACAGCATGGCAACGCACAGAAAGACAGTTGGGCAGGCCTGCGTGCCCTTCATATAAATGTCAACACCTACTCTGGGTCCCAAAATAAATATTTTTAATATTGTCTCATTCTGGACTGTTTAAGCACGCACTGTATCAGCTTGTCTGCATATTCCTAATGTAATAGCATGGAAGTTTCCAGCAACTCATTCTCTGTTTCTTCAGTAGACATTAATTCTTCACTATATGTTTTCCACCTCTGAAACATCACATCAGTAAAAGGTTGCAAGACATAAGACTGACCAGCACAGTTTTTCTGAAGGGTCAAGACCCAGATCTTTGTTACAGAAAATAAAGAAAAGTGTTCCACACAGATATGAGCCAGGCCTGACCCTGTGTCCCTGATCCCTTCTTGGTCTCCAACAGTATAGGTTGCCCCCTTCCAGGAATGTTCAGCCTTTCACAGATGTGACTGTTCATCTTATTTCTCAGAAAGATGGGGCAAAGGAACGAGGCTGGGGCTCCTTTTTACCTCCACTGTATCCACTGTGTTCATCTTCCAGTCCTTCTAACGGAAGGGATGAAAGCAGCCCCACAGGAAACCGTTTTTGCCTCCCATGCCCTTCTGGGGCCACAGCTGGGAATCCAGTGGGTCAACATCACTAACCCTATCTGAGCCACCCCTCGGAAACCTTTTGTTCCTGGGTTTCAATACAGTATGATGGCAGAAACAGTCTTTCTCATCTGAATGAGGACATTTTTAGCGATGGTTTAGGTGGGGTGGAGAGGAGACAGGGAAAAAATGGAGTAAAAAAAACCTGTAAAATTTTTCTTATGAATCTGGATTTTTAAAATTATACCACAGCATTTTTCTCCTTTTGGCACTCTCTTCTCCCAATTGGTTTAAAATAAGCAACAACACCCTCCTTTGTAGTCTCTCTCCTCTGCGTGTAGCCCTTGGTTTGTGAGAGGAAGTTTTAACCCTCTGTGAGGTGAATGCCAGGAATCATTTTAGGATGATTTACCAGAAGTCAGTCAGGAAGCTGACATGTGATGCCTGTTTGTAAGGGAAGAAGGACAGAGCCAGGGCATTTTCTGTTACTGTCAGAACCCACACTGACGTTTGATACAGAAACAGGTAATACTCACTATTCCGATATCACACTTTCAAACGAGAAAGTTAACCTCACATCTGACCACCCCCGTATCTTCGACGGCACAACAAAGAGTCTACATCGGTTTAACACAGAACCACTAACCCTTAAAAGTACTAAAGAAGCTGCCGCAGTCCCTCCTTTCGTGCACAAGCACAGACAAGCTCAGTGGTTTTCTTATGGTCACCCAGCAACACAGGCTTAGAACCAAGTATCTTCTTTCGTCATTTCAGTGCTAATTCATTCCCCAGAGCACTCCTTTTTCTGGGACGTAGGCATTTTAAATTGTAAGCTACTAGAAGACAGAGACCGTGTGTGTTAACCTGAATGGTAAAACGCCCAACTTAAAGCTATGGAAAATACCTACCCAGGAGACAAGAGCTCTGGAATTTTGGCTTCACCGTGCCACTCGCCCTAGCAAATCAGTCAGTAAAATGAGAGCGTTAGATTATATGAAACCTGAAGTTCTTTTTAGCTCTATGAATGTGCACTGAAGAAATATTCGTCAATGCACGTGAACTGCCAAACACCAAAGGCACAATCCTTTCCATCATGGCACCACTACCTCCTGGCTTTTCCCTGCCCTGCCCAGCATACCCTGCTCTGCTTTGGCAGACCCCCCACCTCAGCCCAGAAAGATAAACTGGCCCTATATTCAATGCCTCTTTTCAAGGGTCCGTGGCTTGATCACTACAGTGTGTTTTGGTTATGTTTCCTCACTCTTGGGAGCTCAAAATAATTGTCATTTTCTACATTTACATTCAGAAACCCCGGTAACAGTATATAGACTTGGAGGAAGGGTTGTTCATCTTGAGAGACAGGAGAAAATAGTGTTGTTGTATTTCTCCATCCATGTTTTCAGAGCCCTTAAGAGAGCGGCATGCTTGTTATTCAAAAGGTTATGATATTCAGAAAGAAAAAAAATATCGTCAGGGTACAGTAACTGCACTGGTTTTTCCTCCAAGGGCAGGAAATAGCTTGGCCAACCTGAAAATAAAATATGCTCCTATTAAGCAGCTAAGCTTGTTAGATTCCCAGTCCGGTGGCAGGAACAGAATTGCATACATAACGTGGACCTGCCAATGCTTGTTCTTTTTCCAGAAATTTAAAAAATCTTCTTACTATTTTTTAATTTCACAAAAAGATTCTAAAATACACAACAGATTTTGCTCTATTGGTTCGGCCATCTTTGTTCTTCAGATTCATTATTTATTATTATTATTATTATTATTATTTTCATTTTTCTTTTCCCTAGTTGACATTAGCCAACACAACTCTCAGGGAAAAGGAAAGCACTCAGTCCATCAACTTTCTAATGCCTCAGGAACCCACTTTTTTCCAGAGAAGATTCTAAATGGGTCACTTCCCTCTTCTGGCTTTACTACAAATGCTGGCTTTACTACTCATGCTTGTCCCTTATCCTATTTTCAGAATTGAATAGCCGACTCAATTCCACCAGGCCTTGACTGCATCCAGTTAAGGTCATGGTTGGTACTTAAAAGCAGTGGTCTTTTTGTCCCCCAAAGGCTAGTTTTTATCCCTACCTCCACCCTTCCTCCCTTTTCCTTTTCCCTCTCCTTCTTCAATGGGGCTGTGTTATGAAGGACCTGGCCACACACAGAGAATATTACAGGAATAAAACCTGGAAAACAGCACACAGTTATGAAATATTAAACTTAAACTTCTCTTTATTTTGCTCCCTGAATTCTCCTCCCCCTCCAAGAAAACACAAACCTCGACAGATCTATGGCTTATGTTATCTTCAGCTGTAAAAGCCAGCTGAACCAACAGAGCCGCTCTCTCTCTTGCCTGTTGCCTAGAGGTTTCAAAAGGAGCTACTGTAAAGGAGCAGTTCCCTCTTATGGACAACTTTCTTAGAGGAAATAGATTAAGCCAGAACCAGCCCAATAAAGAACTCTATACATTGTAGAGTCCTATACAAATGGAATCCGTTAACATCAGGAATTCTTCCATGCCAATCAAAGAGAGGATGGGCGAAGACAGGAAAGTAAAAGTGTTAGGGCAGAAATACTGCACTCTGCTTTGTTAGGAGTGATCTTTAGAAAATAAGAAGAAAGTTCAAGGATGCATCCATTTCTTCAGTCAGCCCTAACCTATGAACTTCAGTGGGAATTTCGCCTGAGGAAAGATTACCTCATCAGACATTGATTCAGTCAAAGCCAACCCATTTCAAGGTGTCACCCATTAATTTCTTGACTGCAAATAGGAATTTTGCCCCAGGCCAGGACTCACAATTGGTCCCAGTTGACCTGAAGTGGATTTCCACCAGTGGCTGGGGAAAGAGAGTCTCTCTTTAGGATGTCTCTCCTTTGGTCCACTCTTTCTTTCTTTATTCCCTCTCCTGCTTCATCACATTAATAACAGAGCACTCAAAACACTTCATTAGTCAATGGCATACAAACAGCCGCTCAGAGGATTCGCGACTGGATTGATCCTCGCACTGCCAGGATAGATAGCACAGGGCCGAAATGACTATGCTTTCCAATTTTGACCTCATTCCGTTTTCTTTCATCCCCATCTCATGTATTCATTAAATGTTCACTTGGTAAATGAGAAGACAACATTCTTACAGAGTGGCTTTTTGCATTATGATGAAAGTCTTGGCTTACACATGTTTGCATATAAATATAAAATGGCCACTACTCTTTATTCCTGAAATGCGTATTTAACATGCAAGCTACAAAAGAGAGAAAGAATGTTAAAGTAGCATTTTCAGGGGTGATGGCGTGTGTAGCATTACTAATCAGTAGTTAATCAGAGACAGGAATACTAAAAGGTGTTTTACATATCTGGGAAATGGGCTAATGTTTTACTACCATTAGAGTAATCCTTCCTTCCCCTCCAGTTTTGAGGCAATTTTTCAGACCCTCTGTGACACATAGCCGAATTCAAGCTGCCCTTGTAAGACTTAGAGAGCCAAGGCTAGAAACCAAATTATTTGTACCCCAGAGAACCAATCACATTGGTGCACAAGGCAGCATGTATATGGATCGTCTTTGCGGCATTTATTTACAGTAGCTAAAACAACATCCTGGAAAACACATCACTGTAAGTCCTAGAGGAACAGCTCAATAAACTATGTCTTGTCTCTGCTGCAGAACACTGTAAAACAGTTAAAAAGAATGAGTTGGTGGGGCGCCTGTGTGGCTCAGTCTGTTGAGCACCTGACTCTTGATTTCGACTCAGGTCATGATCCCAAGGTCGTGGGATCAAGCCCCATGTTAAGACAAGCACTGAGCATGGATCCTGCACAGGCTTCTCTCTCTCTCTCTCTCTCTCTCTCTCTCTCTCTCTCTCAAATAATAAAAAAATTAATTGATTAAAAAATAAAGAATGAGGTGGAATTCATGTACTAATACGGACCCATCTCTAGGACATAGCAATAAAAAAAAAACAAAAAAACATACTGAACCCTTATATACTGTTGGTGAGAATGTAAGTTGATCCAGCCACTATGGAAAACAATATGGAGGTTCCTCAAAAAATTAAAACTAGATCTACCATATGATCCTGCAATTCCACTTCTTCCACCTCACACCCAAAGGAAATGAAAACAGGATTTCGACGAGATACCTGCACTCCCATGTTTCTCACAGCATAGTCACAATAGCCAAGTTATGGAAATAGCCCGAGTGCCCATCAACAGATGAACGGGAAAAGAGGATGTGGTACAATACACAATGGAATATTATTCGGCCACGAGAAAGGAGGATATTCTGCCATTTGGAACTACATGGAGGAACCTTGAGCACACGATGCTAAGCGAGATGCATCTGTCAGAGAAAGACAAGTGCTGTATGTTATCAGCTATCGGTGGCATCTAAAAAAGTTAAGCCTGTGGAAAACAGAGTAAAATGGTAGTTACAAGGGGGTGGGAGGGTAGGGGTAAGAGCGATGAGTGTTTAAGGGCACAGACTTGTAACAAATAATAAATAAGCCCCAGAGATTTAAGGTACCTGCAGTGAACATACATAAAACATTATACTATAATTACATAACGTGATAGATACTGTTACCATGGCAATCACAGTACAATATATAAATGTATCAAAGTAATATCTATAGACCTTAAGGTTCTATATAATGTCACATGTCAAATATATTCAATAAAAAATGTTAAAAACCATATTTATTTTCAAAACACACTTATCCATATAAAACAATACTGCATAGTTTCTACCTAGAAAAAGTGTGCAAAGGAAACACAGGAGGCTGGTTAAGACTTCCTTGGGAGAGGCTGGGGAAGATTTGGGATTAAGAATGGTGATGACAGGGGAGTTTAGCCTTAAATGTAATATTTTCATTTGTCACAAAGAAACTGTATCCATATATTATTTATGTAGTTTAAATTTAAGTCCTTTGAAACACAGTATTAACAGGTTAAAACATTTTTTTTTTTTTTTGTATTCCTCTCTTTAGTGAACCCTTAATATTACATCCTGAAAATCAGCTCTTCTTCCTGAGGCTTATTTAAGCCTGGGGGTTCTGTTCTCCTAGAGCAATGGGAGAGGGAAGGTAAACAAACCAGAGTTTGAACTAACTTTCAACATAGAATAAAGCATCAATTATCTCCTTTCTCCACCCTTTCTTGGACCTGAGCCCGCTTACAGTGGCCACCCCACCCAATCTGAAAGATACGGACCTCTAAAACCGGGGTGCTTGAATCCCTTGTGTTAAGGTGAGGGTAACTGGTTTGCTCAAGTTGAATCCACTGACCCTGCTGACTAATCCTGTCTTCGGCCTCATTTTACTGCCCTCCCCCGGGAGTGAGGCGACCCCAGGGTGGTCTCTGTCCAGCTCCGCAAAGTCCTCCCACTAATTTCTAGAGTCAAAAGCTGTTGCCTTGTCAGAGCATTCGTTTCCATTCTCCGGGAGACTGGTCTCTCTAACTGCATTTTCAGTATTCCCGTTTTTCAGAAGTCAGTTCCTTTCATTTCTCTCTTTCTCCTCCTTTTCTTCATCTCTCAACTTCTGTCTCTCTGTATTTCTGTCTCTTTCCAAGTGCACTCCGTCCCTCATTGTTCCCTTTATTTTCTCAAAAGCTGTTCTATAAAGTAAATTTTTGTTATGATAAATTTCAGTAATACTAAAAAAAAAAAAAAAAAAACCTCCAAAAAAGTTAAGACCAGAAGGTAGATTCAGTTTTAATGAAGTGTCTTCTTTTACCTTGCTTTTATGTTGCTTCTTTTTATCTCTTCATCAAGGAAACTGTATTCCATCGAGCCTCAGGGTATGATAAATAACTTACAAGGATGCACGATTGTACATAACTCTCTTGACAGGGTGACTCACAACACTGATAGGTATTATCTACATTCTTTAAATGGTTTCCTGCAGGGGTAAATCTGTGCAAACCCAGGAATACAAAAGCACAGGAGAATAAAATGTCTAGAGGTGACTTGTTTGGCCCAGCCTTATTTCCTCGTGAGAGGTTGCTATTTTCAAAAAGGCGTGAGCAACTGAGGAACAGATTTCAGCATTCTCCCTGGATCTGGAGCTGGCCGGGATGGCTCAGCAAACAGCCCATCTCACTGGGTGTCGCAGCCTTTCACGGGCTCCAAGAAGAGAGGGCAGTGGTCATGCTGGCTGGGAGAGGTGTGAATGCACTCAAACTGAGTCTTCCTGGCCGTGCTTAAGAAACCTTTTTTGCCAAGCGCTTTTCCAAAGTGGGAATTCCATAAAAGCGACATTTCTCAGGTACAGAACCCTCCCTGTGAACTTGAGCCTTTCGCCATTTTCATTTACTTCTTCTTAAACACACACACGACCAGTGTTTATCAGTCCAACACTTGCTGGGGACTTCTCCCTTCTAAACGATGAAAAGAAGCTCTGGAAACATTATGATTTTTTATACCTGACAGGCTGTGACCTGTAGAAAGCTCTGAGTTCTGGCAGAAACACAAAATCAATTGAGTTTCATCTAAACCATTCTTTGGCTTTCAAGACCCTTTGATAAATGTCAGATGGAAATTCTTCAGTCCCACAGAAGCTCAGGAGGGTAACCAGACACTTTGATTTTTTACTTTATCATGTAATTGAAGTGGCATTTTTATTGATCAGTTGTTCACTGGATCAGTGGGTTTATTAATCTGCTTTTCTAGTCAAATAACTTGACAGGACTTCATTTAAAAATGATTGTAGTGTCTGTAACTGGGCTCCACTTGAGCAGTGACCGTGGGTTACTGGAGTCAACATTTTATTACAAAGCCCACACACAGCTGGGTAAAGATCCAGTCAAGTTGGGAAAACTGAGAAACAACATGGCCACCATTGTCAGCTTCCTGAATCACGGCAACAACTGGCTTTTTTGCTTAGGCGGAGGGGAAGGAAGAAAATTAACCCACCCTCCACACTCCCATAGTTATCTTTCTAAAATACAAACGCTAGCATACCTGTACCCCGCACAAAACCCCACTGCTCTTGGAATAAAGACCAAAAGACTTACCCCAGCCTTCACGATGTTCCAACCCTCGCCTACTCTTCTAGGCTCATCTCTCCCCCCTCACACTGTACTCACACTGGGAGCTCTGCCACCTGAACTCCTTACCGTTGAAGAAGTACATCAGCCTCTCTCTCTTACTTCTTGGCTTTTAAACATGGCAGTCCTTCTGTTTGGAATACCCTTTCTCTGCTCTTCGGCTGGCTAAAGCTAATCCTTATTTGCCTTTCAGCATAGTTTTTTTTTTTTTTTAATGTTTGATTTATTTTTTATTTTTTCATTTTTGAGAGAGAGGGAGAGAGAGAGACAGACAGCATGAGCAGGGGAGGGGCAGAGAGACGGAGGGAGACACAGAATCTGAAGCAGGCTCCAGGCTCTGAGCTGTCAGCACAGAGCCCCACCCGGGGCTCGAACTCATGGATTTCAAGATCATGATCTGAGCCGATGAGCGAAGTCGGATGCTTAACAGATTGAGCCACCCAGGCACCCCGCCCTTCAGGACAGTTTTAACTATCATTTCCTCCAGACTTTTCAGGAGGTCCTGGCATCTAACACACTAGTTTGAAATCTCCTTCTATCTTTGACACTCGATGATAAATTCTTTGAGAACAGGGACTGTGTCTTAGACAGCAGTGTTTAACTCTATTGCAATATACTTCATAATACATTACTCATTTTCTCCCTCTACATCTTTCTCTGGAAACATGCTGCATGGTGTCTGTGTTCCCAGCCACAAAGCATCCATGAGAGCATATCTGGCCCATTCATAGCACACAGCAAGTTTGGGGCACATAGTAGGTGTTCCATAAGTATTTGCTTCATTAACTGCAATCTGCATTAAGATCAATCTGCAAAGCCTGGCACAGGGTGTAGCAGATACTCAGAATTCATTGAATCTAAGGTACCATTGATGGTGAGATGCCGTGCTATTTTATACACCATTAAGAAACCAGGTAAAGCCTCCAAAATTATGACATAATGCTTACAGAAACTATGACACTATGCTTTCTTATTAGACATTTTTTCTCTTTAAGAGAACTGCTTAGTCATACATATTTATCACATCATCCTTACATGTGCACAAAAAGGAAAATATAAACAAAATAAAGTGGTTCATTTTTCTAAACTGTTTCATATCCAAAGTCTAACTCTGCTGCATCACATTTTTAATTCAGAATGGTCCATATCCATGACATTTCCCACAGTATCATCTGTGCTGCCCTAAGTGTTGGTGTTGTACCATTTTCTTTCTTTCTTTCTTTCTTTCTTTCTTTCTTTCTTTCTTTCTTTCTTATTATGAAATTTATTGTCAAATTGGTTTCCATACAACACCCAGTGCTCATCCCAACAGGTGCCCTCCTCAATGCCAATCACCCACCCTCGCCTCCCTCTCACCCCCCATCAACCCTCAGTTTGTTCTCAGTTTTTAGGAGTCTCTTATGTTTTGGCTCCCTCCCTCTCTAACCATTTTTTTTTCCTTCCCCTCCCCCATGGTCTTCTGTTAAGTTTCTCAGGATCCACATAGGAGTGAAAACATATGGAATCTGTCCTTCTCTGTATGACTTATTTCACTTAGCATAACGCTCTCCAGTTCCATCCATGTTGCTACAAAAGGCCCTATTTCATTCTTTCTCATTGCCACGTAGTATTTCATGGTGTATATAAACCACAATTTCTTTATCCATTTGTCAGTTGATGGACATTTAGGCTCTTTCTATAATTTAGCTATTGTTGAGAGTGCTGCTATAAACATTGGGGTACAAGTGTACCATTTTCTTAAAAGAGTGCTCCAAGGGCACTTGGGTGGCTCAGGGAGTTAAGCATCCAACTTTGGCTCAGGTCATGATCTCACCGTTAGTGGGTTAGAGCCCTGCTTCAGGTAAGTTCAAGCCCTGCTTCCATTGAGCCTGGCTTCTCTTTCTCTACTCCTCATGGCATTCTCTCTCTCTCCCTCTCTCTTCTCTGCCCCTCGCTCACTGGCACCCTCTCTCTCTCTCAAAAAAAGAGTTCTCCACTAATATCTCTTAGATTTTCTTCCAAGCCATTGACACCCACCAATTTGCAGGTTTGGGGGCTCATGCCTTGTTGATCTTACCAAGTGTTAGATTTCAAATGACCACAGTTCATGTGCTTTCCTCAAATGGTCCTTAAATGTCAGTTGACAGAAATACAACGGCACTCAGTTATCCAACTGTTCCACAGGGAATGATAGCCAAGTATCCACCATCATTGTTCTGGCTGACAATAATGTAAGCCACCATCAATGCTAAAACTTATCATAATTTTAGAGTTAGCAAGATGTGAATAAACGCCTGGCTTAGACTATATGCAATATAAAAGTATGTGCTTAATAGGCATTGTTAAATGAGTGAGACTGATAGAGAAGCATATAGAAAAATAGTTCTACGGATGCCTGGATGGCTTAGTTGGTTAAATGTCTGGCTCTTGATTTCGGCTCAGGCCAGGATCTCACAGTTCATAAGATGGAGCCCTGCTTTGGGCTCGCACTGGCAGCAGGGAGCTTACTTGGATTCTCTCTCTCTGCTCGTCCTGCACTCATGCTCTCTCTCTCAAAATAAATAAACTTAAACAAAATTTAAAAAATAGTTCTAGGAAGTTAATTCATACACAATTTCTACTCTCATTGACTGAAAATATACTGTGCACGAACCCTAATGTTTAGTTCTTTTATATACATTATCTCATTTAACAATATATACGTAATTTCCAGGTGCTGTAATCAGTTCCCAGAGTGAACCATAGATCTACTCTATCTAGCACTCTGTCTCCAGAACTCTCCATTCACCTAGAAATTACTCATATCAAATATCACAATGAAAATTGCTTTCTATAATTGCATAATCAGAAAATACTTTCACAATCATCATGGAAATAACTGGTTTCATTGTCAAAGATATTCTATAATAATTCCTGAAGACCGATAATTTATGTCATGCTTATTTTCTTAATTGAAATATTTAATTAACTTGAAGTTTCCATATGGTTTCAAAAATCAACTGTTAAATGGAAATGCAAAGACTTCTTAAACTGAAACTCAAAGATGGGACAAATAGCTAAAAAGGTTCATTCTAGCCTTGGTTTTGCAGAAGCCTGGAATATTGCAAATAGTTTCAACAGGTATCTTAAAACTGTCAAAACAATCATTGAAACAAAATCAAATGTAATTCTCTCTGACTTAAAAATATAGGCATCCTAAAGAGACTGGGTGTTTTCGTCTAGAGGCAGAGAATTACTCAGTTCAGTAAAACCTCCACCCACCTGAATTTAAGAGCAATTCTCATAAAACCAGAAGGGGTTTGCGTGTGTATTTAAAAAAAAAAAATTTTTTTTTAACGTTTTTTATTTATTTTTGAGACAGAGAGAGACAGAGCATGAACGGGGGAGGGGCAGAGAGAGAGGGAGACACAGAATCGGACGCAGGCTCCAGGCTCTGAGCCATCAGCCCAGAGCCCCACGCGGGGCTCAAACTCACGGACCGCGAGATCGTGACCTGAGCTGAAGTCGGACGCTTAACCGACTAAGCCACCCAGGCGCCCCTGTGTGTGTATTTTTTTTTTTTTTTTATCCTGTGTGTGTATTTTTTACCAAAAACAATTGATTAATGGATCAGTGTTATCCAAAGCTCATATGATGAATCTTTGGGCAGAGATGTTGTCTCATCATCTGTGAATCCCTACGTCCTCCTAGCCACAGAGCCTTGGCCCCACCAAACTGCCCAGATTTCACATCACCAAACCGCCCCATTCACATCACTCTCCAGCATTATGTGAAATTTGGGTGGTTGACATCTGAAGAAGAAGTGGAGAAAAGTTCCATGGCAGGCCTGACAGTATGGAGGCTAATTTCTAAAGGGCAGAGTAATAAAATGTCATTCACTCACACAAACCCCTGTGGTTTTCAAAGCAAGAGCCAGTGTGTATTCTGCTACAATCTTAGAGGGGCAATTAGTGGAGGGGGAAAGGGGCGGGAGGTCTGAAACCTTGCCAGTGTGTAAATGTACCCGCTACAAAGATCGGTTGTTAGCTCACTTTCCTGGTCACCAGGGATAATGTGAATGGTGGTCAGGAACTCAGTATCCAGATGGTGAGGGTGTTGCTTTGGGGTTTTTGTTTGTTTGTTTGTTTGTTTTTAATATTACAGTGGGTGGCTCTCAATCTGATAGCCACGTTAATTTACATAGCAGCACAAAGCCCTGCATTTTGCAATTATCTCCCAGTTGAAATGGAAATATCCTTACTAATTACCTGAGCAAGACCTTCTGACTGGGGTTGGAGATTAGAGGGATTTATTCACCTGCAGAAAGGCCAAGTAGAGAGAAGCCCACCCCTCTGGAAAAGGAAGGAATCTACGAAAGCGAGGAGAAAATAGGGAGGGGGGAATGGGTATTGAGGAAGGCACCTTTTAGGATGAGCGCTGGGTATTGTATGGAAACCAATTTGACAATATATTACATATTAAAAAAAAAAAAAGAAAACGGGGGGGGGGGGGGGCAGGTGAGTGATTTTCAGGGACTGAGCTCCAGGGCTGCTGGCCGGTTTTTGTCCCATCCTGGGGCTTACATCCCAGCAGGCATGGTGGGCACACAGTGCCTAGAGAACACAATTCTTTTAGGGGCCCATGAAAATGTTTTTCTTTATAAATCAATAGAAAAAAATGAACTTGTAGGTCGAAGAACATATTTTAACATGTAATGTTAGTATATATTTGTCTCTATTCCAACATATCATATGCAATTTTAAATTTCTTTTTCTTTTTCTTTTTTTTTTTTTAGTTTATTTGTTTAGAGAGAGACAGTACAAGCAAGGGAGGGCCAGAGAAAGGGGAGAGAGAGAATCCCAAGCAGTCTCCATGCTGTCAGCACCGAGCCCAACTCAGGGCTCAATCTCATGTGATCATGACCTGAGCCACAGTCAAGAGTCGGATGCTTAACCTACTAAGCCACCAGGTGCCCCCAATTTTATGTTTATTTATAGGAAGAAGTGTCTTATGCCCAAAAAGTCACAATGGAGTCCTGCCTGTTTTATCAGGTTAGTTAAATAGTGTGAAATTGCTGATAGCCAACAATTTCTAAAAAATTGTTTTAATGTTTGTTTATTTTTGAGAGAGAAAGAGAGAGAGGGAGACAAAGAACCTGAAGCAGGCTCCAGGCTCTGAGCTGTCAGCACAGAGCCCAGCTCGGGGCTCGAACTCACAAACCCTGAGAATTATGACCTGAGCTGAAGTCAGATGCTTAACCGACTGAACCACCCAGTTGCCCTGATAACCAACAATTTTAGATGTACAAAACAGGGCGTGATTAGTCAATGGGTAGAAATTTTCATTTACGAAAGATGAGTAAGTTCTAGAGATGTGCTGTATAATCTAGTGCCTGTAGATAACGATCCTGTATTGTACACTTTAAAAATCCATTAGGAGGGTAGATCTCATGTTAAATATTCTTACCATAATAAAATTAAAACACAGTTTTGACCTAATACCTATCTCTCAAAGGATCCTTTGCAAGTGTGTAGAAAATCTCAACTCCAGCTGGATAGGCAGGGAAAGTAAAGAAGGCAATCCTTTCTTTCTATCTCTCCTTCCTTTTTCTCTCTCCTTTCTTTGCCTCCCTCCCCCAAACTCCTCCCCTATGCCCCCCTTCCTTTTTCTCTTCTGTCACTCCCTCCTTTTCTTCTCCCTCTCTCTCTTTCACTTCTAGGACTTTTCTTATAGAACCAGAGGAAGGTTAGTCACCTCCAATCCTAGGGCTCCCAAAGGACGTTGGACTGTCTCAGGCACTCACCCTGCTCCTCCACTTCTCCGCACCATCTCTGCTCTTTCTCTAGGAAAGCCCAGGTAAATTCAGATCAGAGATATGCTGAAGCTCTCTAGGGTTTGGGGCAGGAGGCAAGGCGCAAAGACCGACCAATTTCTGATGCTTTCTTGTTCTTCCCATACTCTTCCTCCATTCTTAGTTCCTGGGATCTTTATCTGGTGAGGATGGTGAGGAGGAGGAGGAAAACGGATTCCATATATTTGTTTATCCTTTACAATGTCTCTCTCCCATCATTCAGCACAAAGATTTTGATGTTAAAAGCCAAGAATTTGCTTTTTTGTCCTTTTAATTCCATCACTGACAACTCCTAAAGAAAATGGATGCCTTCTGGTCTAGCTGTCCAAATAGGGAAGTCACCAGGAAAATAATGTAAGTAGGTAAATAGGAAGGACTGTGGCATAGAGCATATCAGTTATGGCTTCATCTATCACCCAATGCAAATAAAGCTCATCATGGCCAAATCACAAAGTTGGCTGTCATGGGGGATGAAGCAGTGTGTTATCAATACAAACATTAAAAAAAGATAGGCCCGGGGTATGTGGGTGGCTCAGTCAATTGGGCATCCGACTTTAGCTCAGGTCATGATCTCATAGCTCGTGAGTTCGAGCCCCACATTGGGCTCTGTGCTGGCAGCTTAGAGCCTGGAGCCTGCTTCAGATTCTCTTTCTCTCTGTCCCTCTGCCACTTATGATCTCTCTCTCTCTCTCTCTCTCAAATATGAATAAACATTAAAAAAAGTAAAAAAAAAAAAAAAAAAAAGATAGGCCCTACCCTCAAGGAACTACAGTTTAGTGGATAAAAGCCATGCACACAACTGATACGTGAAAATGAACATAAATTAAGAGGAGAGAAGTGCTAAGTGGGGATTGATAGAGAGGTAACTAGTATCCAGATTCCCTTTGATGACGAAAGGAGCTTTCAATCTATGTCATGGTCATTGCAAATGATGGTGGATTGTCCACTCTGGTCTGTAGCCTGTTGAGAAGGTTGGGTGACTTCTGTTAAAACGCAGCGCAGAGGTGTGGTTAAGTATTTAAACTTAGAGAAGTCCTGTGGGATCTGAAGAAAGAGGATACCTGTAAGCCAGGTGGTAAAAGAAAGAAATGACTGAACTCTCATCCTAGAGAACTGTGAAGGAAGAAGCAAGAGACTCCATGGATTTGGTTCAAGGCTTTCATTTCTCTGAAGATGTTAAAGAACCTTTGCTGTGTTATTGACTTTTGGAAATTCTGGACGGGAAAGTGAAGAGAGCCATTATCCAGCTCCTATTTAGAGAACAACAAAAGCAAAATGGTTAACTTCTTAAAATATAGCACACGTCATTAGTAGCGCAAGGATTACAGAGGACAAATCATGGAGTCCATTTTGTGCCAACTTTAGGTTGGGCTTAAACAGTGAGCCTGGAAGCAAGAGGTGGAGCTAGGGAGTGGTAAAGAATTAAATAACCAACCATGACTAATCACTGAGTTGAGCCTGAATGAATTCACTCTGCAAACATAGGTGTCATCAAAACATAGCTTATGCAAGGCCTGAATGGGAAGCAAGTCACAACATATAACTGCAACTCCATGCTTTGTCTGTAAGGTCATAATCAACTGTGTCTGCAGTATAGCATTTGGTACGGTTGGATGACATGGAATGGTTGCCCTAGGTGATTTCCATTTTGATGAAAGTAGACAAAGGTAAGCATTTTATTAATTGTGTTGTGAAAAGTGAATCTGTGTACTCAAAGATTTTGTGGATCTTGTTGTTGTTATTTTTAATTCAAAGAACACGCTACAACAGACTATAGCTACCTTTTAGGACAGACCTGGATTCATATTCTAATTCTGTATTGAGCTAGCTACATGAGGTACAATTACTTTATCTTAAAACGAAACCCCTTCTAGCCTTAGAGTGCTATTACACTATTGGTTATTGTGAAGAGCTGAAAGGCACTTTCCTTTGAGAAGGTGGGAGAGCATCTGAGAAAAAAATGTAAGACACCATTAAATCCACTTACCATTCCATGTTAGAAAGAAAAATAATGAATTAAGTAGGGATTCTGTGAATTTATTTCCTACTCCCTTCTTTATCCACTAATCCTAGCTTTCAAAAAAATAAGTGAATATATTAAATACAAAAAAATCTACCCTAGAGGGGTGAGCCATAGGATATTCAAACGCTATACTTTTCCACTGAGCCCATACACCAAAGAGGGCATACAGTTGAAATTTTTGACGTGTGTGGGATTCTGAAAGTGGGAAATGTATTTCGGAGATACCAAACTATGTAAACTAGCTGTTAGAGTTTGGTCCCGGCCAGGGTTTCTCAGCCTCGGGTTATTCACATTTAGGACTGGATAATTCTTGGTTGTAGGGGCTGTGATGTGCAGGATGTTTGCCAGCATCCCTAACCCCATTAGATTCTGGTAGCAAACTGCTCCCCCTCCCAGTTGTGATCATCAAAAAAATGCATCCTGGTATGGCCAAATGTCCTGTGGGGGACATAATCACCTCCAGTGAAAATCACTGGTCTAGACAAAAGGATGAGGTTGATTATGATGTTTGCTTTTGATGTCTGTCCCTGCTACCTTTCCAGCTGCTCACCCCACGCATTTTTTTAATTCATCCATTCAACAGATATTTATTAAATGACAACTGGGGTGCCCCAGTGGTTCAGTCAGTTAAGTGTTCAGCTCTTGATTTCGGCTGGGGTTATGATCTCACGGTTCCTGAGTTCGAGCCCCACATGGTGCTCCGCACTGATGGTGCAAAGCCTGCTTGGGATTCTCTCTCTCTTCCTCTCTCTGCCCCTCCCACACTCGCCCTGTCTCCCTCTATCTCAAAATAAATGACACTTATGTGTCAGGCACTCTACCAAGGGATGAGGATAAAATAGTGAACAAGAAGGAATGGTCTCAACTGTCATGGAGTTTACAATTTTGTTAGAAAGGCAGTGTGAGGGGCGCCTGGGTGGCTCAGTCGGTTAAGCGGCCGACTTCAGCTCAGGTCATGATCTCGCGGTCCGTGAGTTCGAGCCCTGCGTCGGGCTCAGTGCTGACAGCTCAGAGCCTGGAGCCTGTTTCAGATTCTGTGTCTCCCTCTCTCTGACCCTCCCCCATTCATGCTCTGTCTCTCTCTGTCTCAAGAATAAATAAACGTTAAAAAAAAATTAAAAAAAAAAAGAAAGGCAGTGTGAAAAAAATAATTATAAAATAATATGTACAAAATATGCATAATTCATTTTATGAATGTGTATAATAAAATGTACAATAATATGAGCAAAACAGAAGTTCAGGGAACCTGCATACATAATTACAGCCACTGCTTCCCCAAACCCTGTTAATATTATGGTGAATGGTTTAGAGAGGTATAAACCTACAAAGGAATGGGAGTGGTAGAGGGGTAGAACAGTAAAAATTTTGAAAAGCAAAATTTAGATGGATGAGATGAACTTAATGAACTAGGGAAAACTGAAACCTAAGACTCAAAACAAAACATAATATTGTGATGTTGAACAACACTGCAGCCAGAGACAAAAGCCTAAAACTTCCACAGAAGAAAAAGAAAAAACCAAACAGATCACATACAAAGATACATGAATTAGAATGTCATCAGACTTCTCACTAGTAGCACTCATCGCTGGAAGACAATAGAGCAATACCTTCAAAGTTCTGAAAGAAAATTCTTCCAACCAAGATTTCTGTACTCAGCCAAACTATTAAATAACTAATAAATAGAATGAAAACATTTCAAGACATTTTCTCAAATTACTTCCCATATGTTCTACTTTTATATTGTTAGAACAAATGACCTCAAAACTTAGTGGCTTAAAACAACTATATGTCATGTTTCTAAGAATTTGAGCAGAGCCCAGGGGAGACAGATCATCTCTGCCCCTTAGTGTCTGATATTTCAGATGGGATGACTAGACTAGCTGATGGCTGGCCAGTCATTTGTCTCTTCCTACCATAGCCTTTCAACATGGTTAGCATGAGTTTCCTTACACCAGATTAGCTGAACTTCTTACATGGTTCCAAGACAAAACAGAAGCTGCCAGTCCTCCTAAAGGCCAGGACTTGAACTGTTGTACTTTATTAGCCAAAGAAGTCACAGGCCAGTCCAGATTCCGGGGTGGGGGCGGGAAGGGGGGGATGTGGGGGGGGGGGGGGAGGGTGGAGAACCTCTCTCAATGCACTAAACCAGTTCTTAAATAGACCAAGAGGTGTTCTGTTGCCAGCAATTTGAGATTGAGTTGAAGAGTAAAAGGATCTACATAAAAGATAAAAGGATTTATCTTTACACCCTATCAAAAGAAACAAAATGAATGAAGCTTGTGTGACAGACCACTTTGGATTTTAATTGAAATAACAGGGAAAGGACATGATATGAAATGATTTAAGAAATCACTTTTGACTACTGTATAGAGAATGACTTATGTGGGGGCAAGCATGGAAGGAAGGACACCAGCTGGATACTTACTCCAGACGGTGACTTGGACTTAGAGAGTAAAGGTAGAGAATAAGAGAAATGGACACATTTGAGATCAGTTTTGGAGAGTGAGCCAAATAGATTTACTGGTGGATTGGACATAAGAATGAAAGAAAAGAAAGAATCAAGGATGATTTCTAGGTTTTTAGCTTGGACAACTATGTGGACACTGAGTTCATTCACTGAAATGATAAAGAAAGGAAAAGACTTGGGAAGAAACTCAAAAATTCTGCCTTGAAATGATTATAAGTTATCAAATTCCTTATCAAGGAGGAGGTTATATATGTAAATTTGGAGCTTAATGGAGCTAACGAAACATATTTGGAAATCATCATTTAGGTGGTTTGCAAAACCATGGAAATGGATGAGATTGTCTAGATGGGAGACATAGATAGGAAAGAGTAAAGAAACCAAGACTAAGCCTTTGGAATGCTGAAAAATTTAGGAGCTGAGCAAAGAAAGAGCATCTAAAAGGAAGAAGACAAATGCTGTCAATGGTAAAGGAAAAAAAAAAAAAACAACCTAAAACACAGAAGAACATAGTGTCAGGGAAGCCAAGCATATTTTAAGAATGAGAGAGTGATTTATGCACTGATTGGTCAGTAAGATGGCATCAGAAAGAATGTTGGCTGTTGTACTTGACTAGCTAATATCACATAAATCTTGGTGACAATGGAAGCCATAGGAGAGCAGGTGGAAGAGAAATGGAATGCGAGGGGTTAGAAAAATATGATTTGAAGCAGTGGGTAGATATAGGATAAGGAGCCAGAATTCCCTTATGGAAAAAAAGTATCCAATAACTCTTACTTTTTTCCTGAGAGATATAGAATTAGGGAAATATATAGCAAGGTGACTTGTGATGACGTGATCCAAAATCTGTGACAGGAGAAGCAGGATAGGACCAGTGCTAGCCTTGGCACTAAGACAGAAGGTAAGTGTGATAGTACTTCTGGTATGAATAGAAGAAAGCTGAATGAGTCCTGATCTACCCAACCTGGATTTACCTTGTACCTTCATAAACAGTGTGGGTGTGAAATAAAAAGATCTGGTTGCTAAGAACTGCAACGTGAAGGTATTAGCTAGATTCAGCCCCTAAATTTTCTTGTGACTGGCCATACCCTCCCAGAAAAATCACTTTCCCTTGAAATATTTCCATGAATAAAAAAGCTTAACTCTACCCTCTTAGTCTTGGTCACAGTCAGGACTTAAGTCTTACCTGTCCTGGTCCTGACTTAACCTTTAGAAATAGTCAGCGAGAAGCACCCATGAACATTAGCAGTTCATGGCAGGCAGGTCTCTGCTCCCACCAGCCCAGTGCTAATTAACAAAACCAAAGCCATTAGCTTCACCTTGAGAATGCTTAGCCTAGGAAAGGGTTTTACTCCTGAGGGCCCTGGCCACTTGGGCTGGGAAAGTTCTTCATTGAACTTGGCACTAGGGAGCAAATCAGCCTGTTCTTAAAAAGGGCTATCACTGGGCCACTTTAGGGAGAAGGAACTTATCCCAGCTTCTGCTCTTTAGAGGCAGTCCCCAAGGCCAATAGCCCTCCACTGTAGTCAGCACACATAGAACCAACCAGACCTACTCCTCAAGTTACTCACATGAACTCAGGGGCACCTGATAAAGAAGTAGAGGCTAGGGCTGTGGAATGATATGTGCTGTCCTTCCAGACTTTATTACTGATGCACTATTTGAACATAAGTAGTGCAAGAAGATATGGTAGTTACATGTGGTTTGTTATGACTTGCTCACTTTCTCTTTTTCCTTGATCTATTTCCAATCTCAGCACGGCATCATCTAAAACAAGGCTCTGCTCCTGCCCAATTTCAAGTCAAATGCATTTTTGCAATAATGATGTAAAGGGATTTATCTGAAAATCATCACTGGCACATACTCAAGGCTCACTAAATGTTGATCTTTGGAAGTTAAATTGGTGAAATGCCATGTAGTATGCAGGCCACAAGCACTAATGGAGTCAGAGTTGGCCGGCCGATAACACAATGGGTGTCTTACATCATACTTTTTTCCCCTAACATCTGTTTTGAGGTATAATGTACATTCCATAAAATTCACCCATGTAAAATGTACAATTCAATGATTTTTTTTTTTTAGTAAATATATGGTGTTGTATAACCATCACCACAATCCAGTATTAGAACATCTCCATCACCCTGTAATAATCCCTCATACCCATTGCCAATCGTATCCATTTCAACCCAAGGCAGGGCAACTGCTAATCTACCTTCTGTCCCTATAGATTTGCCTTTTAAGGACATTTTATATAAGTGGAACCATAAAACACAGTCTTTATTCCATGTAACACAGCATTTCTGAGATTGCCTTTTAAGGACATTTTATATTAGTGGAACCATAAAACACTGGCTTATTCCATGTAGCACAGCATTTCTAAGGTTTATCCATGTTATAAAAGCTTTCTTTTTATTACTAAATAGCATTCCATTGTATGGACATACCGCATTTTGTTTATCCATTCACCAGTTCATGGTCATTTGATATCATTTTTAAAAAATCTTTCCCTGAGTGTATTTGTTTCAAATGTATCATAAAATGATCTTATAGATGACATGTTTCCTCCCTGCCTAAATAAAGGTAGTTATAAACACTTCCTCAGGGAGACTTTCAGCATCTCACAATACTGAGATACTAATACTATTGTACTTAGTACAATAGCTGTACGAAGGGCTTATGTCAGTTGCCTCAACATACTGTGGATAGATGAGTGACCAATGATGCAATTTTACTATCTTCTCTCTCTTTCTCTCTCTCTTTGTGGAGGGAAGGATAGGGAAATGAGACTTATTCTGAAAATCCACATGTGGTCTTATAGCTCATATAATACCAAGGCCCAGGGTGTTAAATTCTCCTAGGGAATAAAAATAAAGGGAATCAGAGGCAGCACCAAGACTCAAAGTCCTAAAGGACAAAGGAAGAAGAGGTTTTGCCTGACCTGGAAGGGCAGGAATCCTGAAGGAAAGCAGAGTTCTCACTCTGAGTTGGCAGAGCCCCAAAAGGTTTATGCCTGGTCTTGAGGCACCAGCTGGTCCTTTGTGGGGAGGAAGAAAAACACTGTGGTATTATTCAACGGTACCTCTAGACCAGTCCCTGGGGGAACTGTTCCAAGTTCCTTAAACAGTGGGGCCAGTAAAATTGAAAGAGTAAGACTACCTCTTGGGGGCCTAAAATATCTGTGGCCACTAAACTAAAATATCAGGTCAGACCACCCAAGATTTCCAGAGTAGTATTCACTTTGATTGAGAGGTTGGCTCCTCCAGCAGAGAGGGGGCCATAGGCTAGTATGGGGGAGGAAGAGAGCAGAGAGACAGCTATAAACAGGGGGCAGCAGTGGGAGGAGATGGAGTGGTGAGTAGATGTGGAAGCACATCGCAGAACAGCCGGAAGATTATCACTGCCACTGTGGGCCACGTGGAAAGGGAGAGGCTCTACTGGCTTAGAAATCTATGGCAACTCAGTGGGGGTTTGGGGAAACCCAGGACAATTGCTACCAAACCTGTGAGGCAGAATTCAGGCACCTCAAACCTGCCATGTGCTTACCTGAGACTGTTCCTGCTGCCTGGAACATTCTTTCTTGGGCCACAGTAGGGGGATTCACTTCTACCCTTCAGTTCTGAGCTAAAATGTGTCTCATCAGAGAGCTCACCCCTATTTAGAGATCCTCAGTGACAGTCTATCATACCTTTTTTTCCTCGAGAGTACTGCATTTCCGTGCTTCTAACATACACATTTCCCCCCACGTTTTAACATCTATAAAACTGGAATAAATCAAGTTTAATTGGCCACGGTCTTTCTTTCTGAATGGTTACACAAGTGATGTATCTTAAAACCAGTGGCGTCTCTATTCAATAAAATACAGTATTCATCACACTCTATGAATGTTGATTTGTTTGTAGGTTTATTGTTTGTCTACCCTGTAAGACTCCAAGCCTCTTTGGAGCAAGGACCACACCTGACTCACCCACCCAGCTTGTGGTACAATTCTTGACACATTGAATGTGCTCAATAATGATTAATCAAATGAATGACTTAGGCTGACTATAGCATCTCAGCCAGATAAACACTGTACACAATGCTGTGTATAATCAGGTGACATAATAAGCTTTATAGACAAAATCAAATATATATTTTCATTGTCAGATTCACATGTACCCAGTATTTTCTCCAGAAGTTTGAGCTACATGTATTGGTTGAAACTTCCACACAAGCAGATACCTGAAAACAAAGCACAGTTCTATCTGTCCAACCAGAAGTGGTTGGTTTTTTTTTGCGTTGTGTTTCTCAGAAAATCACTTTTAAAAGGGAGATATTAATAGAAAGTATTCATAAAGCCTCTCTCAGTGTAAAACCCGAGGGCTTTGACAAGTGTGCTATTTCTGCATGTGAAGAAAACTCATTGTCACACATTATGACCAGTTTCTCCTGCTTAATACTAGAGTCAACACTAATCCTATGTTTATAACCTCCTAATCTATTTCCATAGACACAATAGATTTGGCCTTATCTCTTCATTTGGCCCTGACTTAAATAAGTAGGAAAAAAAGGGGATTGGATCTTGGCTAAAATAATAAAATAATTAGCAAATATTTCAGGAAACACCACTTAGAGGAAATATAAATGGATTGCAATGCACGGTTGATCCATTTGAACATTTTCTTCTGAATAGAAGTCCTTCTTAAAACTGATGCAAAAGTTCTGGATAAATCTCTTTATTGTCAAAGTCTCCAATAGTGAGAATTTAAATACAAAATTATCCAAAATGAGGAAAATGGGTCATTTCTGCCACTGCCTCATCCCAGGGTTTTTGAGCAAGATGGAGCTGAAAGTAAAATGATCTCAGCTTCACAATACACCATGTCTCCCTCTAGCATTTGGAAGATGGTTCTGAAGTAGTTTGCAAGGATGACTACAGAACCGATTCTGATCTTGGGCAAGTAATACTGCTCTGGACCTCAGGCGTAACTTCTGTTTCTGCAAAGCTGACTTGTCCATGTCCAGTGTAATTGTCATCTCTGAAAAACCTTCCAGACTTCCCCGGTCAGAATCAACGTCTCCTTCCCCTTCTGGACACTGCTAACATTTTGTTTCTTCTTCCACTGTAGCAATTACATAGTCTGCCTTGTGGTATATCTATTTGTCTGCATCAGGAGGCTGTGAACTCCTGTAGTCAGGACTATTTTTATTCATCTTTGGGCCTTGTACATGGAGAGTATCTTGTGCCTTTGCCATACCAAATTGAGTGGCTTTATAAGATCAGCTTATGTTCCCTAAGGCATCTTGATTTTGTTTTTAAGTACTAATATTCCAGATTAGAAAAAAAATCCTGCTCCTCTCAAACCCTCATGGGTCTTTGTGTGTGACCTGGAACAAAGAGCTGGGTTGAGCCCAACTCAGCTCAAAGAGGGCCTCTAGCAGTTCATATCAAGTTCATGTCCTGAGGTACGGTTGGCTGGGGCTTTCTGTGCCCCAAGAGGAGAGATTCCTACAAGATCTTAGAGAAGAAAATCAATTCCCTTTGGTCCTAAGAGTAGAGGCCGATGTTCTCTGTGAACTATGCAGCCATTAGAGCATCACGCATATCTGTGCAGCCTAATCTGTCTCTAACACTCATTTTCTGGGTGATGATATGCAAGTCCCTTAAGCCTCTTGATCATTAGCTCGTTGGTTTCTAAAATGTTACAGTGACTCTAAGAGGTAGACTGGTGTGAAAACTAATAAATGCAAAGCATTCCCAAGTACTCTGAAAAGGTTCATTGCTAAGTATAGTGAAAACAATGTGGCCAGAGGCCTTGGACCTGTGCCAGATGGAACTGGCCTTGGCCACTCTTTCCCATACTGTTCCCAGATGACGAAGGTCTGGCTGAAGATCCTGCCAGGACCTGCACATCACCGTTCTCAAAGGGAGTTGCAGGGTTCAACCTGGTGTGTGCTAAGAAAGTCCCGGAGAAAGATGGAGCCCACAATGTCATTCCAGATAACAAATTCATGAATGTTCCCAGCTCTGAGCATTCCTTTGTGTATATCCGTGCTTCTGATCAGCAGCTATTCATTTGTGATATAAAACTCTTAAAATAAAATTCTTTTTATTTTACCGAATGTTTGGTTTCAGGGAACTTAGCTACGGGCAAAATTTCAGTCTTACACCTACATAATGCCCAAACTGTTGGCCAACTGAAGCATTTCCTTGAAAAATCAATCCAACCAAGTTGTTTGATGTCATTTAGCCACACCAAATGATTGGAGTTTTCACTTCCTAGCCAGTTGCTTTGACACTGCTTAGATGAAGCCCAAATTAATTTTGTTCTTGGTCACTGTTCATAAAATCTGAAATCTGAAAGTTCAGCCTAACCACCTCACAAAATGGGCAGTCTTGTTCTTGACCTCATTAACAAAGGACTCTCCTTCCAGCTCACACCAACCTGGGGGAGGAAATAAACCAGACAGCCCGAATGACGACAGAGAGGGATGAAATAACCCCTCCTTGGGACAATGCCTTTTCCTGTTTCTGGAGGCTCCTCCTATTCCCACACTGGTTTCTGTATCCGTTACTCTACCAGGATCCTCTTTCACATCAAAGTGTCCCTCCTTGGGCTTCACAAGCAGGGGCATAACCTTAGCTTCTACAGGAAGGAATTTTCTTCCCAAAGGAAAGGGAAAAACCATGTGTTTGGTTGCTATAAAATTACACGCCACTTTCCTTGTTTTTCATTTTATAATCATGCACACAAAAAGTATAGGCAGGCCTTGAGACACCATGGGCCAAACATTCAGCTCTGAGACTCCTATATTCAAGCTGAAAGCATTAAAAACATTAAAACCCCAGCCATTCAGTCTTCATTAGTAATATTAAAAGCCTGAGTCAGGAAAAGGTTTTGTAGGGGACACGATTCTTTTCTACTTCAAAAGCACATGAAAGGGCATAAGCTGGACAGATTTTAAGGAAGAGAGGTTGAAGAATACCATGCATTCCATCTCGGACCAGGCTACTGGGACCCTTCTTGGGAGGTCTGCATTTAAATCCAGTTTTGAACTGCTACATGTAATTGGTGATGGTAGGGCACCAAAGCTGCTCCAAAGCTGTCATTTGTGTCATTATCAAAAGCACTTATTTAGTACCTAACATACCTTATGCATGGCAGATGTTTGAATAGGCAGACCCCTCTCTTTCTGGGGCCTCTGATCTAAAATGGTGCCCATGGAGTAAATATCATAACCTTAGGCAGAAGAAGGCTAGGTGCAATAATTTTGTTTTGTTTTGTTTTCCTAATGCATAATTCAGGGGTAGGGGATAGAAAAACGGAAGCCCAACAAGGTTTTAACTGGTGGGATATGCAGAAAATACAGTTCATTGCCTTTGGGGTAGGATTCTTCTAAGGAATATCATATTTGGGGGGTGAGAGGCATTGATCACAAGGTAGCATGGGCTTCAAAAAGTGAAGAAATACTCTTCTAAAGGTATTCATTAATTCATTCACTTGCTTATTCAGAATTTATCAACTGCTTCCCAGATGCTCAGCTATGCAGCTGGCATTACAAAAGGTATAAAACAAATAGACTCACCCATACCTTGAAAAACTCATACACACTGAGGAGTCCATGATGGCACAATGTGATCACATGGAAGGAAGGGAACTCTCCCAATCTGGACAAACACAATTGGTAGTTTGGAGACAGAGTTAGGGTGATTCTGAATCTCTTTGGGATAACTAAGATAACTAAGAATCTCTTTGGGATAACAGGAAAACGTTTCTTCACCAAAGGTGAATACTGTAGGCTTTCCTCTTGGCTAGGGAAAAGAAACACTGAAAATGAATCAGCTCTCCCATGAGGACTGTATCATCATCTTACCATTAGAAGAAAAAAAGAGAGAGAGAGAGAGAGGGAAAATGCAGTAGAAGGCAGAAGAGACCAGATTCCACTCCACCAAGTCCCACTTTCTCTGAGAAACCCATGTTAACATGAGTAACAGCAGCCCTCCACCCCTATACTGCCAGAGAAAGGAGAGGAAATGAAAATCATTATCAGAGCATCAGTTAGGCCCTGTGTGCTTTAATGCCATTATCATATCTAATCGTCACAAATAGCCTACCAGGAAGGTGTTAACAACTCTCATTTCATAGATGAGGAAACTAAGGCTCTGGAAGTTTAAGTGACTTGCCCAAAGTCACATTGCTGGTACGTACTAGAGCCAGGAGTTAAATTGAGGGCTGTGTGAGACTGGAGCTCATCAATTTCCCACTACCCCACGCGGACGTCACTCTATGTATGCACATACATACCAAACCATGTGTGTACGTAGGCCCCTGGCCCACTGCAGGATAAACAGTCCTTCCACAATTTCTACCTGTTCAAACTCTCCAGGGACTCCTGATTATTTTTCAGATATATTTTGCCCGTTTCTTTCACTCACCCAAACCCTTAACTATTTCTATGATATTTTAATAAAAGCAGCCATGGTTTGTGTTTGAAATGGAATATATACTGCTATCTGGAGTGCTCATGAGGAACAGTGCTGGGTAAATTCTAAGAGTGTGATGAATAAAATGATATACTTCTATGCGCCCAAAATACTGCAAAAATAAAATATTTAAAGAGATGTGCATCTATTTTTATCATTCTGATGCAAAACTATACTATATTCTATTTATAAAGTTATTTCCTTACATGTTTTCTATTTTTTCCCCCATCCTGTCATTCTTTTTCCCCTGATAATCTCTAATATATCTAAGGAAGAGGAAGCAAGAAGTTGTACCACCTGTGTTTACTAATTATAGTGTTAGCCCCGGGTACTTTATTAGAATGCCGATTATCTCTCAAGCGGCTAACCCTACCTTTTTTTCTTAGAACTGGCAACAATTTAAAGTCAAATATCGTCATGACAGGCAATTTTATTTTATGTGGCACGCCAGAGGAGTAAGTTGGTTTGGGTGTGTTTGGTTTGGGGCTTTATTTTCCCCTTTCCATTTTTGGTAGAAGGTTGTGCTTCAGAAAAGTATGTTCAGTTGGCCTATACCATTGGAAAACTTTCTTGAGCTGTTCTGCCCATATGCCACAAGCCTGAACCCAACAGATACCAGCTCCAAGAAAAAGCAGGGCATTCTATCTCTGTGACTGATTTCATTTTTGGATTCCCTTTGAGTCTGCCAATAAGTTCCAGATGTGATGCATTGGTTTTATGAACGCAAGTTACCTGTCCATTGGGAGCAGAAGGAGACCGCTGGTTTGGGCCACCCACAACTGACAGATGGCAGTGACTTTGGTCACTGATGATATTGGCTGGATTCAACTCAGCTTAGAAGAGAAAGAAACCATAATACCCCTTAACAATTTCCTTTGCTCCACCCAGTCATTCTACTAAAGAAAAGAAGATTTGAAAAGTCAAGACTCCAACGCCACATGTGACACATTAACATCTGGACAAGGGCTTGAGGGAATCTCTCTGGAAACAGAAGAAAAAAAAAAAAGGGAAAAACTCTCTGGGTAATTGTTGCTCCCTAACTCTGCAAGGCAGTATGGTTGAGTGGGGGTGGGGTGGGGTGGGGCTCCTGGTTTGTGAGAATAGCCAGCAATGGTTTGGCTGGTTGGTTATACAAATTCAAACTACTCTGCATTCATCTAGAAACACTGGTAAATTTAAGGTGCCTATTATATACCCTAAGTATTACCAAAAAACTACAAATGTGTAATAAAATTTTAAGATACGTGACTTTTTCATGAAAAAGATGCTTGGAAAAAGTTTCTATATCCTGGATTTGAGTTCCTTCAAGAAAACAATAAATTGAGGTATCCTAAAGTATTCGATCAAGACCGCGGCATTTGTGAAGGCCAACTCAGACCAGCCAAAGCACAACAGTATACTTAAAATTTTATTTCCTTAGAGTTCTTCAGTTAAAAGGGTGGGGGGCATTAGAACACATTTCAGAATTCCCCATTTCCTATTCATAATCAGCATCATGGGGTTAACTGAGTCCACAGGCTATGGAGTCTTAAGGACCCCAGGTTCAAATACAATAATGACTTTTGTTTGGCAAATGACTTGACATCTCGAAGCCCTCAGCTTCAGTACTTGCGGAATAACGCCTATATTACAGAGTTGTGAGAATTCAGTGAGATCATGTATAACCAGCACTTGACCCAGTTCTGTTAGGTGGTTGAGTGCTCAATAATTGTCAGATATGAATATAATCATAGCTACTCCCTCTTCTATTCCTACTGCTTCCTCTCCAGCTCACTGTCCATATTACTAACATCCTAACTCCTGAAGTGTCGGTTTTATGGGCAGCATAGTGAATGGTTAAAAGCATGGACTCTGACGTCCCCACTGCCTGGGCTCCATTCCTGTCTCCCCTATTTACTGGCCCCTTGACCTAGGGCAAATTACTTCACCTCTTTGCACTTCAGTCTCCTCACCTTCAATTTTCTTTTTTAATTTTAAGTTTATTTATTTATTTTGAGAGGGACAGGGACAGCATGAGTGGCGGAAGGGCAGAGAGAGAGAGAGAGAGGGAGACAGAGAATCCTAAGCATTGTCAGCAACTGCCAGCATAGAGCCAGATGCCCGGCTCAAACCCATGAAACCGAGAGGTCATGACCTGAGCTGAAACCAGGAGTCGGTGGAGTAACTGACTAAGCTACCCAGGTGCCCCTCTCCTCACCTTTAAAATAAGGATAATAGTATCTAATTCTGAAAGTTATTGTGAGGGCTAATCAAGTTAATAGGTAGATAAGCTACTGAAAACAGTGCCCCGGAGGTAGTAAGCTCTCAGTAACTATTAGCCATCATTGTTATTCTTATGCCTATTAATGCAACAGAATCATAACGTCCTTGAGCGAAGTTGCTGGACTGCAGTATCCATAAAGTCTGCTTTTGTAGTCACTGTATCCCCAAGCACTTAGCACATTATCTGGCACAGAGCAGGCCTCAATAAATATTGACTTTCACCATCTTTTATGTAGACTATAAAGCGGCTTTCTAACAGCTCTCTCACTCTCTACTTCCCTTCAGATCCATCTTAACTGGCCCCCAGGTCTGTCCTCCCTACCTGTCCCATATCCTCTCCCATTGCTTCCCTAAACATGCTCCACCTCCAGCAAACCCTGCGGATTTCCTCCACCAGCTGTGAACTTCAGGAAGGTAGGTCTCAGCCCTAGCCATTGGGAGTGAATCATTACTCCCTTAGACCAGTCATGGCATTCTTATTCCTCTCGCCATTGACGGACTAACATGTGGACATAAGTGGAATGTTGATCAATTAGATGTGAGAGCAAGCCTTTGGGGAAGAAGGGAAGTGTCTGAAAAAAGATTTTCCACAATGATAGACAGTCTCTCTCCTCCCACTAGATACTGTGGCATTTGCTAGTGAGGCCTGGAGTTGCTGTCACCATCTCACATCCATAAGGGAAACTAAGCCAAAGTACTGAGGCTGACTGATGATGCACTGACCTGCTGAATGAAACAACCCTGTAGCGCCCTAGCTATAGGATTTGTGTTATAAAAAGGAGCACATATTTCATTTGGGCTTTTCTGTTACCTGAAGCCCTAAGTAGCCTAACAGATAACACAAGAAATCATCCCCTTGCTCAATAAGCCAAGACATAATACTCACCCCCCCAAAAGTGCACATGTCATACAACTTGATGAATTTTCACAAACTAAATACACCCATGAAGCCAACATCGACATAAAAATTCAACTTCATTAATATGTCCATAAAGAAATAACAAATCCTTTTTAGCTAACACATTGGCAAAAGTGAAAGATTAATGCTCTTTCTCTTGACTTGGATGTAAGAAGAGTGTATTCTCATATGCTTTTGATGAGAGTATAGTTTGGTAATACGTACCAAAATTTTAAACATGTTTACCTTCTGACCCAGCAATTTAACTTCTAAGAATTTATCTGAGGAAATAATCAAGCACATGTGAAAAGAGACATATATATCTTCATTGCTAGTGTTCCATACCAAATGGTTACAAATAACCCAGGTAGCCATCAATGGCAAACTGGCTAAAGAAATTTTTGTGTAGCTTTTAAAAATGAGATCTTTATGAATTGACATGAAAGCTCCCCATGATCTACTGTTTAAGAAAATCAGCATGTTGTCAAATACAAAGTATAGTATGAGCTCATTTATAATATGTAAAGATAACAGTGGGGGATAAAAGCATGGACAACATCTACTTTGTACACCATTGTTGTGTTTTTCTTTGTGAATCAATAGGCACATGTTACTATTTTCATCAGAAGTCACACTGAAAGAGCTGAGAACAAATACTCGGCAGGGCATTGGGTGGACCACCCCAGCACACCAGCCCTCTTCTCCTGACTCCTGCCTGCCTGGGTTAAGGCAGTGGTTCTCACTGGGTTGTTCCTGTACCACTGGCTAGATGCAGACATAGTCAAAATAAGACATTGGGTTTTTATAGCAACCACAAAGAATTCACTGGAAAGATTACAACCAATTATATTAATGGCAACTTTTATATTCTTTTAACTTACTGTGAGAGAAATAATTTTAAAATGTCTATAAGAATTACAGCTATATGACATTCTGGAAAAGAAAAATGGAGATCAGTGGTTGCCAGAGGTTAGTGTGGAGGGAGGGATGAATAGGCGGAGCTCAAAGATTGTTAGGGCAGAGGAAATATTCTGTATGATACCATATGACGCACACATGTTGTTATACATTTGTTCAAACCTATAAAATGTACAACACCGAGAGTGAACCCTCATGTAAACTATAAACTTTGGGTGATAATGATGGGTCAATGTAGGTTCATCAATGGTAACAAATGGACCACTTTCGAGGAGGATGTGGGGGAAAGGAGGTTTATGAAAACTGTACTTTCCACTCAACTTTGCTGTGAACCTAAAACTGCTCTAAAAAAAGTCTATTTTTTATTCAATATGTGTATATATTGCAAAGTGATCACCACGGTGCTAGTTAACACCCTTATCACACATAGTTATAAATGTTTTTTTCTTGTGATGAGAACTTTTAAGATCTACTCTCTCAGCTACTTTCGAATACGCAATACGTTGTTAATAACTATAGTCACCATGCTGCACATTACATCCCCAGGAGTTAGTTTATAACTAGAA
The DNA here is from genome assembly GCF_046562875.1 of Panthera onca. Classification (NCBI taxonomy): domain Eukaryota; kingdom Metazoa; phylum Chordata; class Mammalia; order Carnivora; family Felidae; genus Panthera; species Panthera onca. Next base: position 90,778,518 of record NC_138342.1, read on the forward strand.
GTTGTACCTTTTGACCACCTTCATCCATTTCGCTCAACCTCCCCGCCCCCACCTGCAACTACCAATCTGTTCTCTGTACTTATGAGTTCAATTTGTTTGTTTTTGTTTTTGTTTTTGTTTTTGATTCCACTACAAATGAGATCATATGGCATTTATCTTTTTATTTGATTTAGCATAATGTCTTCAAGGTCCATCCATATTATTGCAAATGACAGAATTTCCTTCTTTTTTATGAATGATATTCCATTTTGTATATAATAAGTAATTATCCATTACATGTTTTATATATATGTATATGTATAAATGTATATATGTATACATGTATAAATGTATATATGTATACATGTATAATTGTATATATGTATATATATACAATGTATAAATGTATATATGTATACATGTATAATTGTATATATGTATATATATACAATGTATAAATGTATAAATGTATATATTTATATATGTATACATGTATATATGTATACATATGTATATATGTATATATATGTATACATATATACATGTATATGTATATATGTATATACGTATACATATATGTATATATGTATGTATATGTATATATGTATACATATACGTGTATATATGTATACATGTATATATGTATACATATGTATATATGTGTATATATATATGTATATATATACAATGTATAAATGTATATGTGTATATACATATATATGTATATATATGTATACATATATGTGTATATATGTATACATGTATATATGTATACATATGTATATATGTGTATATATATGTATATATATACAATGTATAAATGTATATGTGTATATACATATATATGTATATATATGTATACATGTATAAATGTATATATATACATAGAAATATATGTATACATGTATAAATGTATATATGTATATATATAAATGTATATATGTGTATATATATATATACATTCTTTATCCATTTATATATCAGTGCACATCAGTTGTTTCCATGTCTTGGTTATTATAAATGAAAATGGGGGTGCATATCTTTTTGAGTTAGTGTTGTCATTTTCTTCAGGATAAATATCCTATGTGGAATTGTTGAATCATATGGTAGTGCTACTTTTAATTTAAAAAAATTTTTTTAATGTTTATGTGTTTTTCAGAGAGAGAGACAGAGACAGAGTGTGAGCCAGGGAGGTGCAGAGAGAAAGGGAGGAAACACAGAATTTGAAGCAAGCTCCAGGCTCTGAGTTGTCTGCACAGAGCCCGATGCGGGGCTCAAACCCACGAGCCATGAGATCACGACCTGAGCTGAAGTCAGACACTTAATCAACTGATCCGCCCAGACACCCCTCTATTTTTAATTTTTTGAGGAAACTCCATACTGTTTTCCATAGTGGCTACACCAATTTATGTTCCCACAAACAATATATGAGGGTTCCCTTTTCTTTCCATTTTCACTAACACTTGTTATTTCTTGTCTTTTTGATAGAAGTCATTCCAACAGGTGTGAGATGATATCTCAATGTAGTTTTTTTTTTTAACGTTTTATCTGTTTTTGAGAGAGAGAGAACGTGAGTGGGGGAGGGACAGAGAGAAAGGGGAACAGAAGATCTGAAGTGGGCTTCACCCTGACAGCAGCAAGCCCGTTGCAAAACTTGAACTCACAAACCATAAGATCATGACCAGAGCTGAAGTCAAAGGCTCAACCAGTTGAGACACCCAGACACCCATCAATTTTGCATTTCCCTGATGTTTTGATTTGCATTTCCCTGATGATTAGTGACTCTGAGCACCTTTTCATATACCTGTTGGCCCTCCGTGTATCTTCTTTAGAAAAAAAGGTCTGTTCAGATACCCCACCGATTTTGTAATCAGAGTGTTTTGACGGGTTTTTTAGTTTTGGGTTTTGGGTTTTTTTTTTTTTTTGTTTTGTTTTGGTTTGCTTATTGAGTTGTATAAGTTCTTTATATATTTTGGATATTAACATATTTAAAGTCTATTTTTTTTAAAAAAATCCTATAAGCATAAAAAATCTTTTTGGGAAAGAAGGTCATTCGCTTTCTCACGAGAAAAAATGATGGGTACGAATTAAAATTAGAAAGGTTCTAACTACCAGCTAATTATAGCTTGTTTCTGAATGCCCACTGACTATAGCAACCTAAAAAATACCTTATTATTCTCACACCTAAAACATTTATCTGCCCAAGGATGCTTCATACTTAGAGGTAAGTTTTCACCCAAAGCATTGCAGGCATAGACGAAATCAAATAAAAACAGTTTCAGTCACTTGCAGTGCTTAAAATATTTATAATCCTTTCTACAGCCAAAGGCAGCCGGGCTAATTATTTACCAAGCAAGTGGAAATGATGTCCCCAGGGATACAGCAGAACTGATACATCATTTGGGACAAAGATTCGTAGTTAGTTGGAGTTCAGGGAGTCTCAAAAGCATCTCAGAGTGGCTCTATTTTAGCCCTGCATAAGAACTGGACCATCGTGTTACAAATGACACATTTGCCACTGAAAAGATCAAACGGTGCTGGGAGGGCTTCTGTAGCTAGTCCTCACGTTGATTTTCTGAGCATCTCTAATGAGCTGCTGCAATAGAAAATCTATGCTCTCTGGGGCTAGGAGGTCCCCAAATGGAAAGACTCTGTAGATTCCAGGAGAGAGATTTAATGGAGGTGGGAGATTATTGGGTCTGCACAAAGAGCTTTAAGTTTCCCAGACGAAAAGCTTTCTATTGGTAACAACAGTGATTTTATGGGTTTTGCTAATTAGAAGACCAATTAAGGCTTGCTTTAAAATTTCTCAGACAACACAATAACATCTAGACTTGAAACGGACGCTCCCTCTCATCTCATTCCTCCAAAAATAACAGTAATGGCTTGATCATATTCTTCCAAAAATTTTCTATGTGTATACATATGCATATATTGGCATTGGCAGCTATGTATTTAGGTATCGCATTACAGTGTTGTTGGTCATTCCCAGCTCTTCTTGAAATGTTCCATTAATGACAGGTTTGAAGATCTGATGCAAAGACCAACAGCCTGGGCTGAGTTTGCCCCCTGTTGAGTTGTCTGATTTCCGCCTCACATCAGTTATGACAATGCTTCCTAAACACTGTTGGCTGTGTTTTCTAAGTCTGAAAACCCTAACCTGTGATCATTTGCAAGCCAGAAACCTTGAAGTTCTCCTCACCTTAACACCATCTTCTTTCTCCCTTCTCACCTTCTTCAATCCCACAACTACGTCCAGCCAATCTGATCCCCTTCCCTGTTCGTGTCTCTCCATTTTCAACATCGCTACTTTGGTCCAAGTCATCAAAATCTCCCATCTGATCTGCTGCAGTAGCTTCCTTATGCTCTTGTCCTCTTCTAATCCATTCTCCACAAAACAGCGAGAGTGATCTTTTTAAGGACATAAATCTAATCCTAACATCCACTTATCAACGCACAACAAAAATCCCTGTACGCTGTTGCCATCTGTCCTTGTGTGTGACTACTTTGCCTCCTCGTCCAGCCTCAGCCACTCTCATTTCCCAGGCTCCAGCCACTCCGGCTTTCAGTTGCTGGAGTGTTGTGTCCAACCCCCAACCCCTGCCAGTTCAGATACAGGGATACTGCTATTTTCTCTGCCCGGAGTCTTGTTTACTACTTCACCTAGTAAACTCTTATTCAGCCTTCAGATCTCAGCTCAAACTCTACTTTGCCAGGTTAAGGTTTTACTGCATGTGTGATTGTTTGGTTAATATCTCTGTTGACCACTAGACCGTAGGGTGCACTCACACAGGTCTGTTTTAGTACCTGGTTTCCCCAGAAATTAACAAAGTACCTGCCACATGGCAGGAACTAGAATAAGTGCAGAGTCAATTTACTTCCCAGTAAAGGGTTTTAATTTGCTAATAATTAAAGGACAGAACAGGTGAAGCTGCTGGGCAGAGCCCTAGCTGGGGAAATGCTGACTATGCCCCCCGGTAGAAGAGCCTGAAGTAGGAGTTAGCCCTCCACTTCCAAGACCAGTCACGCACCCAACCCCTGGCTTCAGCATGTGGTCTGTTCAGCTTGGCCATGTCTGAATGGGCAGAAATGACATTACATATGTGGACAGCAGTACTGATTTCTCCTTTTTCAAGATGAAAAGATGACCTTTCAAAGGTTTTTTAAATTAGCTATTTTTAAAGTGGCGACGACCTGGGGAAATAAACCTAATCTATCATACTACTTTTCCATCCTTTGGTGCCCTCTATTGACAGTAAACTCAATTGCTGTGAAATTATACCAAGTTTTTTTGTTTTTTTGTTTTTTGTTTTTTTTTTATTTTTTATTTTTTTAACGTTTATTTATTTTTGAGACAGAGAGAGACAGAGCATGAACGGGGGAGGGTCAGAGAGAGGGAGACACAGAATCTGAAACAGGCTCCAGGCTCTGAGCTGTCAGCACAGAGCCTGACGCGGGGCTCGAACTCACGGACCGTGAGATCATGACCTGAGCTGAAGTCGGCCGCTTAACTGACTGAGCCACCCAGGCGCCCCTTGTTTTTTTGTTTTTGTAGCTAGGAGAGTAATGAGAAGGGTATTTGCAGGGCTTTCTATAAACACAGTTTCTGGGTGATTTTAGGGGAACTTGGGTGGCTTAGTCAATTAGGCGTCCAACTCTTGATTTTGGCTCAGGTCATGATCTCACGGTTCGTGGGTTCAAGCCCCACATCTGGCTCTGCCCTGATGGTGCAGAGCCTACTTGGGATTCTCTGTCTCTCTCTCTCTGCCCCTCCCCTGCTTGTACTCTCTCTCTCTCAAAAGAAACAAATAAACGTTAAAAAAAAATAAAGCAGTGTTTATGGGCTCACACATCCAAGCTTTTTGTCACATCCTTATGCATCTTCATCTGGCCGATGTCAGAACTCAGGGCAAAACTGTGATAGAATTTCCAAGTGCCAAATACCAATAAGAAAGAATAATCTTTTCTTGTACAGAAAATACACCCTATCCAGAACCACCAGATTATCTTTGTTTTTCTTGTCTTGGCAAAAAGCAGACCAATAATGGAAATACGGACAAAGCAAATATTAAAATATAACATTTATTTAAATTTTAATTCATTTTACTTTTTAATTAAGTAATATTATTTAACATTAATTTTAATCAATTAATTTTTTCCAAATAATTTTAGCTCCAAAATAATGTTAGTTCTTTTCAAAACATATGACCTACTTCTCATAGAAAAATGAATGAGTCATTAAAAAAGGATGCATCAACTTTGTACGTGCTTTAATCAGAAGCACAACTGCTGGATAGAAACTTACTTTTTTATAAGCACTGAATATTGAAACAAACAAAAATGTGAGAAAATTCTCTGAAATAAATTAATTCTATTTTGTTGGTTTTCACAAATTAAAAAAAAAAATGTTTTTGAGAGAGAGAGAGACAGAGCATGAGTGGGGAAGAGACAGAGACACAGAATCTGAAGCAAGGTCCAGGCTCAGAGCTGTCAGCACAGAGCCCAACATGGGGCTTGAACCCACAAACCGTGAGACCATGACTTGAGCCTAAATTGGATGCTTAACTGACTGAGCCACCCAGGCATCCCAGTTTACACAAATTTTAGAAGGAGGTACATGTAGAACAGAACCCAAGAACCTGAAGGTTGGCCACTTTAAATTTTCCAGTGATCAGTCAAGAGAACTCTCCCATTTTTTTTTCCTCTGAAGTGGTCAGTGAAGATAAATGAAAGAATGATGAATCTCTATGCTGAATCTACAGCCCAGTTTGTATATCTGAAGTACATTTGGACGCTAAGACAGTATCACGACACTATCCAATAGGAATGCAATGCAAGCCACATGTGTCACTTTAAATGTTCCAGTAGCCACGCTAAAAACAGTGAAAAGAAACAAATGAGCGTTATTTTAATACCGTATTTTATTTAACCCAGTAGGTCCCAAATATTACTACTTCAACATGGAATCGATATAAAAAATTATCAACAAGATATTTCACACTATTTGTCATGATGCTTTCGAAATCTAGTATGTATGTTACACCGACAACACGTCTCAATTCATTTCTTTTTCTTTTAAAATTTTTAATGTTTTATTTATTTTTGAGAGAGAGAGAGAGAGACAGTCTGAGTGGGAGAGGGGCAGAGAGAGAGAGGGAGACACAGAATCCGAAGCGGGCTTCAGGCTCTGAGCTCTCAGCAGAACCCGGTGCGGGGCTCGAACTCAGGAACCGCGAGACGGTGACCTGAGTCAAAGTTGGACACTCAACGACTGAGCCACCCAGAAGCCCCAGCACATCTCAATTCAGATGCTGAATTTTCAATGATTAATGTGAAGTGTGGTTCTATTAAAGTAGTAAAATTATCTTTAATGGAAAAATATTTTACACTGCTTCAGTTCTTAAAGTTAAGTAGAATTAAGTAAACTTTGAAGTTCGGTTACCCGCATCTCTCTTGCCACATTTCAAGTGCTCACTATCCTTGTCAGGCTAGTAGCTAACTGTGCTGGATAATTTCACATGTCAGTTTGGCCATTGGGTGCCCAGATTAAACACTATTTCAGGTTGTTTGTGAGAGTGATTCTGGAGGAGATTAGCATTGAATCATCACACTCAATAAAGCAGATTGCCTTCACCAATGTGGGTGAACATCATCCAATCTACAGAGGTTCCGAATAGAACAAAAATAGAACAGAGAAAAGAGAAATTCACCTCTTTTTCCCCGGCTTTACCGCTGGACTGAGACATCTCATCTTCTTTTGCTTCTTTTGCTGGACTCATCTCTCTTTTACGTAGGTTCCCCAAATCTGGATTTGGACTGAATTACACAACCAACTGTTTTGGGTCTCCAGCTTGTAGATGATAGATTGTGGGACTTCTCACACTCTATAATGGTGTGAGTTAATTCTTCATTATAAGTCTTTATATGTAATCTAAAGGTTACACACACACACACACACACACACACACACACACATATACACACATATACAGGTCATGTTTCTCAGGAGAACCCTGGCTAACACACTGCCAATACTGTACAACCCAGGTCGAATACATTCCCAGCCTCTAGCAGTTTCTGGAAATGCTAAGTCATCTTCACCGTGGTTCTGCCACCAACTAAGTGATCTTGATCAAATCATTGACTTCTCAGGACCTTACTTTCCTCATCTGTAAATAAGCGTTGAACTAAATGATCTTTAAGACCCCTTCTAACCTGTCATCTTATATTTCTAAATCTTCCCACACACCCCTTGAACATACCCAATTTCCATAAAGGCAAGCAGAAACTCTATTTATCCCTACCCTCCGTTCTGTTCTACAATCTTTTATGAAGGAAGCATCAACTGGTGTAAAGACTTAAAGACACACAGATAAATGTTACCAGCCCTGCCCTCTAGAAGCTTACAGTTGAACGATATAATTCACCATAACACATATAGGACAAAGCTATGTCCGAGCTATGAACAGTTACTGTGGTAACACAGTGGACAGTGCGATAGTCCTACAGAGCTCACAAAATGATTGTTTTAATTTCGTGAATTCAGTGAAAAATCAATTAAGCCCTGTGTTTGGCATTACCCAAACAAAATAATATATTGGACTTTTTTCTCTTTTGCAATCTATGCTCTAGGTTTCACTGGGGTAGCCTAAATATCTGAAGAGAATACAAGTGGTGCTAAATTCATATGTCCTTTTCTGAAATGTCTTTATCTGGTCTATCAGGTCTAGGGGGCCATGTGTTGATCTGCTTACCATGACTCTCTTGAGAACAGCAAGTCCCTTTGCCAATATTTGCCAAGCAGTTAGCAGCCTGTGAAGTGAAAGTCTGCATAAAGCAATTTCCAGCTGAGGCAAAGCATTCAGAGCCCTGAATGCTATCTTAGGCATCACTATCTTTTTCAACTCATCTAAATGTTGCCCGTGGTCCACAAAATAATCTATTTCAAACTCAGCCACTGAGACCAACAATTCACCTCTTCGACTTCAACTCTTTGCAAACCAGAGCCCATGCTAAGTTCCCCTGGCTAATGGTGGCTACAGACTTATCCCTCCAGTGTCCCTGCACTGAAGGACAAGGTGGTAGCTATAAATTTCACTAAGACCTGATGTGAAAGCTATTTAGTGTTTCTTAGGCCTCTGAAGCATTTATTTCTGCCCCACTTAGAAGCTATTCTCTGCAATGAAATGGGAAGACTTCTCAAAAAAAAGCATTTGATGATCTAGCTGGTAAAAACATAGAGATGATTAAAACAGAGGCAAAGAATCCACATGTTGCTATTACCTTAATGATTAAAACATGTATCTCATTAATTTAAGCTGACAGTGGGCCCTTTTGTGGGTAGACAACTCATATGTAATGTCTTACTCCAGCTGAAGAGACTTGTCCCATGCCAAGCCTGGCTCCCCATTTCTTTTATTACTGAGAAGGCATCGGTACAATCCAAAATGATTAAAGCCATTGAGATTGAATTGCAGACAAAGAACTTCAGGCTGGATCAGGGATGGGAAAATAAAACTCCAACCAAGTACAGGACTCAAGGGACTTACGATCAAAACATTCATTTTTTTTTTTTAAATCTGGAACATTCAACTTGCTAGTTTATAACATGTTAGAAAAAATAACTGACATGGTCTGTTAATACACTAATACTTTTTCTGTGGCAGGAGTTCCTTCAGAGTCCCTAAAAGAGAACCCTTAAAATCATATATGTATTGTACCAGAAGTATAAGGAAATTAATGAAACGGATTCCTGGGTTCTGTTCTCCTTGTCCATAGCTACTCATTGCGTAAACCTGGAGAAATGTGTGAACTTGATTACTGGGATGATTAGAGAAACAGCACCTAAAACATTTAATCACAAACACAACAGAGCAGTAAAATGAACACCTCACAAAAATTACAGAAAAATAAAATTCTTCATATCACCTCCATATACCTAATCCATGAAAAATAAAATTTCCTTTGCATGAAACAAACACAAATAACTCAAGCATCCACTATCACTCAAAAAGCACAGAAATTATTTTCAATTGCTAATATTCTACATCTGATTTTTAAAACCCATCTTAAGCTGCTTCTCAATCAGCAGATTCGAGCCTTGTTATTTTTATTCTTAAGTTGTGACACATATATTAAGGCAAACTGTACCCTTACATGATGTTAGGTTAGCCCACAGAGGAGATTCCCACCCCCTGTTATACATCTTCTTTCACACTGCATCCATTCTCACAGGATCATTTTGATCTAGCTCACGATACAGATCAAGTGAGTGAGGGACACAGTTCTTAAGCTACTTTTCAGTGCTTCTTAAAAGCAAAAGTAGTTCATGTTGAGACAGATCCAAATGGTAAATTTCATTCTGATATTCTGCTGTTGGACAGCCAGTTCTTTCAATGTAAAGACAATCATGACAGATGCCATTTGAATTTTCCCACTTGATCATGGGTAGATTCTTCTTAAGTCAAAATAAGCTTGTCTTCAGTAATAAAAATACTCACACAAAACTCTTAAAAAGACTGTCTGAAGCAACCCACTCCACCACTGTATTGTCTATGAAGACAGAGAGTAACTAAAATGGTGATGCCACAATTATTAGTTCTTTATTTGTGTAGATGGGACCTATTTCTTGTTGATACTTCCTCTGGCTCGATAAAGTCAGCAATATGATCCTGATGCCTAAAAGTAATGTTTCCAGCAAAATCTTGGCTATTTTATATGAATTCTTTCATTTAAATTCCTCTTTGTGATCTGCTGTTTAACAGGTTTCACAATGCATTTATTATATCATGCTTCGATATTAGCATGATTAAACTTTTAGTTTAAGGCTAGCAGAAATAGTTCAGCTAATGAAAATAATGATTTTTTCATGTTGTACTCCATGGTAATTTAAAGCATTTCTATTAAACAAACTGTCTCATTAGAGCTCCTGATGATGCTTTGATATGGTCAGAAATCCCAAGGATGTTACTGGGATGCACTTTAACTATCATGTGAACAAGTTAAGGAAAGTTACCATACGCCAAACATTTTCCGAGTAATCAAACGACCTACTTTAGAAACCTTTGAAGCCATATTGTTGTGTGGACCCAGGATAAATTACCCTTGTTTAACACGTACCTTCAGTTTATGTTCCTAAAGGCATCCAAGTTCTACCACTGAGATTTATTTGAAAAATTCCATTTTTTTCTCCTATCATATCTGAAGATTACTTGAAAGCACATTTGTTCGCAAAGTTCTTGTTGTCCTGTTAATACTTTGTTTTTTCACAGATAGTCTAATAATGAATATTATAATAAAGAATTGACTGTTTTATATCATATTCCTTATCATTTTTTCCCAAGAGATTTGGGCATTTCTCTAGGAAACAAAAGATTAAGTACACAAATAAACTAATTTAGTAAAAGTATCATGAAGATACTATTTTTAATTATTGTTACTTTTTTAAGTAATCTCTATGCCCAAAGTGGGCATCTCAGGATGCCGAGATCATGTTCTACCGACTGAGCCAGCCAGGCGCCCCTCATCGAGATACTTTTAAGATAAATCAAATGTTGTTACTTTAAGTTAAATATTCAAATGCTTTCAGATAAACTGAAGGTTTAAAAAGATAAGAAATTATGTTACTTTTACTGTGGTGGTTGAAAAGATATGAAAAAAATAAAATTTTCATGTTCTTAATTGACATAAACAAGAAGTGAAACTTGCAAACTTTTTATGTCACCAAAACAACTAGCTTCTTGAGTTTAAATATTTGTTAATTTCATTTAAATATCTGATTTATTACTGTAGCTGGCGGTCTGCCCAAGGAGGTAAGAAATGGGTTTTCGTGAACACATAGCCATCTTGCCACAAGTCTCAGCAGGAACTTGCTGAAAGGAATATAATCTCACAATTGGTCTTATAACAGGAGAGGTTATCATTTGGTCTTTACATTGAATACTAAATATAAGTCTGTGTAGTAACACTTAAACTACTATTCTAACTAAAAGGTGTTAAGTAACCAGTAACCATCTACATAACATGATGTTTAACGATCTTTGTCTCAGGTGCTTCTTCAGGGCACATGGATCCAGCTTTTCCTATGCAATTTCCAATGCAGAATCTCTGAGTTCTGAAAATACTTCACTTTTCCACCCAACTAGCTGCCACAAAATGGCAGATACAGTAACTTCAACCTCACTTTAATCTTGAAAGCTGGGGTAACTCAGATTAAATATTATCTAATTTCTTTTTCCCTAGGTGACCCAAATCAGTATTTTAAAAAAGCACACCTCACAAACCAATTTAAAGCTCACGCCGTGTGTGTGTGTGTGTGTGTGTGTGTGTGTATTTAAGCTATGTATTTTGAAAGCTGAACTAGACAAAGCCTCAACAGAACATCCAAATGGTCTCTCAACTGATATTTCATTCAGTTGAAGTTCCCGCCAGAGGTCTGATTTCATGAGTCCTTGTTAATTACCAACCTTTCCAAACGTTCTGTAGTGACCTCTGATGCAAAAAGAAATCCACCTATTATATAACCAGTGTCTAAAGCAAAAAGTAAGCAGAAAATTGAGGCAAGTACCCAGGAAGTTCAGGCAAATCCTGGCAGCTTGCTTTGTATCTTCTTTTTATTTTTACCTTTACTTAATTTTCAAGTTTTTAGTACTTTATTTTATTTTACTTTTTCTCAAGTTTTTATTTCTTTTACATATCACAACCCCAGAGCAAGACAGCAAATTATTGATAGGCAATGCAGAAAAGAGTGATAGGGTTGACACCCTGCAGGGACTGACCTAGAAAGACAGATAAAAGGAGCCGAGAGCCTGGCTGCTCCATCTTAACACAGTCCTGAGAGGCGGCTATTTCTGAGATCTGGCCCTGTCTAATCCCTCCATGACTTCAAACATGTTGTTTAATATTTCTATTTCGGTAACTCTTACTTTTTCAAACGAGGATAATGAGAAATGGGTTCAGTTTCATCTCTGAGCTAGGTGCATTCAAAAGGCATCCTTCCAGTTTGTTTCTTCTTTCTCTAGGAGGCAGCCCACACGGAAGCCTTCCTAGGGAGATTCTTTTGTGGCCAAACGAAAGTGATTTAACCTCCTGGCCTCAATTTTCTCTTCTGCAAAATGGGAGTTAAAAATACATATCTTGTGGGTTTGGATGAGGATAAGATAAATGTATAAAGTCACTTAACAAAGGGCCTTACAAATTAAAAAAAAAAAAACTCAGGAAATTGTCATTTTAAAAAGAAAGTTTATACCAACCGTCAATGACCTTCTTTGTTATCTAACAATCTTTCAAGTTGGTAAAATATTATTGAAAACCTAAGACTATCTGTATTTAATGTAATCCTGATGCCATTCACTTTAGCCTATAAATTAGAGAATTACATACTATCTTCTATGTGGTTTTATGTAGTTTCAATGATTTAATCTTGAAAACTCTGAAGAGTCAGAAAAGTGGTAATATTGAAATAGAGGGTGCCGACTGGAATCCAGTTTGTCCACACAGGAAGTCAGAAGGAACTTACGGTGAAGCAAGAATCCTTGACTCACTACGGCAGGCACAGTGTGTGGCAGTTGTAATACCCAGCTCACCTCCAAAGTCTACACCTACGTCTGTAGTTTTCAAAACTACATCACTAGTTTTCAAAACTAGTTTGAATGGTCTCTGCTGATCAATCAGCCACCACTAATCTATTTCCAATCATAGAGTGAAGCATATTTTTATTTATTTATGTTTAAATTTTTAAAATATCTATTTATTTTTGAGAAAGAGAGACAGAGTGCAAGCAGGGGAGGGGCAGAGAGAGAGGGAGACACAGAATCAGCACAGAGCCTGACACAAGGCTGGAACCCATGAACCATGAGATCACGACCTGAGCCGAAGTCAGACGCTCAACCAACTGAGCCACCCAGGCACCCCAAGTGAAGCATATTTTAAATGGGAACGAAGCCTTGAGGATGAATTGATTTTGACATCTTATTTGGGTTTTCTGTGTCAACAGAACAAAAAAAGCAAAAAAAAAACAAAAAAACAAAACAAAAAAAAAAAAAAAACGCCCACAAACAAACAAAGCAAAACATGATTAAAGCCAATTCTTGATCATAGGTGATAAAGGAGACTACAGTGTAGCATGAATAAATCAAACTAACAATTCTCAAAAGCCTACGTGAGAAATGAAGACTTAAATGTTGTCTAAATATGAAACATCATGGAAACACAGAGGCTTAAGTTTTCTTTGAAAACAAATAGAAATTAGAAAAAAAATCCATGATAGGCAAACATGAGCAAAGCTCCTCTTTTGTCAGAGCTGTTAACAGTAACTAAGTCTACAGATTTTATTTGCACCACCTCTGCCCTTCACTGCATGTAGACTAGGAGACGGGGCAGTGTATCTGAACAGGGCAAGAGGCAAGAAGGAACAGAGACAACTGAGGTAGGAAACCACACATACTGACCAGTTCTTAAATAATCTGTAGCTGTAAGACTATGAAATTTTTGGTGATAAACATATAAAAACAGCCTCAGTGCTAAGAAGAGAGGAAACGTTAAGTAACAGTAAGGGAAACTTACAGGAAAAAGCTAAAAACACTTCAAAGGAAAAGCCTATGAACAAGAAAAAAAAAAAAATGTATCTCCGTAAGCAATTTTGTTTAACTCTTGGGTAAAAGACAAGGTCATCTATGTTGACTCTGAGTAAGGATGCTATCTGTTGGGTCGCTACCATTGGGAGAAACAGAATAGAATAGCTGTGGACAGACTCTAAAGCCATACTTTCTGGATTCAATCTTAGTTCTGCAACTTTCCAGCCTTGTGACAAGTTGCACAGCTTCTCTGTGCCTCAGTTCTCTTCTCTATACAGTGGGGATGATAACAGAACCAACCTCATAATGTTCTGAACAGGTTTAAATGGGTTAATTATAGATAACATCTAGAACACATAATAGGTATTCCTGACAGAATAGGTATTATACTTGAGTGTTTGCTATTGCTCTTAATTGCTATCACTTGTTGAAGATCAAACCTCAAAGGAACACTAGATAGTTTTTAAAACTAGTAAGATGTATTATTGAGTTTAGTTATTATGTGTTTATTTTTAGGTACTTTAGAGAATGTACTGATTTCCCACTTTTGCTGTAATGGATTTCCACAAATTTAGTGGTTTAAACACAAATTTATTCTCTTACAGTGCTGGAGGTAGGAAGTTAGATATTGAATCTCATTGGTCTAAAATCAAGATGTTGGCAGGGGGCTGCCTTTCTAGGGGTGCTGGGGGAAAATCTATTTTCTCACCTTTTCAGTTTCTAGAATCTGCCCACTTTCCTTGGCTGGTGGCTCTCTTCCACTGTCAAAGCCAGCAACGTCCAATCAAGTCTTTCTTACATTATATCACACTGACACTGACTCTTTTACCACCTTCATCCACATTTCAGGACCTTCAGGATTACACTGAACCCATCCTGATAATCTAGGACAATTTCTCTATTTTAAACTCAGCCGCTTAGCAGCCTTAATTCCATCTGCAACCTTAATTCTCTTTGTCAATAACAAAACATATTCATAGGTTCCAAGATTTAAGATGTAGATATCTTGGAGGGCCGTTGCCCCACCTATCACAGTGAGGAATAGTAATCTATCTCAAATGCTGGAATGATTTATATAATCAGTGTAGTAAAATGAGAAAAGTTCTGGAGTCAACAGATAGGATGCCTGAGTTCAAGCCTGTGTTCAGTTATTAACTAGTTTTATCACTGTGATTAATTTTAAGCCACACGAACTCTCCACGTACGTACAATGAGCTGGTATTGCATTGCCAAAGTCTGCACCTCTAACTAGGTATTCACCTCAAAAACAGTAATTAGGGGGGCGCCTGGGTGGCTCAGTCCGTTAAGCGCCCAATTCTTGGTTTCGGCTCAGGTCATGACCTTGTGGCTCATGACTTCAGGCCCCACCCGGGACTCTGCACTGACGGTGCAGAGCCTGCTTGAGATTCTCTCTCTCTCTCTCTCTCTCTCTCTCTGCCCCTCCCCTGCTCACTCTCTCCATGTCTCTCTCAAAATAAATAAGTAAACTTTTAAAAAATGGTAATTTGGTAACATGGAGCATGGAGCCAAGAAGTAGGAGACCATCATCTCCAGTGGAAAAAAACACTCAAAAATGCTTGAGCGACAGATGATGGTCATAACCACTGTCCCTTTTACTTGTGAACAGTAGCACATCTGCAAGCTTTGGATGACCATTAACCTCGAGATAGCCTCCCGTTCCAACTGGGAAGCAAAAAGGATTTCCAATCTAGTCTGTTTTGAGTTTTTGTATATTTATGCAGATGTTTTTTAGCCAGTGATAAGTGTTGTCTTCAGAAGTTCATCATTTACAGAATCTTGGAAAGCAGTGTGTGTGTTCCCTGCTCCCTTCCCAGGCAAGAACAGCTGTGTAATAGCAAATCTGTCAGGCATTCAGCTGCTCCTTGTCCAGGACCTCCAGGGTTGGCCTATCTTTCCAAGCAAATTTGAGGTTTCTCTCTTCTCTTTGTTCCCTGTGGCTATCTATGCCTCGGGGCTGGGTCTCAGAGCTGTGTGGTCCAGTAGGGATATTTTGGGCTAATAATATCCATTGTGCTTGGGAACTTACATTTGCATGAGACCACAATAAAGTTTCTGGGTCAAATTTGCTGGTCTGTGCTAAAAACATCAGCAGACCATTGCAAAGGAACCAAAGCCTTAAATGAAGTGAGAGAGGTGGTGTCTAACAGATGGTGTTGAACAGGAAGGTGACAAAGCGTCTAATATGAGTGACTTACCTTTATTGTTGAAGGCATGAACTTGAAAATATCGTGAAGCCAGAAACGAAGAAATGAATGTGACACAGTTGCTCTTCATTCCCAAGCAAAATAAATCTCCTCTACCTTTCATCACAGTGGCCTGTTCACAAAAGCTCTGCAATAAAAAAAAAAAAATTTAATGCTTTCTCTAAAGTTGTCATGTGAAAATAGATCACTTGTTATATCCTTTAGATCTGATTTCCTAGGGTGGAAATATTTGGCTATGCTAACAACGATGCATCAAGCATATACACAGTAGGGTCAGTGATGAGTCTCTATGTTACGTAATTTTAGTAGATGTGGGTCTTGGCCCCCAGGGGTGAGAAATCTGTTTCTGTTTGTTTGTATTGTAATATTAATATCCAGCAAAACCATCCCTTTTTTTTTCTTGCATTCGAAAACTCTTTTATTTGAGAGCTGGATCTCTTTCAAAGTTGTATACATTTTTACTTAATAATGGAAATAGTTGATGTATTAATCAAATGCTTGAATGCCAGCCTGAATAGCTATTGCCACGTTTTAAATTTTTTTTAATGTTTATTTATTTTTGAGAGACAGAGAGAAACAGAGCACGAGCGGGAGAGGGGCAGAGAGAGCTAGGGAGACACAGAATCCGAGGCAGGCTCCAGGCTCTGAGCTGTCAGCCCAGAGCTCTACGTGGGGCTTGAACCCAGGAGCCATGAGATCCTGACCTGAGCTGAAGACAGATGCCTAACTGACCGGCGCCCCGCTATTGCCATTCTTAATCACTAAGGTTTACTCAGCAAGAAAGTCCTTTTTGCCTCAACCCTTGTTAATAGAATCACTTAAAAATATATTGGTTGATATTGGTTTGTTTTTTTAAAACGAGAAGTAAAATGCACTGAACTTAATTTTTTTTTTTTTTTACTATGCTACTACTATATTAAGGATCTTATAGGATATGGGAATTAAGATTCTGGACATGTTTGGACATTGTACGGCTGTGGATTAAATATGTATTAACCTTAGAAAGTGCCCTTGTAGCCATTCCTTTTTATTAAACGACTGATACTCCATTCTTTTTCCAGAAAGCCAGTGTAGAAGCTAATTCCATGGTTAATTTATGGTTCATTTCACTGAGTTCCACCTAAAAGAGATTTTACTGTAAGATGGCCAATTCTGTTATGAAATGTGAGATTTATTTGGGGCAAAGTGAACACCTACAAGCAGGAAGAAAACTAATGTCTTTAAAACTTGAAAGATGAGAACTTCTTAGAACTCATTTTTTGCATGCCACACAGGTCTGTCTGTTTCTCGTGAAACCTGATTCCAAACACCTCTTTGTACCTCTAGGAACTCTGGTTCTGATTGTGTCTTTTATTTGGTGGCATTGTGGCAGCTTCTTTCCGCTGCTCAGAATTTGGCCAAAAACCATGGAACATACTCATGAGTTCAGTCACTCTAATCCATCTGTACGTCTAGCGCCCCTCTCAGAAGCGTTCTTCTGATCCTTACACCTGCTTCCCAACCTGCAGAATTGGCTTTGGAGCAGGACTTAATTTACCTCGTTTTAAATCATGCGCTCAATTGCCTTCTTTTTCTCAGGGGGCGAAAAGCCACCAAGGAATACCTTAATGCTTAAGGAAAAATAAAGTTAGGGAAATTATCCATCTGCCTGTAAATAATAGGCTCATGTATATGAAGTAGCTAATTCTACACAATATTAGGTGCTCCTTCAACAAAAGCAAAAGCAATTAAAAGATCCTAGCATTTCTTTGTCATGCTTACGAGTCTCCCCGGCTCCAGTCGCCTAGGTTTTTAGAAGGGGTATTTGTTCTGTCCTATAATCTGAAAATGCATGTGCCTAATTGAAATAAGATGTACTCCTTAAATGATGAAAATAAAAAGTGATCAAAATAGATTTTTGTTATCCGTTGGGCACTGGGAGTTTAACTGCACACTGCATGGCTTGCAGTGTGGGGAATTAATTATTGGTAATTGAAGTTGTAAGCTTCATTCCCTGCTTGCTTCAATGAAAATGAGTCCTTTTATTTAATATTGAAATAAGCACCCCTAACCCCATGATCTAGGACAGCACATGCATTCAGCTATTCAGCAATAGCTAATGTCAAAAAAAGCTTTATCTCGTATACACTGAATTGTGATTAAAACAAAACAGAAACATCAGGAGGTAGATACATTAGCCAATAGCATAATAGATATTGTTGGGTACTCTTAATAGATCCTGTTCTCATTCCTTGGTTAGAAAGCCCATCATGATTCTTTAAAAAGTCAAAACCATTGAAAAATGTATACACAGATACTTTTTGAAAACTTGTGTCCAGTAAAATGTTTTCTTTGAAATGTACTGTCCTACTGCAGCAGGATGACCGTTTGAAGTGTTAAGCAAGTAAATTTAGTGCCCTGTGTTTCTGCTGTAGGGAGTTCTTTTCTTTCTGGGAGAATATTACAGCCAGGCATGACATGCACTCTGCTTTCTGCCCAGTCTCATCTCTGATCTGCCCCCGTCTCTTGCCTCTGGCCATCCAAAGATGCCTCTGGGCATTTACACTCACTGTTACTTATGTGTGGTGGCTTTCTTGGGCCCCCTTGGCTTAATCAACATCTTTTGCCCCTTCCAGACCTCAGCTCAAACATTACGGCTGAGGCTGGGGCAAATCCTCTTCTTTTATATTCTTAACACAATAAGTCATGTTGTAATTACTTGTTTTGCCCTTGTCCCTTCTGCCAAAAGACAGTTTCAAGAAGGCAGGGACAATGTCTGCCTTGTTCACAGCAAGAGTTCCAGTCACTGGTTCAGAATCTTGCACATACTGGGAATCAAGAAACATGTTTGAGAGAAGGAAGGAAAGACAGAAAATAGGAAGAAAGAAAAGTTGAAGGTTAATTAAGGTCAGTCTAAGGGACCCGTGGCAAAATTCTCATTTTATAGTCCTGAAGTACCCATAACAGTTATAATAGAATTAATGATTTATTTTTCTCATTTTTGTACTGAAAACAAATGGAATTAATATTTTCCAATTTTTTATTTATTGTACTTCATGCTAAGTCTTGAGTATACTTTCCCAGAAAACAATTCATCCAAATTTCAGTAATTAACACATGTAATTGTGTAATTTGGTAGACCCACCAAGTGCCCCCTCCACCAAATAGATTCAAGAAGATCTATATCAAGGAACATCATTGCGAAATTTCAAAACACTGGGGACCAAGAAAAGATCCTATAAGCTTCCAGAGAGTTACATAAAACAGTTACATATAAAGGATCAGGAATCAGAACGACTTCAGATACCTCAATTGCAACCAGACAAAGAAAAAGACCTTCAAAATTCTCAAGGAAAGTATTCCTGCCATTGGAGACTCAGCCAAACTATTGAAGGGAATTTGAATGAAGACATTCATATGAGGGGAGAATAAAGACATTTTCATAAAGATATGCAAGCTCTCAAAAGCTAATGTCCAGGTACTCTTTCTCAAGAAGCTAGAGAGGATACGCTCCCATCAAAATGAAAGAAAAAAGCCAAGAAAGGGGAAGACATGGTGTGTGGAAGAATTTGTTTCTGCACCCTAACTGTGTCATTGGAGGCTCACCTTTATGGAGTATATCTCAGATTCATATTTCCTACGTTTGTGTCCAGCCACAGGGATGCACCAGCAAAGGATCTGGAAGAAAGGACCACAAAGATGGCTTAGGGCTCTGATAGGATTGGGACCTATGAAGTAACCACAGCACACATTCTAGCAGTCATTTCTCATGGATTTCTATTTGTCCCCCACTCTCTCTTCTCCCTTCTTAATCCTCTCTTTTCCTACTTCCTTCCTCTTTCTCTGTCTCCTTCAATAAACAAGCTTTGACAACCTCCTCCATTACCATGTTTAACCATAAAAGGGCAATCAAGCCAAAAGAGGCAATACAGCACAATGGATAAAAGAGCAATGGATAAAAGAGAATTTGACGACAGTAGGTTGAGTCCTAGTTCTGCCATTCATCAGAGGGGTGGCCCTGGGCAAATTACTCACCTTTAGTATAACACAAGAAAAAGAAAGATCATTATATCTACTTCATGTATAGCTTGATCAAATGAATTAATATAGAACCTTAGAACAGTGAGTGGTTGATTAAGCTTTCAATAAATGGTAACTTTAACAAATACAAAATTAAAAGTGCCATTCCACTCCCCTGGGACAGCTAGATTGCTTCCAATTCCCTACTTCACGAACATGACAAAAACCATCTTTATGCAGCATCTGTGATAGTCAGTAGTACTATCCACCAAATATTTCCAGTCTTATTCCTCAGCACATGGTAAGACTGCACTTCACCTTGAAGACAGATGTAGCCAAGATACTGCTTTGGCCAAGGAAATGTGAGTTGAATTGACTTATATTACTTCAGGGTGAAAGTACACTTCATTTTAACCGTTAAATCACGTAACATTGTATTATTATATTATTGTCCTGCATATTTTGGGCACACTCTTATATCATACATAAACACATCACCAATGTAGCCAGTGCCAATGGATTCATCCTGGAAGTCGGAGTGATTTTTTTCTACGCAATTATGGAATATTTTAATGCATCTATTTGAATACTTTATGCAAACAGCATGAGTTACAGTGATATCTATTTAAACAATAATTGATAATTAAATTTATCCAGTCTGCCAATCTCTGTCTTTTAATGGGTACATTTAGACCAACATTTAAAGTAATTATTGATGTGCTGGGCTTACGCCTGCCATTTTATTATTTGTTTACCATTTGTTTCTGCTGTTCCTCTTTTCTTGTCTTCCTGTGGATCACTTGAACATTTTTCAGAATTACATTTTAATTTCTTTATAGTATTTTTGAGTATTTTTTTGTATACTTTTCTTCATGGTGGCCACGGTTTTCTTAATAGTTATAATACATATGCATAACTTGTCACAGTCTACCAGTGTCAACATTTTGTCACTTGGAGAGGCATAGAAACCTTACTTCCTTTAGATCTCTTACTCTCTCACCTCTCCTAATTGAAATTTTTATTGAGATAATTGTAGATGCACATGCAGTTGTAAGAAATAAAAGAGAAGGGCAGCCTGGGTGGCTCAGTTGGTTAAGTGGCCGACTTTGGCTCAGGTCATGATCTTGTGGTTCACGAGTTCAAGTCCCGCGTTGGGCTCTGTGCTGATAGCTCAGAGCCTGGAGCTTGCTTTGGATTCTGTGTCTCCCTCTCTCTCTCTCTCTCTCTCTCTGCCCCTCCCCTCTCACGTTCTCTCTCTCTCTCTCTCAAAAATAAATTTAAAAAACATTTTTAAAAAAAAGAAGAAGAGAGAAATCATCAAAACTAAAAGGCAGCCTACAGATGGGAGAAGATATTTGCAAATGACATATCTGATAAAGGGTTAGTATCCATAGTCTATAAAGAACTTATCAAACCTAACACCCCAAAAGACAAATAATCCAGTTAAGAAATGGAAAGAAGAGGGATGCCTGGGTGGCTCAGTTGGTTAAGTGTCCAACTTCAGCTCAGTCATGATCTCACAGTTTGTGGGTTCGAGCCCTGCATGAGGCTTTGCGCTGACAGCTTAGAGCTTGAAGCCTGCTTTGGATTCTATTTCTCCCTCACTCCCTCTGTCCCTCCTGGCTTGTGCGCTCTCTCTTTCTCTCTCTCTCTCTCTCTCTCTCTCTCTCTCTCTCTCAAGTAAATAAATAAACATTAAGGGGGGGGGGAGAAAAGAAATGGACAGAAGACATGAATAGACATTTTTCCAAAAGAAACATCCAGATATCCAGCAGACACATGAAAAGATGCTCAACACCACTCATCATCAGGGAAATACAAATCAAAACCATGATGAGATACCACCTCACACCTGTCAGAATGGCTATAATTAACAACATAGGAAACAACAGATGTTGTCGAGGATATGGAGAAGAGGGAACATTCTTACACTGTTGGTGTGTTGGTGGGAATGCAAACTGATGCAGTCACTCTGGAAAACAGTATGGGGGTTCCTCCAAAAGTTAAAAATAGAATTACCCTATGACCCAGCAATTGCACTACTAGGTTTTTACCCGAAGGATACAAAAATACTGATTTGAAGGGGCATATGCACCCTATGTCTATAGCAGCATTACCAACAGTGGTCAAACTATGGAAAGAGCCCAAATGTCCATTGAAGACATGGTGTATATAGATACAGTGGAATATTACTCAGCCATCAAAAAGAATGAAATCTTGCCACTTGCAACGATGTGGATGGAGTTAGAGTGTATTGTGCTAGTTGAAAGAAGTCAGCCAGAGAAAAAGAAATACCATATGATTTCGCTCATATGTGGAATTTAAGAAACAAAACACATGAAAATAGGGGAAGGGGGAAAAAAAGAGGGAGGCAAACCATAAGAGACTCTTAACTACAGAGAACAAACAGGGTTGATGGAGGGGAGGTGGGCGGATGATGGGCCAAATACATGATGGGTATTAAGGAGGGCACTTGTTATGATGAGCACTGGATGTTATACATGACTGATGAATCACTAAATCTACTCCTGAAACCAATATTACATTATATGTTAACTAACTTGAACTTAAATGAAAACCTGAAAGAAAAAAAAAAGAAATAAGAGAGAGATAGATGTCTTGTCCTGATATCAGTTTCCCCCAATGGTAACATTTTACAAAACTATCGCAACTAGGATACGGAAGTTAATAAAATCTACAGATTGTATTCAGATTTCCCCATTGGACTCATTTACATTTGTGTGGATCTGTCTGTAGATCATGAGTTCCACACAACTTTATCATCTGTGCAGGATTATGTATCCATCACCACAGTCAAGATACTGTATAGTTCCAACACTATAGGTCCCACATGTTGCCCTGTTGTAACCACATCTATCTTCCTCCTGCCTCTATCAACCACTTTTTAAGATGCTAGACTAAAGAAATTATCAATATCCTAAAATATCTTGCAATCTTCAAGGACACTGAGATTAATACACAAATTAAACCCAATACTTCTCATTCCCCGCTCCCCTGCAAAAAATAATTAACTTAGAAAAATTTCAGTGCTCTAGATACATACTGACTTTGAAGTCCCTACATCAAAACCAGGATATTGAAATTGACACACCTCACCGATCACATTCAGATTTCTTAGTTTTAATGATATTCATGTGTCTATGTGTGTGTGTTTATGTATTAAGTTTAATATAATTTTACCACCTGTGTAGGTTCATGTATCCACCACCACAGTTAGCATATTCAACAGTTCCAAAATCACAAAGGTCGTGTATGTTGCCTTTTTATAACCTATTCATTCCCTTCCACCCACTCCCTCATCCCTAACTCTTGGCAACCATTTGCCCTGGCAATGCCCTCCATTCCTAAATACTTTCTATTTTAAAAACGTTATATAAATGGAAAAATATAGTATATAACCTTTGGAATTGGCTTTTTTCTCATCATAACTTATCCCTCCTTTTAAATGTAAATGTCCTAAGTATTTCCTCTACATACACGAAGCACCACATCTGATGATACAATAGTAAATGCTGTAGTAGGGAGAATAATGTCCCCTGCCTCAACGATGCCCGTAACCTACTCCCCAGAACCAGTGAATACATTAGGTTACCTGGCAAAGGGGAATTGAGGTAGCAGATGAAATTAAGGTTGCTAATTAGCTGACCTTAAAATGGAGATATTATACTAGATTATCAAGGTGAGGACACTGCAGTCATAAAATCCTTAAAAGTGGAAGAGGGAGGCAGAAGAGAGAATCAGAGAAATGGCAGTGTGAGAAAGACTTGGCCAACACTGCTGGCCTTGAAGATGAGGAAACGGACTCTATTCTAGAGTCTCCAGATGGAATACAGTGCTGAGGACACCTTGATTTTGGCCCGGTGACACCCATTTTAAACTTCTGACCTTAAGAACGGTAAGAAAATAAATCTGCATTGTTTAAGCCATTATATTTGTGGTTATTTGTTACAGCAGCAACACAGAAAACTGATACAAAATATCAAATATGATTTAAAAAACTCCCAAGATGAAGAAACAGTCTATTATGCTTACCCCTGTTTTTACCCATTCCATTGTTCTTTCTTCTCATCTGAAGTTCTAGGCCAGCTGTTACCTCTACTTTTAGAGAATCTCCCTTAGCCATCCTTTAAAGGCAGGTCTGCTGGCAACAAATTCTCCTCGTTTTCCTTTGCCTGAGAGTTAATTAGATTTAAGTACCTATCATACTAATTCTAATATAATTAGATCATTTTTCTAGTTTAAAAATAAATGAATCTATGTTAAGCATAAAATAAAAGCATACTCTGATGCAGAATCAAGTGGAGATACAAAGAGTAGTACAATAGCTAGGCCAATTGAAAAAAAAAGACTCAGTCGGTTAAGCGTCCGACTTCAGCTCAGGTCACGATCTCGCGGTCCGTGGGTTCAAGCCCCGCGTCGGGCTCTGGGCTGATGGCTCAGAGCCTGGAGCCTGTTTCCAATTCTGTGTCTCCCTCTCTCTCTGCCCCTCCCCCATTCATGCTCTGTCTCTCTCTGTCTCAAAAATAAATAAACGTTAAAAAAAATTTTTTTTTAAAAAAGAAAAAAAAGACTAGAAGTATGTCACAAATTGGTAAGAAATTTCCTCTTGATAGTAAAAATGTATCAAGGAAATTAGCTTGAAGGGAGAATTAAATGTCCAGCAACAAAAAAATTCTTAATGGCTTATAATAGAATCTGAGCTTATAATTTTAATCGGCTACAAAATGTTTTGGATTCTTGCATCCATCAATCAATCGATAGAAAAGCATTTTTAGACACCGTCGTAAAAGAAATGATTTCAGTAATGGAAATTTTGCTAGAAAATTATAAAGAAAATTATAAACAAAGACTAAAAGATATTCTACAAAAAGTGAAAGATCTCAACTAAGCCACCAAACAATTGCCCACAGACTTCTTAATAATATCAAAGATAAATTGATTCATAATTTGAAAAATGGTAACTTCATTTTTTAGCCTTGCATGGGTCATGTCACAGAAGAGATATTGTCCATCAATACTTTGGTATATTTGTTTCTCAAAGGACTTCCAAAATTATGAAATGTTATCAAATTAGAGAGGGGGAAATAAATTCGTGGTGCAGATATTTTTAAATCTTTTATAACCTTCAAAGAAGAATTTCAGCTAGACATAAAAATTGTGTTTCTAACATGACACATGGTGGTCCATTTCTATTAGGCCAACAATCCAGATTTTTTTGGAATTTTAAAACAAGGGGCTATTGTTCCATTCATTACTGCTTCATTCCAAAGTATAATATATTGAAAATATTTGTGCTCAGTTGTTTGAAGCAGACACTATGAAAAGTGTTATGGGCATACTTGTTTAAAAGTTATTGGTATATATGTACAAATTATATGAATCATTTCCAACTTAAGGAACTGTTGAAAGAAATAGAAGATTATGATTCTTGTAATCTTGTCAGTGTTTGTTGTCAGTGCTTGTTGATAGAGTCATGGAAACATTTTTAAGATACTATTAGGTCCAACTTAAGATTTTTCTGAAACAGAAGGAATGGTTGTTAAATATTTGATAATCTAAGACAGAAAATAACAGCGTGATTTATATTTTCCCATAGATATCAAACTACATATGAATTAGCTAAATTTAAAATTCTTAAAGAGGGGCGCCTGAGTGGCTCAGTTGGTTATGCATCCTACTCCTGATTTTGGCTCAGGTCATGATCTCACAGTTCGTGGGATCAAGCCCTGCCTTGGGCTCTGTGCTGACAGCAGGGAGCCTGCTTGGGATTCTCTCGCTGCCCCTCCCCTGCTCTCTTTCTCTCTCTCTCTCTCTCAAAATAAATAAACGTTAAAAATATTTATCCTTTAAAAAAGTCTAAAACTTATTAGCTAGATATCTTCACAATACAAATCGATAATTATGATTTTACACATTTTTCTAACATGAATCGAAGTGCAGAAGATTCTAACTGTAATCAATGGCATTACATAATTTGATTGCAAAAAAGAAAAAGAACACACGAGAAAAAATGTGAAGAATGCTTTGTTATGGTAGTAAATTTAGAGTTACTTTTCAAATTATGCAATACCCCTTTGGACTCGACGTCAATAATATTAAGTAGACACAACAGTTAGTGAATTTACTTAACTTGGATTAACGTAGCATTCTAAACTGATATGCTTTTGTTTCAATGTCAAATCAATTCTTCTAAAGATAAACCATTTTTGTCAACATGAATGCAAATATTAAAGGAAAATATTTTTTGGAACTTAATGTATTTATTTATTGGAAAAATTTTAAGTATGTTTGGAATAACTGGGGCATGTGAGTCAACTTTTTATGAAATACAAATGTATATAGTGTACTTCCAGTGAACATTTATCATCTAAACTGAGATGTGCTACAAGTATAAAACACACACCAGATTCCAAGCACTTAGTATAGAAAAAATTTTAAATATCTCATTAACAATTTTCTTTTTAGATTACATATTGATATACCAATATTTTGAGATTATTGGGCGAAATATACTACCAAAATTAATTTCACTTCTTTTTTTATTTTTAAATGTGATTACTAGAGGGGCGCCTGGGTGGCTCAGTCGGTTAAGCGTCCGACTTCGGCTCAGGTCACGATCTCGCGGTCCGTGAGTTCGAGCCCCGCGTCAGGCTCTGGGCTGATGGCTCAGAGCCTGGAGCCTGCTTCCAATTCTATGTCTCCCTCTCACTCTGCCCCTCCCCCGTTCATGCTCTGTCTCTCTCTGTCCCAAAAATAAATAAACGTTAAAAAAAAAATTTTTTTTTAAATGTGATTACTAGAATATTTTAAGCTACATATACGGTTCCCATTATATTTTTAGTGGACAGCAATGATATTCGTTTTGATGCTACAATTATTCTCTCCCTGTTAACTCTGTCTTTGGTATCCTTAATTGAACAACAACAAAAGCCTTAATATTGATGTAGTTAAATCATAATTTTTTTTGATTTATGAATTATGATTTAATAAACTTCACAAATATATTCTTCTTTTTCTTCTAGTCACTCTGTATTTTCACCTTTTCAGTTAGGTTTTTAATTCACCTAGAATTCATCTTTGTATGGTATAAGTCAAAAGCCCAGCTTTTTCTCCAAGTGATGAGCTGGTTTTCCTAACACCATATACCAAACAAGACATCCTTTTCCATTTTTTGTGGCACCACATTTATCAAATATCAAATTCCCATATACACCAAGATGTACTTCTGAACTTTGCAATCTGCTCCATTGGTCTATTTCTACACCAGAACCATACAGTTTTTTGCTTTCTAATATTCCTTAATAACTAAAAGTTTAAATAATTCCCCATTCCTATGTTGGTATCAGCTAGAAACATCTCAGTAGAGGCTTTCTATGGTTTCCCTTTGCTTTATTTGGCCTTTTAAGTAATATGAGTATATACTGCCACTGGAACTTCCTTTGACTGCCTTTTCTTAAGGAGGCTGTTCTCAGCGAGTCTTTTAGAATTGGTATAGAGTAAAATCTGCCTGTTCGTTTCAGACAGTTACCTGGTGTCATTATCTGAACCACTTTTAACCCAGAACCCAGTAAAATAATCCTCTCAGTATAAGACTTGTGTAGGGGCTTGATCAACAATGAATGGCCATGGATCTTTAGGGGTATCCTCCAGATTCCACTGCTCAAAATGGATCTTCCATTTGTCTGAAACTGTTGTTCCAAAGGTCATTGAAAACAATTTATGACAAATGAGTAAATTCAAACTCATTTCATTCACTGATAGACCATCCTGAAGGATGGAGCAGCCAAGGCTCAATCATACCTTATAAACAGTCTTCTATGTGTTGGACATTAGGGTTTCAAATATAAATGAAATGTATTTTATTTATACATTTATAGCTTCTTTCCTCAGAATAAACTTAAAAACGATAAAATGAATAAAATATCAACCTTCCTTCCCCTCAAGGATTTCGCCATCTAGCAAGAAAAACATATGTCAAAACTATTACCACAATACAAGGTAAAGGCAGTACGATATAGATATTGTTAACAAAATAAGGGATAATTATTACACAATGGGGTGCATCATGCTGGCTTGGTCAGCAGAGTTTATTACTCTTGATCTCAGAGTCGTGAGTTCAAGTCTTGCATTGGGCATAGAGATTATTTTTAAAAATTTTTAAAAAATAAAAAAAATACATGGGGTTCCTGGGTGGCTCAGTCTGTTAGGCGTTTCACTTTGGCTCAGGTCATGATCTCACAGTTCGTGGGTTCGAGCCCCGCATTGGGCTCTGTGCTGACAGCTCAGAGCTTGGAGCCTGCTTGGGACTCTGTGTCACCCTCTCTCTCTCTCTCCCCACTCACGCTCTGTCTCTCTCTCTCTCTCAAAAGTAAATAAACATTAAAAAAATTTTTTTAATTAAAAAATACATAAGGGGAAGAGATTAAAGTATCACATTTGATCTGGGGATTGAAAAACAGTCGGTGAAATTTTTAACTTTAAAATGGAGTGATCTTTGGGTCAAGTGATACCCAAGACTTGGGTTCACCAAGTGATCAATACCTTCACCAAATGATCAAACTTAGCATCACTAATAGTGAGACAACAGATGTAGTGTGACTCCTGAGATGATGCAATGAGAAGTACACAACATCTCCTAAGAGGTAGTCTCTCTAAAAATGTTTAGCATCGGGGCGCCTGGGTGGCTCAGTCGGTTGGGCGTCCAACTTCGGCTCAGGTCATGATCTCGCAGTTGATGAGTTCGAGCCCCGCGTCGGGCTCTGTGCTGACAGCTCAGAGCCTGGAGCCTGTTTCAGATTCTGTGTCTCCCTCTCTCTCTGACCCTCCCCCGTTCATGCTGTCTCTCCCTGTCTCAAAAATAAATAAACATTGAAAAAAATGTTTAGCATCAATCTAATTGAACCTCTGCACCTAACTTTCAGTTTACCAAAAATATAGGAGATAGTAGAACTAGCTGTATGATAACATGAGAAAAAATAATCAGAGAAGTTCAGAATGTGAGACATTGTACAGGACAACTGGCCTGCAGCTCTCAGAAAGTCAACATCATGAAAAAAAGGACAGCGCACTGTTCTATATGAAAACTGACTAAAGAAACGTAACAACCAAATGCAGTGAGTGAACAACTTGATTGACCTTGGCTTAAAATATATACATGACACTCTTGAAACAACTGGATACATTCAACATGGAATTACTATTAATGTTCTGAGGCATAACAATGGAATTGTGCCACATAGGAGTATATCCTTATCTTTAGGAGTTTCATGGTAAATGTTTGGCAGAACAGTGTCATGATGTCAAATGTACTTTGAAAATATGTAAAGCTAATATAGTAGAATGTTAACAACTATTGAATCCCAGTGGAAGATAGGTGAGTTTCATTGTACAATTCTTTTAATTTTGATGTATGTGGAATTTTTTTCATAATAAAACTTAGACTAACTGTAGGCAATACTAGTGTTAAAAAAAATAGGGGCACCTGGGTGGCTCAGTTGGTTAAGCATTTAACCGTCTGACTTTGGCTCAGGTCACGATCTCACAGCTCGCGAGTTCGAGCCCTCTCAGCTGACAGCTGAGAGTCTGGAGCCTGCTTGGGATTCTGTGTCTCCTCTCTCCCTGCCCCTCCCCCACTCACGCACAGTCTCTCTCTCTCTCTCAAATATAAATAAACGTTAAAATTTTTTTTTAAAAATAAGAAAAGAGTAGGCCCTGGGGAGTGAGGAGAGCAGCAGGGTGGATGACATCTTAGGCTGATGGGAAACCTTGAGTAAAGGCATAAAGGTGAAATGTTTAGGTATTGAGTGACTAAGGAGTTGTCCCTGTAGATTGTATAAAATTTATTTCTGCTACACCATGTGGTTGATGAACAAACCTCTATTGAGCCCCTGCTATTTTAAATGTCTCCTGTATCACATAGTTCTCTGGCTGACACTGATAAAAATCAGTTGAAGAAAAAGCTGAACAGCCAGGACTCAGGAAGAACTGGAACCAAGATGGCTCTGGGCACATAGGAATTGATAACAAGACTTCCCAAGGGGAATTGATCAGCTCCAATCCTTTTCCCTCTTTGGGTTACTCTACCTGTGAGTCAGTTCTTAGGACAGAAATTAAGATCTAGACCTAAGCAGGTACTCCCATCATGTGCACTAAGGAATTAGTTTCTTATTGGGTAGCACTCTTACTCACCTAAATTCAACTCTATTGAATTCTATTTGAGTAGCCCTCGAATCCTTCTCTTTTTGCTTGTTAGCAAGAGTTGCCTTCTGTTACTTGCCACTAAAAAAAAAAAAAGTACAATTTTCTTTGTGTCTTTCTTTATTTGTAGACTCTTGGACATTTCTGCCATGCATTTCATGACACAATTGCTTGTTGTGGTATATTTTTGTCTGAATCTTTATAGTCAATATAAGATTAGGAGATTCTTTAAATGTTTCTTCCCTCCAGATTTGGTATGGTGTAAGGGTTAAGGATAGAAAGTACAGCAGGGCAAGGGTATGAGATACACAAAGAGGAAAAGACAGAGAAAAAGAATAGAGAGGAAGGGGAAAGAACTTGAGAACAATTTTGGTACTGGAGTAAGTTTGTTAAATACACTGTGGAGCCTCACTCTTGTGCAATCTAAGACAGGGAGGAGCAAAGGTTTGAGAACTAGTACAGTGCTGAAAAATGGGTATGGGGCAAGTAGAGTGGGAATTGTGGTTGAACAGGGAAGGCTTTAATGATTTTTAAATCCTTCAGAAAGGAAAATGAATATATGCAAAGTCAAGATAGAGCAGTAAGTTCCTCAGAGTTCAAGGCAGTCCAGATTCTCAGGTAATGATGCTTGGACCTATAATAGTTACAAGAACTATCAAGAGGAGTTTTGATTTAAAAAAAAAAAAAAAAATTAGGGTGGGACACCTGGCTGGCTCAGTCCTTAAGCATCTGACTTCTGGCTCAGGTCATGATTTCATGGTTCCTGAGTTTGAGTCCCACATCCAGTGAGCATAAGCCCCACATCTGGTGAGCCCCCTCTTCTCTCTCTCTCTCTCTCTCTCTCTCTGCCCCTCACTTGTGCGTGCTCTCAAAACGCTACAAGTTTACAAGGATAGGAATGGCTGTGGAGGGAACATTCTCACAGTTCAGTTTAATGAAATATTTGTTAGATATTTCACCTGCACTTAGGAAGGCTACAAAGATAAAGTACAGTCCCCATCCTTACAGAACTTGCAATCTTGTATGTGCAGAGGGAGAAATAAGCACATTAAGTACCGGGAAACGTAGTATATGTCCAGTAGGGCAAGTTGTGATCATCTTTGGAAGGTCTCGAACACCAGGCTAAGGAATCTGTTTTTAATCATAGGTACTGAAAATCACTTACAGTTTCTGAATGAGAGAATTACATCGTTAAAAGCAGTGTTTCAGGGGCGCCTGGGTGGCTCAGTCGGTTGGGCGTCCGACTTCGGCTCAGGTCACGATCTCGCAGTCCGTGAGTTCGAGCCCCACGTCGGGCTCTGTGCTGACGGCTCAGAGCCTGGAGCCTGTTTCAGATTCTGTGTCTCCTTCTCTCTCTGACCTTCCCCCACTCATGCTCTGTCTCTGTCTCAAAAATGAATAAACATTAAAAAAAATAAAAATAAAAAAATAAAATAAAATAAAATAAAAGCAGTGTTTCAAAGAACGTGAGTTTGTCAGAGTTCCGTAGGACCTGGCTGCTCAAAGTCGGGTCTAGGGCCAGGAGCATGAGCTTCACCTGGGAGCCCATTGGAAATGTCAAATCTCAGCTCGCCTCCCAGACCCACTGAATCTAAACCCACGGAGGAGCGACGGCCCCCAAGTGATCTGTTTGCACATTCAACTTTGAGAAGCACTGGTGTAGATTACAGTGGAAGAGGAAGATTTGACTTAAGGAAACCAGAAAGAGGATTAGGCCAAAGAGGGATGAACAAAGATGGCAGAAGTAGACCCACCAAGGCTAATGAGGTTGGCCAGGAAGGGAGAGGCTGTAAATGATGCAGAACTTTTAGGCTACGTGGTGATGGTGCATTTCTGCCTCACTCATTTTCCTAACAGATTAATCTTCTTCCCTTTGTTCATTAAAGTCACTGTTTTCTTTTAATACATTTTTCTTCTGTTTGTTCCCTCTTGCTCATTGAGCAAGCACTGTCTCTGATTGCGCTCATTGCTGACAGGCGGTAAAACAAAAGAAAGATTTTCTTAAGCCTTGTTCTTAAGGAATGCAGATTACAACTATTGCTATCCCACACACTGGAGTAAAGAAATCACAGAAAGAGATTAGAAAGAAGAAGAAAAGTGAAAATATTTTCTCTAGTACATCAGGGCTCTCTTCCCTTCTGAGTGTAATACGAATCAAACAGGTGTGCATTCAAAGCATGTGAGTGTGTCTTCATCAGCTTTTAATCATCAGCTTCAAGAAAATTCAGATCTCTCAGAAAGCGGGGAAAATAAACAGCTGAGCAGTGTGACTCATTTACACTTCAAATATACTTTGAATTGGTTATTCCTCAATTAATCAAATAGCTGGTGTATCCCTAAAGTAGTATAAAGTGACACGCTGTGTGAAATCAATTTCTCTTTCCCAAATCATTAAATCCAGTAGCCTGTGACTACATCCCCGCTAATTCTGGTACCAACCCTTTCATCCTCCATTAACTCTGGCACGCCTAACAGGCTGTCAAGAATAATTTCCCAGGACGTAAATAATTCAGAAATTAAAAATTAATAAATAATAACAGAGAACTACTGGGAAATAGGCTGGGTCAATTAGTGTGTTCTGTATTCTGTTTCTTCGCAGCGGGGGGAGGGCGGGGGGACAGCCACATTCGTTACTTGAATCTTTCCTCCGATTCTGAGGTCTGATTTACAGCTCTTCATTACTGGATCCAGTCAGACACAATTACCTCCATCACTATCTCAGTTCCTAACTTCAAAGAAACGAACGTTTTCTTGTCTGCTTTTTTTCTCCTTGCAGCAGGCTCAGCTTGACATCCCTGGAATTTCTTCCACACAGACTAATTAATAAGTCTTTGACTTATCATATTCACTTCTCTTCTTTGATGTGCTACCTTAGTCAATCATCCCATTTAATTAGAATTTCAATGATAACTTTACTTATCTTGTGGCGAGATGTAAATTAAAATAACGGGATTTTAATTCTCTTTCGTATGGGGTTATGACATTTTGGAAGAAAAACTTTCAACACAAACATGATATTATGTGCTTTCTATGGGGGGGTGGGGGAGCATTCTGCCAAATCATTTTCCTCTTGCTAGAAAATAGTATTGCGGTGGAGCAAGCAATAAGGGAAATGCATGGGATCTTTCTATAGCATCATTTCACCATGTCCCTCCCAGGGGAAAAAAAAATTGTTTTGATTTGCATAAATAATTGAATCAAGGCACAGGTCATTTTGCCAGCCAAGGCAGTGACTGTTTTGAAGAAAAAGCATCTGCAGAAAAATCAAGGCTTCGATATACCAACCCTTTAAACTCTTTTGCCCTTTTCTGTCAAGCCATGCTATTTTCCATTTTAGTAAAATCTGTAGTGGCTTCTTTAGGCTTCGTCTACAAAGTACCGAAAGGAAATTAAAAGGTTTCCCCAAGAATACAGCAAACATTAGTAGAGCACGAGATGTGATAGTGATGTGTGGTATGCAAAACTGGTTAATAAAGGAGAGCCAAAGCAGCATTTCATTTCTAGAAAACAATACTAGGGCCACTATTTATTAAGCTTCCACTGAGGTGTGCTAGCCTCAATCACATGCTTTACCTCTGTTAATTCTCCCAGCATACCCATTACATAAGACTATTATCCTCATATCATAGATAAAAAGACAGTCTCTGCAAAGTTAACTTGACTTCCTAAGGTCACAAAGGCAGCACATGAGAAGGAAGACATAGAGAAATCATAAGAAGAAGAAAGTTTCAAGCCTTTGAGCATAGAAAGCCTTCCATGATCTAGCTTCAAACTGTCTGCCAAGTTCATGTTCTTTCTACTTAATTACATAAGCTCATCCAAAATGCATCTTCAGCATTAACCCACTGCCAGATTTTAGTATAATATATACCTTATTGATACATTGTTGATGGTTGCCTTAATGTTTATAAACATCTGCTGAAACTTAAGTCATTGTAGTTCTGAACAGTGATCTCAGTCATCTTAAATACATTATTTTCAAATAGCAACTACAAACAGAAAATCATATGCCATATACATAAGTTTTAGAATAAGAAAACAAGCTTTCCTTACACTTTCTTATACTATCCCCCCCCGCCCCCAGGAATAAAATTATTAGCTTTTCTCTTTGTCGCTTAAAAAAAAGTTACTGGCAAGAGAAACATCACTGGCAATTTCACACAATTATTCTATCCTTGCTCTCAATCTTTCCCCCTCCTCTCCTCTCGGTAACAATGACCAGTATGCCAACAAACAGAAGTCACAGTGACCAATGGAAACTTACTTCATTAGTAAAACATGAAACCACTGCATTAATGCCATTTTGAAACTAACCTTTCAGGGATTTAATACAGTTGTTCTTTAACAATAGAACTCAGTTCATTTGCTACTTAAGACATGATTATTTAAATTAAAGTTAATTGGTTTCTTTACTCCCCTTTAGGGCATTAGGCTCAGAACATTTCTATTAGAAAAATCTAATTTGTCTCAAATTCCTATTTCTAAATTTTTGAGTGGTTAAAATGCTCTGATATTTTAACTCTTTGTAGCAAAAATCATCTCTAAACTACAGCTCAAATGGCAAAGCAATTAAAGATGCAGGCAACATAATTTAGCAAAAAGGCTCCACAGTAGTTCAGAAGACACAGAGCTCCGGCATAAGGTGAGGAGTAGGTCTCTAATAGGGCTTTCAAGAATCAAGGAAAGCTTGGTGGTGCCTGGGTGGCTCAGTTGGTTAAGCATTCAACTTCAGCTCAGGTTAGGATCTCACGGCTTGTGGGTTTGAGCCCCGCATCAGGCTGTGTGCTGACAGCTCAGAGCCTGGAGCCTGCTTCAGATTCTGAGTCTCCCTCTCTCTCTCTGCAACTCCAGCTCTGTCTCTCTCTCAAAAAGAAAATAAACTTTAAAAAAAAAAAAATCAAGGAAAGCTTGGACTACTTCTGCTACATTTCTTGAGGTGCCCGGTACAGAATATCCCCAACTTACAATGGTTCTACTTTACAATGGTTCTACTTCACAACGGTGCAAAAATGATACACATTCACTAGAAGCCATCTTGGAATTTTGAATTTGGATCTTTCCCCAGGCTAGTGGTACATGGTAGGGTACACCCTCACGAGGCTGGGCAAGGGCAGCAGTTGCAGCGACACCCCCACCCCCCACCCCCCGTCAGCTGCACTGTCACGAAGGTGAACTGGCACACTTACAACCATTCTGCACCCACACAACCACTCCGTTTTTCACTTCCAGTGCGGTACTCGGTAAATTACATGAGATAGTCAACTTTTATGAAAAAAATGGACTTTGCATTACATGGTTTTGCTCAACTATAGTCTAACGTGAGGGTTCTGAGCACATTTAAGGGAGGCTAGGCTAAGCTGTGATGTTAGTGTATTGTTAAGTGTATTAAACACACTTTTACAATGTTTATTTATCTTTGAGAGAGAAAGAGAGAGAGAGTGAGGGAGTGGCAGAGAGAGAGGAGGACAGAAGATCTGAAGCTGGCTTTGGGCTGACAGCAGAGAGCTTGACGCAGGGCTCCAACTCACAAACCATGAAATCAGGACCTGAGCCAAAGTCCCACACTCAACCGACTGAGCCATCCAGGCGACCCCTATTAAATGCATTTCTGACTTACAATACCTTCAGCATAAGATGTAACCCTACTGTAGGTCAAGAAAGACATGTATAAATTTAAAAATAAATACATGCCGGGGCCCCTGGGTGGCTCAGTTGGTTAAGCATCTGACTTTGGATTTCAGCTCAGGTCATGACCTCACGGTTCATGAGTTCGAGCTCCGCATCAGGCTCTGTGCTGACAGCATGGAGCCGGTTTGGGATTCACTCTGCCCCTCCTCCACTAGCACACACATGCTTTCTCTCTAAATAAATAAACAAACAAACAAACTTAAAAAACTTTTTTTAAATGAAGACATGCCAAAGCAAGATTACCAAAACCATGACATATTTTAAAATGTTTACACTGAGGCTCCCCTGGGTGGCTCAGTTGGTTGAGCATCCGACTTCAGCTCAGGTCATGATCTCACAGTTGGTGAGTTCAAGCCCCGCATCGGGCTCTGCACCAACAGCTCGGAGCCTGGAGCCTGCTTTGGATTCTGTGTCTCCCTCTCTCTCTCTGCCCCTCCTCCCCTGCTCTCACTCTGTCTCTCTCTCAAAAATAAAATAAAAACATTTAAAAAATGTAAATGTTTACATTAAACCAATTAAAGCGTTTAATACACAAAATGCAGTGTAACACAATTCACCTATCCACAAATAATCACAGGATTAATAAAAGGCATTAATTCATGGAGGTCTATAGTGTGTGACACCCAGTAATGGGACAAAGTGTACAAGTTCTACAATGACAGTCTTTCTATTTCTGTCCTGTGTCTCAATGACTACAAATATAACCTCATCTAGAAATAACAAAATTCTTAAGTAGAAGTTCTTCTTGAATAGGAAGCTCCAGTCCACATGCTCACTCTCACCATTCTTTGACAATCTCCAATCTCATTCATTTACTTTAAAAAAAATTTTTTTTTGGGGCGCCTGGGTGGCTCAGTCGGTTAAGCGGCCGACTTCGGCTCAGGTCATGATCTCGCGGTCCATGAGTTCAAGCCCCGCGTCGGGGTCTGTGCTGACAGCTCGGAGCCTGGAGCCTGTTTCAGATTCTGTGTCTCCCTCTTTCTGACCCTCCCCCATTCATGCTCTGTCTCTCTCTGTCTCAAAAATAAATAAACGTTAAAAAAAAATTTTTAAATAAAAAAAAAAAAAATTTTTTTTGAGTGCTTCCTACATTCCAAGTACCATTCTAGGTATTGAAAATTTTTATTATTGAATTTATTTTAACGCTCATTCATTTTTGAGAGACAGAGCATGAGTGGTGGAGAGGTAGCGAGAGAGGGAGACAGAATCCAAAGAGGTTCCAGGCTCCAAGCTGTCAGTACAGAGCCCCACGGGGGGCCCAAACCCACAGCCTGCGAGATCACAACCTGAGCCAAAGTCGGACACTTAACCTACTGAATCACCCAGGTGTCCCCCCAAAGGTTGTTTTAAAGGGCAAAATCTCCCTACTTGAGCAGCATACTTCTAAGGGAGGCAGACAAGGTATAGTGGACATAATATGTATATAGTACGTTAGAAAGTGATGAGTGGAGGGAAAAAAAAGAGTGGGGGGGGGGACTAGGAGTGCCAATAAAGGACAGAAATGAGCAATTTAAGTGGGATGGTTAGGATAGGCCTCACCAAAAAAGGGACCTGGAACAAAGAGGTAGAGCAAGTGAGAGTAAGCCATGTAGCTATGAGGCAGAGAAATAGCCAATGAAACGAGAACACCATGATGGCTTTGTGCAAATTAGAAAAGCCACCCATGATTCCCAGTTTATTTGTAGGTATTTTGGCATCCTCTGTAGGTAAGTGGCATCCTCTTTTCCATTATTCCATTTAACTGTTTTCTTTTTATTGAAGGCTATGAATTTTTGTGTATTAGTTAATACCCTGCTATCTTACTAAATTCTCATATTATTGGTATTTAACTTTTTAATTAATTTTTGCAGGGTTTCCAGGTATATTACCCAGGCATATTCCCTCTTCCTTTCTAATTCTTATGCCTCTTACCCATTTCCATTGGCTGATCTTATCCATTTCCACTGGGCATTTCCATTTTGGTCCTGATGTTAGTAGGAAAACATCACTAAGTCTTGTGTTAAGAAAATAGCTGTATGGAGCACCTGGGTGGCTCAGTCAGTGTCCGACTTTGTCTTAGGTCATAATCTCACAGTTTGTTAATTCGAACCCTGCATTGGGCTCTGTGCTGACAGGTCAGAGCCTGGAGCCTGCTTCAGATTTTTTTGTCTGCCTTTCTCTCTGCCCCTCCCTGACTCACTCTCTCTCTCTCTCAAAAATAAACATTTTATATATATATATATATATATATATATATATATATATATATGTATATATATACACATGTATACATAAATATACATATATATATATATACACATGTATACATATATATCAAGAAAATATATATATACATATATATAAAGAAAAAATATATATATACATATATATATAAAGAAAAAATATATATATAAAGAAAATAGCTGTCAATTATTTTTTAATTTTTTTAACCATGTCAAGAATGAGTGCTGAATTTGTGAATTTCCTTCTTAGTATCTATTAAGATACTTTAAGTATTAAGATCTGTTGAGTATCAGGGCACCTGAGTGGTTCAGTCGGTTAAGCTTAGGCTCTGGTCATATCTCCTGGTAAGTGAGTTGGAACCCCACTTTGGGCTCTGTGCTGACCGCCTGCTTGGGATTTTCTGTCTTCCTCTCTCTCTCTGCCCCTCCCCGGCTTGTTCTCTCCCTCTCTCTCAAAATAAATAAACTTTAAAAAATAAAATAAAATATGATCCTACAATTATTGATGCTCTATCCATCAAGAGGTAAGGATGTAAGTCCACTGCCTTTGAATCTAGGTGGGCTTGTGATATTGTGATTTAAAATTGGAAATATATATTTGATCTTCCTTCCATCCTGACACATAGCTGTCAACCCCTTTAAATCTCCTAAGTGATAAGAGTTGTGAAGTCTTGTTGTGTTAACTCAGTGATTCTTGGACCTCGCCTAAAGCTGGGGGGTGGTTGCCAGAAGAACCAACCATTTGATTACAGGATTGGTTGGGGAAATGGAACACTTCCACGAGCCACTGTCCTGGGCCTAAACTCCGTGGGAACGAAAGATCCTTTTTTGGGGACCTCACCCTATGGATGTCTTCATCTGGTTGCTGATTTGTACCCTTTAATATCTCTTGTAATAAATTGGCAATCTAATGAGAAAATGGATTTCCTGAGGTCTATAAGTCACTCTGGAAAATTAATCAAAACCAAAGAGGGAGTCGTGGTAACTTCTGCTTCATAGCCACTTGGTTGGAAGCACAGGTAACCACCTGGACTCATAAGTGGCATCTAAAGTGAAAGGCAGTTTGTAGACCTGAGCCCTTACTTGTGGGACCTGACGCTATCTCCAGGTAGACAGTGTTGGAATTAAGTTGAATTGTAGGACATCTGGCTGGTGTCAGAGACTTGCTTGGTGGTGTGGAAACCCCTTCCTCACCACCCCCATGCTGGAATTAGTGACCAGAACCTTGAGCTTGTGAATATGGTATAAGTGTTGTTATGCGCCTTTCCATGGCTAGGCCATAAAAGGCCATGCAGCTTCTGATGCTTCTATTAGAATGCTTACTTTCTAGATGCTCCCTCCCGAGGTACTTCCTCTTGGAACCCAACTGCCATGTATGAGAAGTCCAAGCCCTATGCAGAGGTCATGTAGGTGCTCTAGTGGACTGTCTCAGGCTGAGCTTAGCCTTTAAAGTATCCCAATCCAGGCACTAAGTAAAAAAGCATTCAGATGATTCCAGCCTCCAGCATTCAAGTTACCCCTCATTGAGGCACCAGGCATGATGTAGCAAAGACAAACCATTCCCACTATGTCCTATAGAACTTCCTGACCCAAGGAATCCATGAGTAAAATGGTTGTTATTTTATACCACTAGTTTGAGATGATTTGCTATATTGCAACTAATAACTAGAAGAGAGACCTAGAGATATAGTGATAAGAATACAGTGTGTAGCTGGAGTCCCAGAAAGAAATAGAATGGGGCAGAAATAATATTTGAACAGATAATGGCTGAGAATTTCTTAAAATTTGTGAAGGATACCAAGATACAGATATAAAAGAACCTACAAACCTCCTGAATGAATGAAGAAAATGAAGAAAAGCTTGCCTAAGTATATCATAGTAAAACTAATGGAAACCAAATCTAAAGAGAAAATGTTCCAAAATACAGAGAAAAAAAGGCAAACTTTTTTTAAAGAAAAAATAAGAATAATTTGACTTTTCAACAGATCATGCAAACCAAAAAACAACAGACTGGTACTTTCAAAGTACTGAAAGGAAAAACAAAAAACAAAAACAAAAAACAGAAAAAACCAACCACCAGCCTTGAATTCTTATTTAGCATAGCAGAAGCTGCTGGTGTCCTTCAACATTCCTTCAGCCCAAATCTAATTTTGGCTTCATTTGTTGTCAACTGATTAGTAACCTTAATTACATCTTCAAAATCCCTTCTTCCATGTAATATAACATCATTATGAGAATAACACCATGAGACAGAAGTCACTGGGGCCATCCTAGAATTCTTAGCCTTCTGCCTACCATGCATACTCTGTGACCCACCAATTCCACTGCTACATTTATACGCAGCTGAAATGTATGTATTATCTTCGCCAAAAAACATGTACTAACCACGTTCATAGAAGCACTCTTCATAATAGCCCAAACTTGGAAACTACCTAATGCCCTTCAACAGAAGAATAGTACAATGTTCGTTCAGTGGAATTCTATATAGCAGTAAGAATTAAAAAAAAAAAAAAAAAAATAGAGATGAGTATTATAAACATAAGATTGACAAAAGAAGCTAGATATAAAAAATATTTTTCATTTACATGAAGTACAAAAATTGACAAAACTTATCTATGGGGTGGAAGTCTGAATAGCAGTTATCCCTGGAAAGAGGGGAAAAGAATGGGAGGATATAGAAAAGCCATTTGGAGTGCTGATAATGCTGTGTCTTGATCTAGGTGTGTTCAATTTGTGAAAATGTATTAAATTACATATGTATGACATGTGTGAAGATTTTAAGTTACTACTTCAAACAAATCTTAGAAAATCCAAAAGAATCTTCATACAAATTAGTAGAAATAAAAGAATTTATTAAGACAGCTGAAAGTCAAATTAATATATAAGCAATTGCATTTCTATATATCAGCAATAAAAAAATGAGAATATATAGTTTAAAAGACACCTTTCACAACAGAATCAGAAAATGTCAACTTTTAATTAACCTAGAAATTAATCTAACCCAAAGCATGCAAATCTCTATAGGAAAATTATAAAACTTTATTAAGGGACATTAAAGAGGACTTAAGTATACATTGAGAGATGCTATATTCACATTTATGAAAACTTCATAGTATAAAAATGTTAATTCTCCTCTAATTGATCCAGAGTCAATGCAAATGCAAACAAAATTCAGAGTAGCTGACTCTAAAATGCAACTGGAAGAGAGAAAAGGTCAAGAATTTTCCTCCCAAAAAAGAAAGGTAACACATATTTGCACTTCTAGCAGTTAAGATCTCCTAAAGAATTTAGAGTGTCTAAAACTAATAAAGAAAAGACAAAGTGACCAGTGGAAGAGAATAGTGAGACAGAAACAGACCCACACAGGTTTGGAGCTACAAAGTACTATTTACAA
Source organism: Panthera onca (assembly GCF_046562875.1). Taxonomy (NCBI): domain Eukaryota; kingdom Metazoa; phylum Chordata; class Mammalia; order Carnivora; family Felidae; genus Panthera; species Panthera onca. The sequence continues at coordinate 90,819,817 of NC_138342.1, forward strand.
CAGAGCTTAGATATCAGATTGGTGGGGAAAGAGGGTACTATTCAATAGGCAAAGCTGGAAAAAATAAGATTATACATAATGGAAAGAAAATTGTATCTCTAACTCACTCTATACGCAAAAAACAACTCTAAAAGAGTCAATAACAAGACTTTAAATTGCCAGAAAATACAGGTGAATATCTTATAGACCTTTGAGTAGAAAAGGATACTTAAAACAAGACACACAAAGCACAAACTCAGAAAAGATACATTTGGCCACATTAAAATTAATAAGTTTCCTGAAAAGTCTTTCAAGTAAATGAATTTTAAACCTCAAAGTTTCCCAGTTCAAGCCAGAAAAAAAGTGTGAGGTAGGTTCATCATATTTCAATTTCACAAAGTTTATAAGATATTTAGTAAAAGTACACAGAAGTCAATGAATGGAGAATAAGAGAGAGAAAGATTAATAAAAACAAATGAGGTTCTTCGAAATGTTTAATAAAATAGTCCATATCTCTGGCAAGACTGACCAAGAAAAATGCAAATACAGATTGAAAGAGAAGAAAGTCACATTATGGAACTGAGTTAAGTATAATAAGGGAAAATTATGATAGACCACTATTCTTTTCTGTTGGGATAGAGTAGGGCATCGAAACTTAAGTAAACCATACTACAGCGTGTTAAGGATTCCCATCTCCTGTTGTTGTACCCATCAGCCCAGCACAATCTCTCCAGAAAGAAAGAGAATATATTCCAAGTAAATTTGTTCACTCATTCAAAAACCACTTATGACTCTGTCTGCTGCTTGCTACAGAGATGAAAAGGATTCCAGAAGGACAAAAACCGACTGGAAACGAGGGAAATAACTCACGACTAGGTCAGGAGAGAAGCAGCTCTTTAAGAGTTAACAAAGGGAAGGATATAACCAGAGCCTTCCATTTGGTATGGTGACAAAAACGTGAGGCATGATGTCCTTAACAGGACTCACAGTCCAAGACAGATCTCTAATATGAACAAGACAATCTGCCCTCAGTCACCTGCCTGCTTCCTCACCTCAAGGACGGTCAGACCAGGAAACCTGGAAGGAACCTTGAATGGATATTGGGACGCTCTACTCAAATTCTCTCTTCTGGGTCAATGCAGCAGGCTCACGTCTGCCTCCCTCACTAGACATTGCTCTCAGCTTCAAGGAACTGCTTCACTCCAGGCACCTAGGTGGCTCAGTAGGTTGAGCGTCAGACTTGGTTTCAGCTCAGGTCGTGATCTCAGGGTTCTTGAGATGGAGCAGCGCGGAGGCGGCCTGGGATTTTCTCTGACTTCTCTTCTATCTCTCCCCCACTCACGTTTGTGCTCGGTCTCTCTCAAAATAAATAAATAAACTTAAAAAAAAAAAAAAAAAGAAGAAAGAGGGGCACCTGTGCTGTTTAGTTGGTTAAGTATCCGACTTCAGCTCAGGTCACAATCTCACGGTTCGTCGGTTTGAGTCCTGCAACGGGCTCTGTGCTGACAGTTCAGGGCCTGGAGCCTGCTTCAGATTGTGTCTCCCTCTCCCTCTGTCTCTCAAAAATGAATAAATGTTAAAAAATAAAAATTTGAAAAAAAAAAAAAAGAGAAAGAAAGAACCTGTTGCACTCAGGGTCAGAGGGCATGCAGAGAGTAAGGACTCTGATCTGGGAATACAAAGGCCTGGCTCCTTTGCCTGTTTGGGACAACGATGAGAGACATCCTAATTCCAGAGCTCCTAGTTGGAGTAGCTGAGGCCTCAGTTGCAACCACATTGTGGGTCCCCTGCTCCTACCTTCTTCATTTCCCTAGGGATGTATTTTTTTAGGAGCACTCTCCAATACACCAGCATGCAACCCTCAGTATGTTTGCAGGGAACCTAAGGTCAGATAAAAATTTAAAAGCCCTTTTTAGCATCTTTCCTTAGAGTCCAGACAAAGTGCTCTTTACTTTTTTGGAGGTCACGAATCCCTTTGACAATATAAAGAAATCTAAGAATTCTGGTCTCAGAAAAATACACATAGGCACTTAATGTTAACTTTTACATGCTATTTCGGGGGAGGGGGGTTCCCTTTTCTCCTCATTTTTAAGTCCCAGCTCAAATTTTACCACTCATGTGAAGCTCTTTGTACATAATCGTAAGATTAGCCACCATTTATTGAGCACTTGCTCTCCACAAGACCTGTGCTAAGTGCTTTAATTTTATTGTGCCTTTGATCATGACATAACTCATTTAAAGACTTGCTCAAAGTAACACAGCTAATAATTAGTAGATACTGGATTTAAATCCAATTTGTAAAGCTTGTGCTTTGAATGAATGATAAGTAAAAAAGAAGGGAAGGTTAAAGACAGCAACTCCTCAAAGGTCAACTAATAACAAGTGTCAGAATTGGGTTTTAAACCCAGGTCTAACTGCAAAGCTGGCGCCCTTTAAATAAATACGTTGTAGCGCCCCCAAGAACGAAAAAAGTTGATTTTGTCCCACCTCCGCCCTTTGCAGTTCCTTTGTCATTTGCATTTGTTTCTAGGGCGATTCACAAAAGATCTTAAGTGTGGCTTTGTGGGCTGCTGACTTGCATCCGGGCCCAAGGAAAGGCGGCACGTCGGTTGCCGTACAACGTGGCGGCGCTATGCATTCCCTCCCATGGAGGGGAGCTAGGTGGCTTCCGTACAACATGGCGGCTCTGGTTATGACGTAACTTCCTGTCCGACGCAGTCTTATTTAACCTTTAAACTTGCAAGTACTTCCTTTTTCCTCTTCCGGGGACGGCGTCTGTAGGTATGGTTGCTTTTTCCTTTTCCCTGTTGCTGACTCCCTCTACAATCGGCCGCCATCCGGGGAGTTAGAGGAACCAGGCTTTCTCAGGCGCAGCCTTTTGGACTGGCATAGGGATAAGGGTTCAGGAGGAAAGCTGGTGGTGAGCAGGTCCCCCGGCTTTTAGCTTCAGAGCGCCATCGATCCGGACCACCCCTCCCGAGCCGGGAATAGCCGGAGCTCATCACCTGGAACTTTGCGGCCGTCGAGGTCGCTTGTGGAGACCTACGAGTTGTGGTTCGGCTGATTGAGGCTGCAAAATCGCAGAACGTTTTCCTATTTTAACGCCCACGTTAAGTGCGCCTGTAGTAGATGTTCTCAGGTTTTTGGGAGGACTGGAGACCATGATGTTCGGGTCGTTGTTTCAGAATGTTTTCTTTTCCAAGGCCAATAGCAAGGAAGATAAAAATGTTAATAGGGAGTTTTCGGTCTTGGTTTTGGAGATATAAACGGAATGGTGGCTTCTTGGATCTCATTGGCCTTCGGGGTCGCTTTTGGTGTCTTCATAGTTATGTTTCAGTGTAATGTTAGTAAAGACCTTATAACAACAAAAGCAGGCTCTTTACTTTTGCATTGCATGTGATGAAATGATTACAAAGTTTGGGGTTAAAAATGAGGATTCAAGTCTTGTTTACGTTTTCATGTTACTTTGAGCAGTTCTGAGAAAACGGTTCATAGGCATACTTACCGATTTGCTCAGTGACATTCAGTGTTATTTCCAGTTGATTAAAAAAAATGCCATAATCCAAAGACTCTTTGATACAGAAATAAGTATTATTTGGCACTTAGCTTGTCACACATGCTACTTTGGGGCAAGACACTGAACCCTGAGCATCTTTCATGTGACAGGCACTGCACTAGGTTGGGCAGGATAGCTTCTCTCATTTGTAACTAATGACAGCTGTGTGAACTCCCTAAAAATGTAGAGACAAGGAAGCTAGCCCCTTGTGCTGTATAGGCCAGTAGATGGCCCAAGTGAGGGTTCAGCATAGATGCTCAGGTGCGCTTTTCCTTTAAAAACAGGGTTTCTTAAATCTGCCTGTTAGTAGCACTTTTCTGGACACCACTCCAAACAGAATCAGACGTTTTGAGGAATACATCTGGTAAATTTTAACCAAGTGCCACCATTGATTACCATAAGGAAAACAAACATGGATCTGTTAGTATTCTTACCAGGCACCTTTAAATCTCAGTAGTTTTAAAATAGGGAATTCTTTTCATAAGATACTTTAAGGATTATTGTATATAAGAATATGTGAACGTATAAATTATGTGATGCTGTTTTGCTGTAAGGTTTGAATTATTCCTACAATGCAATTTCATTCCTTTCTTAATTTAGGCATTCAGGATGGTCCAGCGTTTGACATACCGTCGTAGGCTGTCCTACAATACAGCCTCTAACAAAACTAGGCTGTAAGTATTTCTAAAATTTGAAATACATATTGTCATTTACTCTGCAGAATGCTGAACCTGTTCCCTATTCTCTCACTTTCTAGGTCCCGAACGCCGGGTAATAGAATCGTTTACCTTTATACCAAGAAGGTTGGGAAAGCACCAAAATCTGCGTGTGGCGTGTGCCCAGGCCGACTTCGAGGAGTAAGTGATCTTTTTTGCTCTGAATAACGTAAACAAGAATTGAACTAGGGAGCATTAGCATCTTGGTAAGGGATGGAGTGAAGGAGAGGTCACCACTAGGAAGGGTGCAAAGTACTAAGCATCCATGATCCACATCTGTCAAGAACGTGGACTTTTAAAGCCTATGTGATAAATACAGGGAAATGCCTTTCAGATAAAGCAGTATACCATTTCCTGTTCTAGTTTAGTGTTTATACTTGCCATATGTCGCATCTAGTACAATTTCTGTTTCTGTTAAAGCATCACGAAATAATCGCAACATTGACTTTGTGCAGGTTCGTGCTGTGAGACCTAAAGTTCTTATGAGGCTGTCCAAAACGAAAAAACATGTCAGCAGGGCCTACGGTGGTTCCATGTGTGCTAAGTGTGTTCGTGACAGGTAAATATCACTCTTAAATGGACTTTCTCAAACGTGTGTGCATGTCTGTTACACTGAATGCTAATGATTATTAGAAGACTGGTGAAATGTAAACACGAGTAGCATATTTTAGAGTCCTTCCTAGGCTAGGGGCAATTGATACTGTACAAACCAGTAAAGATAACTGGTTCACTTTAAATCAGTTAAGATTTGGCGGCATCTTTATGGCAGATGTAGAAATTAAAATGACCTTGATTTTGTGGAGGAGGTAGATAAGAAACTATTAGTTTTTGGTCAGTCAGGTAGATGGAGAGAGGAAGGTCTAAAAAGTGTAGGAAGAGAATAACTATATATAGTTCTAGTGTGGCTGTAGCAGAGCTTTGCAGGAGGTGATAGACAAGAAAGGTAGAAGTCACAGGTTACGCAGGCCCTTAAAGGACAGACTTTTAGCTCGATCCTAAAACATGTAGGAATTGATGGATTTTGAGCCGGGAGGGAGACTTTTGATGTGCCAGAACGAAAACTGCAGCAGGATGGATAGTAACCTCATTCTTTCAACAAAAGGTGAGTGCTTGGAATGGTTTTCCTCTTGGTGGAGGCTAAGGTGGTGGCACCTGCATGAAGACCTAAAGGCTGGTGGAGTGAGTTAGAGGAGAGGACAGTGTTCCAGGTCGAGGACTGGGATGTTGGGATATGTGAGAGAGTTGGTAGTGGCATAGGTAGAAGTGGAGCGGTGGAGTTTTTATGCTAAACGTTGTCAAAGGTCCATCAGGGACTGTTCTACTTTCTATGAAGGAAACAAGGCTTGTTGTTAAATTCACACAGCCAGTGAGGAACAGCACTGGGATTCGTTCTAGGTTTTATTGAGACCCTTGATTTTAGCCTCACTGATAGACATGAATTGCCTCTGAAGACCTGACTGGGAGGATTTGTAAGGACGTTGGTTGGTCTTCACAAGTTACAGAGCTGCTTCAGAAGAGTTAGATGCCTCCAGTTTATAAAGCTAGTTGTGTAAAGTGGTCAGGCTAGGTTTCTAAACCAAATCTGACAACAAACCTTGCAAGTTCCCTCTGCCTTTCAGGAGTTAATGTGTAGGGGGATGGTAAACATGTTACAGTAGTACAAATACACGGTAAATTGAACTTCATGAAATACTGGAAAACTGAACTATGATTGAAGTTTGGAGGAGAAATTACTTTTCAAGTAGTTGGGACTCTGGGAACGGTATTTGAGGTGGAACCTGCATGATAGGTAAATGTTGGTCAAGAGGTTGAAAGGGCAAAGAATGTGAAAGAATGAGCAATGAGATTGGAAAGATATATGGAGGCAGAAGGGTCATGTGTTAGTTTTAAGCTGGTGGGAGTCTGGCCTTTTACCAGTCTTTGGTTCCCAGACCTTGCTTATACATAATCATGGGCACATTTATTGAAAGTCCAATTCTTGGGCCCTAGCTCTTGGAAATTTGGATGTAGATCTACCGGTTGTCTATAGGTTGGTATTAGCTGTGACACTGACAAGAGTCTGATCTTTGAGTAAGTTTAGGGAATTTGTAAGGGTCCTGAGTAAAAGTGGCACCAGTCAGTTGTGTTTCTATAATGTGATTACATTGGGGAGATTTGAAGGAGTCCAAAATCCCAGGAATTTTAGGCCATATTATTAGATGACCAGGGTTACAAATAAAGATCATAAATGGGGAGTTTTTTGTGGGAATTGAGTGCTTTCTCTGTGGAGGTAGCTTTGCTTTAACGAATGGTAGTTAGTACCTGCTATTTGCCAGGTCCCATGCACTGTAATAATAGTGATTGATAAAATGTACTTCCTCTCTAAATGGAGGTTCAGAGTACACACACTGCAACTCCTTCCAAGTTTAATCTTCATAAAAACCCTGTGAAATGGGTATAAGGTTTTTTGTGTACCTTTTGACAGAGAAAGTTACTTGCCCAAGATCACACAGCTAGTAAGTAGTAGAGTTGACCCCAGGCTGTAGAAACTTTGCTCTTGATAAAATGCCTCTTGCCATTAGCTTTTAACCTTCGTTTTGGTTTCCCATATGTAATTCCTTCGTGACTCAGAAGAAGAGGGCAGGTACAATTGGCATAGAATTGAAGGATTATCCTACTTAAACTGCCAGTGTAGAAAGGAGACTTTGAGCCAGCCAAACGGTTCTGGCCATCTAATTTCATCTTAAGTTTTTAGTCTATACTGGTGGGTTTCCTTTACTTTTCTAGGTATCTTCCCTGATTGCTTTACTCAATTCTTTTATGGTACTTTTCCTGCCTATTAAATCAGTGGGTTTTATCTTAAACTGTATTCATTTATTATTTTTCTTTCTAGGATCAAACGTGCATTCCTTATTGAGGAGCAGAAAATCGTTGTGAAAGTGTTGAAGGCACAAGCACAGAGTCAGAAAGCTAAATAAAGAAGTGAAGCTTTTTTGAGTAATAAAACAATCAAAGGCGTTTTCTGTTATTGCTGTTGTAATTTGTTAGTATACAGTTTTGGTTTCTATGTGGTGTTTGGGATTCCGTGATTTTTAGTTGATTGCTTTTACTGAAAGACCATAATGGAGGCCAGTGATGGGTAGAATTTTTTGATAGCACCTCTAGAACACTTGGGGAGGTTTGAGAAGAGTGGCTGTTATATCTGGATGTTTCTTTTAATTCCGCTGCATCATTTCCATCCAGTCTCCTTCAGCACCAAAACTCAGGATGGAAATTAAACAGTGTTTATTGACAAGTTATTTGGAATAGAATCTTTTATACACCATTGTATTTAAACCCTCCATTTCATTAGTTCACTTCAGACCAAAAACGGTCTATTTTGGAGAGCTCAGAACTCCATATTCAGCAAATCAAGAGCTCCACTCGTATACAAAAACCTCATGTCTCTGGTCTAGTGAAATTTAAATTCTAACTTAAATTGGATTTTTAATCCAGTCCAGAAAATTAAAATAACAGGCCTTAGTTATATTTATTCTTGGAAGCTCTGTGTATCTAACAACTCTTAATAAGTATGTACACAGTAATAATAGCTCATTACAGTGCTCAGACTGTACCAAGTATTTGTCTAATATTCTACATGCATAAGCTCATTTGAATTCCCTTCCAAGACCATTTTTTCAGATCATGTCAAGCTTATTTTGAATCTCAAGGAAAAATAGAGAGCAGAGCCCCCAGGCTATTTGCACAAGCCAAGAAATCTGGAAGCCAGAAGAATTCTGTAAATTCTGACCCTTTTCTTCAATTTAGATGTTACTGTACTGGTGTGGTTTAACTTTGATGGCTCATGAAGAGGGATGTTTTCTCTTAATTATAATAAATGATTCCCCTTGTAGGAAGGAAAACAAATCTTTCTGGCCTCTTAAACACTCATTGTGCCACACTGCCAGTTAACTTCTTGACAGACAACGGGTTTTAAACATTTTTGTAGAAGAGCTAGTAAGTGGTTAAGCTGCATGGGAACTCAAGAATTTAACGACAGTACTTGATAGCATCTCCTTAGTGGTGGCTAACACTTCAAACTAACCTTCATGTAGTCTCTCTAACCACTCTGTGACACCTACTTTATCCCCAGTTTACAAATGAGGAAACTGAGGCACAGAGGTTGTACGATAGTACCCAGAGTCATTTAAGTGTTTCCAGGTTTTTTGCAAGTGGTCTACTTAGTGATTGCAATCAAATGACTGCCTGTTCCGGTGAACACTACAGAATAAGCAGTGATCGCCGAGGCCCCTGTTGCCCACGTGGTCTCAGACAATTGAGATCCGTTAGGCTTCCCCAAACACCTGCCAATCCTAAGGCTTGTTGAGCAACTGGGGTAATGGAATCACTGTGTAATGTTTAATCGCATAATAAGATTTCTGATGGGGATATAACTGAAAAACATTGGATTCTGAGGTAGAGTAACCTCTCATTTCCCCATGACTCAGGCTGATGTATTCTGCAGCAACATGTTTGGTAATCCTGGGGTGGGTTTGGTATAAGAATGTACAAATTAGTACTTAAATTAACGTTCAGAAGCAATGCCTTAAAATTTAATTCAGTTATTTGATTGCTTTGTAGATGAATTGAGTTTCTGAAAGGCTCGAGATGTAGCTTTTTCATACCAGCTGTGAGGGGACAGCCTCCTCATTTGCCAGCCCACCAGGAGTTCTTCCCTGTAGGGGCTCTTCCCTCTACTACAAAGAGTTCCACAGGACAACCTGACCAAACGCAAAGACTGACCAACGAGGACTACCCAAGTTTCAGCAAAAGAAATGGGTTGGCAGAAATTTTAGACAGCTAAAGCACTGAAGTTCCATACTTTTTAAAGGATTTGTCAAATGGTTTAGCCTTTTTAAAGTTTGAAACGTTTCCCTTTTATAAATGTCTTTGTAGACCATTTGGAAAGTGTGGAAAAACAATGAAAAAAATGCCTTTTAATTTCAGTACACAGGTTATCTGCCAGTTTGATATGTTCCCATCTTGTTTTCTAGACTTAAGAGTCTTTTAAATCAAAATAGGAGGCATACCATGTATATATATTTTCAATCCTTTTTCCCCACTTAACTGAAAAGATTGCAGTGGCTGCATGTGCTGTCCAATCTACGTGCCATAATTTACTCCCTTTCTTTTGAAGATGAAAGCTATTTCCAATTTTGCTCTATTTAATACTTGTGAGCATACTTATACATTTGGTTATTTTATTTATTGATTGTTTTTAAATTCATAAGCTGGCACTGAAGTACAGCCCTTAAGCTTAGTTACTGGCGTTACAGGACTGTTTCCTAGGTATCAGGACACCTGCTCTGGCTGCTGTAACTAATTACCATAGACTGGGTGGTTTAAACTACATACCTATCTCAAGGTTCTGGAAACTGGTAGGTGCAAGATCAAGGTTCTGACAGATTCAGTTCTTAGTGATTCAGTTCTTAGTTCTTACTGGTTAGCAGAGTGCTGTCTCCTTGTATCCTCACATGATGGAGAGCAGAGAAATAAGCCCTCTTGTGTCTCTTACAAGGGCACAGATGCCTTTATGAGGGCTTCACTCTCAAGATTTAATTACCTCCCAAAGGCCCCCGTTTTTCATACCATCGCTTTGGGGATCAGGGCTTCAGTTGAACGACTTTTGGTGGGGGGGACACAAATAGGCTAATGTCTATACGACTAATGATATGAAGTGTGCCTAATTGGTGACCAATTTCTTCACCTTTGTTGGGTTAGCCACTGAAGCTCTTGGCCACAAACCGCTTCCCAGCCTCCCTTTCCTAATGCTTCTCTTCATCTCTCCCTCTCATACTGCCCGGTCCAGTTTCCTCCCACCCCACACTCCAAGCAGACCGAGTTTGTCGTGTGTAGATCTAGAAGAGCCTAGAATTGCACGAACATAGCACCAGCACTGCCCTAGCGACCAAAATGGATTCTGCTCTGTTCTGGGTTTTAACTTTGTAAAAAGCAAAATGAATCTTTTATTGAATCCAGTTCTGTGTGTGTGACTTAAGTATTCTTGACAGGTTCTTAAAAAGACATGTGAATGTAGTCAGTGGTTTCTTTTCAAAGTCTAGTATTTCTCCTTCCATGGAATTGCTTATAAATTCTATTAGAAGGATGGGGGAGGGGTGTCTTCCACCCTTAAAAGCAGAAAATCTCCATATGTTTAAATAAGTAAATTTTAAGGTTATTTTCAGCAGTGCAATAACATACTTAAAGAATTTTTATCTTAATGATTTGGAGCTTGGGTTCCCAGAATTTTGAGTCCGGACTATGTCCAGCTTTAACTGTAACCCATATTTCTTATCACACCAATTAAAATCATATTCAATTCCTGCAGAATAAGATTGTGAAGCAGGGCTAAATGCTACGGTTTTTGTCTGAGTTGGATTACTTAGAATTTTTAAGAGTAAGGGTTTGGTCAGAATTTATCATCATCAGACATTACCAACAGAAGCAGCAGTGTGTGTAGCCAGCCCATTCTGGCTGTGAGAGCCAGCAGCGTGTGCCTTTCCAGCTCTGGACATCATTGATGTCAGGTTCGTGCCTTGAAATTGACATGGTGGGAGCATTTACACCTGGAAATCAGCAAATGCTACAAAAGTCCGTTTCCCTCCTCAGGAGCTGGATATGAAATATTACCAGCAAGCCATTGGCTATTACTCAAGTTATAGTCTCTTGTCACAACTTAAATATGATGCTGTTGGTTCAGGAGCTCTACATATATCTGGTACATACTTAGTAATGATTTATACTTTAAATTTTTCTGTAGTAAAAGCTTATTAATGCTTTGAATCCGTGAATGTTCTGGGATTTGATTTCATAAAATACAAAACAAAGCTTTTATTGAGTCCATTTGTGTGAATGTAGAGGAAAATAATTAAAAACCTTGCAAAGGTGCAAATTTCATCTCTTTAAACAACGAAAACTAGATGTGATAAACACTACTATAAACCAGGAGTAGAAAAGTTAAGACTATCTTCACGAATGTCCTTTTTAAGGGATGAGACCCACAATAATTCTATATCAAGAGATGCTTTCTGATTTCCAAAATATTAGCATTCAATACTCTTTTGACTAAATCTTAAGTGTTTCTGGTTAATTTAAAAGATTATATAAATATTTTTGCCACTACATTTATATTCTGTTACAATTTGCTTTAGCTTTCATTCATTCACTCAGCAAATATTCATTAGAAACTACTATGTTCCAGAAATTGTGCTGTTGAGTAAGTAGTAATACAGTAGTCAACAAAGCAGACTCTTCCCTGCTCTCATGGCACATAGGGGAGACCATGTTAAATGAGGATACAAATACGTTTTTAATTGCACTCTTTGAGATAAGAATCATAAAGGGAAACTACAATGTTGTGAAACAGGCAAGAAAGAAACCTCATGGGGAGTTAAAGTAGGTTTTTCTGAGGAAGTGATGTTTAATCTTAGGATAAGTAGATCTTAGCTGGGTGACAAGTAGGGTGAACATTCCAAACGGAAGCGCCAACATGTGTAAATGCCTTACTGTCAAGAAAGAGATCGTAAAAATAAAGTAATTCCTGCAACCCTATTCACTCTCAGTATTTACAGCCAAATAAATGTGATATGTATGAACAAATTGTTAATCACTAAGAGGGAACTCCCTGTTAGTACATAGCTTTTGGTCCACCTATGTGTCCCCAGAGCCAAAAGATGTATGCTACCCTTGCTTCCTAAGGGAGACCAGTGAAAGAAAAGCTTTCCTAAAGACATACTCCTCTGCACTAGAGGATATTTAAATTATGCACTCCCCTCTATAATCTAGGCATCAACTTACTATTAAGGAGGAAAGGGATCAAAATTATTGACTGAATTCCCCTAATACTCATTCAGCTTCTGTATTTCTTGGCCTGTGCCATAGCCTGAGGGCTTTACTGGCTCACATGCGTGCTCTTTCTCTCCTTTGTTTCTCTCTCTTGGGTTGGGAATAAGCTTACGCTTGACATTCCTCAAGAACGAATGGCCTTGAAGAAAATGCAAATGTTTATTGCATCTTAACATAAGTTGTATAAAGATTTGGGAAGCTATATATGGTCTCTGATGCAACTATTCAACTCTACCAATAGCGTGGAAGCAGCCACAGACAGTACCTGAATGAACAATCCTGGCAGTGCTCCAGTAGAGTTTTATTTACAGAAACTGATGTTGGGTCAGATTTGGCCCACTGGTGGTAGTTTGTGGACACCCCCCCCCTTGCTCTAGATGACCGCTGCTCCCCTCTATAGCTGCCATCTGATTGCAAGTGCACGAGAAACCTCAAGCAAGAACAGCAGAAAACTGCTTTGTTGAGTCTGAATAACCCAAAGGATATTGAGAGAAAATAAATTGGTTGTTTTATTACATTAAATTTTGAGGTAGTTTCTTATATAGCAATATACCTCTAAAACAGTGGTACAGTTCAATGGTCTTTAAATATGATTTTACTTGCATATTCCTTAAAATTGTTTTGAAAAACTGTGTAGACCTTTGCACATTTTTAGATTATCATATAAAACTTTTCATTATAACTTTAAATCATTCCAAAGGATATAATTTCCAGCGTAGTAAAAATGTGAATAATTAAAAAAAAACAACTATCACCTTTCAAATATATCGAATTAAATCTATATAGCAACCATTAAAAACAAAGACACAGGGAGGCTCTTTCAACAGTTGGATGTTTTATATTCCTCATTTTTCCTCTTCATATTATCATTCCATTTTCTCCATGGGATTTTAAACTTTTTTTGTTGAAAGTCTGTTCCTGATTGGTGATTTCCACAACTCTGTTTTGTTTAATAATTTTTTTTAATGTTTATTTATTTTTGAGACAGAGAGAGACAGACTGTGAGCGGGGGAGGGGCAAAGAGAGAGGGAGACACAGAATCTGAAGCAGGCTTGAGGCTCCGAGCCATCAGCACAGAGCCCCATGCGGGGATTGAACTCACAAACTCACAAGATCGTGACCTGAGCCGAAGTCAGACGCTTAACCGACTGAGCCACCCAGGGGCCCCAATTCAATTTTTTTTTTTAAGTAGGCTTCAAAGCCCAGTGTGGAACCCAACGTGGGGCTTGAACTCACAACCTGAGATCAAGACCTTAGCTGAGATCAAGAGTCAGATGCTTAACTGAGTCACTTAAGTGCTCCTCCCCAATTCTATTTCTAAGGAAGAAAAAGCAAAACAGAGAGACATGGAGTCTTGCCACGCCTTTGCCCTCTGGAGAAAATAAGGCAGCGTTGCCCTTTTGTCTGTCTTGTTTTCGCTTCACTCTCAAGGGACTCTCTCTCAGGAATTATTTATTCTTCGACAATTTGGGGAAGATGAAAGAGGGGAGGGCAGTACATGAAAATTGTTGTCATTATCCATTATTCTACGTTTTATATATGTGTATATGTGTACACATATATATACTTTATACGTTTATATATATAAAGTATATATATATATAAAGTATACATATATATATATATATATATATATATATATATATATGTATATTGTGTTCTGAAAAGAGCACCATGATTCTGAGTGCTTTGCTTTCTGTATAAGTTAGAGAATTACTACTAGGGGCAACAGGGAGCGAGCACAGGGTTTTAAGGATATTAGTGTTTAGAATGTTTTGATGGCATGAAGAATTCACATCAATTCATTCAACAGACATTAACTGTGCACAGGGTGTATACCAGGCACTATGCTGGCACTGCCCCTGGTGAGAATTTCTGGAGTACACAAAGTCTCCAATCTCCCTTCTTTGCCCCCTCTTTCTGTGCACACAGGCATGTGGTTTGGTGTCATGAACAAAGCATAGTCTCCACTACTTAGTTGTCATGTTACCTCGAGAAGTCACTTAAATCCTCCCAGTCTCTGTTTATGAAAGGCAAACATGGGTATAAAAATACCTATCTTCCAAGATTGTTAGAAAGGTTAAGTGTGCCTGGCACACTTAATTTATTTCATTAAAAAAAATTTATGTTAGTAGGCATTTAATTAATATTTATTCTGGGTCCCTTTCCATCTCTTCTCAAAACTTAATCTCAGAACACATCTGCCATCAGCCATAGTGTGAACATAAGTCAGTGTATTCCCTCTAGGCTCATTTACATTTTAGCTTTGTAATTCCTGATGGTGGGTGGAAAGACTGACTTGTGCCAAAGGAATTTCAGGCAGGAAAAGTGGGTAATTCAATCTCTTGGGAGTCAAGGATCACTCTATTAAATAGAAATACAAAGTCTCCGGGTAATGCCAAGGACATGGTCAAGGGTGAAGAGCACACTGGGATTGCCACCTCTTTACAAACAGATGTTGAGGGGCTCAAATGAGGTTTGTTGTACGAAATTTCCTTTTCCGGTTTTTTTTTTTTTTAAACTGAGCATTATGGTATGGACAAAGGTTCTCACACTTCCAATTCACTGAAGAATCTGCTGGGCAGGTTCTGGAGCCCTGTCTGAGACTTTCTCAGTCAGAACCCGTGAAAGTCCAGCCAAGAACCTGCATTTTAACGAGATCTCCTAGCGGATTCTCACAGAGATGCACCTTGGACTGCTTTTTCACAAGATGCGGTAGAAAGTATACACGATTTGGTGTTAGGCAAATATGGGTTTAAATCGTAGGTCCACCAATTGGTCATCAATTAGGTGACTTGGAGCAAGTTTCTTACCTTCTCTAAATCTTAGTCACCACACCTATAAAATGAAGGTAATATTTAACTTCAAGCGTTCTTAGTGTCCAGTTCAATTAAATATCCTGTGTTATCCACACCATGTTCTGCATGTCCTTTTCCTGGTTCTAGTATGGAAATGCCTTCATATATATTTACGGAGAAATCAACAAAGTACATCAAGATGGTCATGATGGAGTCCTCTCATTTGTATGATTAAAAACAAGTGATAATGTTGGAAATAAACCAAAAAGTCAGCGGATACCTTATCCTCCTCTATCATGTTTTATCCCAAATGATTTTTTTCTCTTTGTAAGGAATTATACACACACACACACACACACACACACACAGTCTGAAAATGCCAAGCTGTATTTGATTAGTTCTGGGCAGAAGCACGTTAGGGCATCTGAAAACCACAACTGGAGACATCTATTCTGATGGGCCTAATGCTCTGGGTATTTCCTTTCAACCGAACTTGGGGGGAAAGTACTTTGATATAATGTACATATGGAAATATTTTACAACATTCTTAAAAAGTTAGATATTTTATTCAGTATATATATAAAACATACTTTTCTCTTCAATGTGTGCAAATATGGATACATCAATGTCTTAAAGAGTCCCTTGTCATTTCCAAGATAGGATTGTTTTGTTTTGTGTTGTTAAATCCACTTCAGTGAGTCTGAAAGAGCCAGAGAGACAGCCCCTGGAGACAGTGGTCTTTGCTTTGGGCTCCTGGCAGTCAGCAGGGACAGCTGCTGTTCAAATGTACCCCAAATACCTTACCTCTGCTAAGATCATTTCTGGAGGTGAGAAAGCACTTTGATTTCCTGTTCACTTTGAAAGATGGCGGTGGGAATGGTGGTGGAATGGTTGGCCCTTTTACACAGGCCTTTGGTTCTGAGGCCACTGCCACGTTTCACAAGTGCAACAAAACTGCACTCTGGGTTTCGCTTCAAATTCTTTTGGAAAGATTAAAGTCTGTTAGTTTAATTTTTTTAATGTTTATTTATTTGTGAGGGAGAGAGAGACACACAGAGCATGAGCGGAGGAGAGGCAGAGAGAGAGGGAGACACAGAATCCAAAACAGGCTCCAGGCTCTGAGCTGTCAGGACGGAGCTGGAGACGGGACTCGAACTCAGGAAACATGAGATCGTGATCTGAGCCGAGGTGGGATGTTTAATGGACTGAGCCTCCCAGGTGCCCCTAAAGTCTGTTATTTTAAATGTTATTCCTAATCTCGGGGTAAAACAGTCCTTGCAAAGTATCCCTCATCGTAAGAATCTATTAATAGTGGTCACTTTCAGGAAGAAGAAATAGGGAAGGAGGAAACTGCTAAGGGGAAGATGGCATTCAATTTTCATATTTTTATTCTTTGTACTTTCTGAATTTTATAACTCTCAACATGTAATCTTATTTTTAAAAGAACAGGGACTATCTGTCTGATGGCATTTCAGGCCACTTTTGCTATGCCTTCTTTATAAATTTCTGCATTGAAAAAACGAAATCTAATACGTTTACTTTAAAAGGCTTAACTGGAAATTATTCTTTCTTTTTTTTTTTCTTAAGATTTAATAACCCAAACTTGCCAGACAAATACACATTTCTTTTTTTCATTCGTATAAAGCTATATGATTTGCAAGGCAACTAGATGTAAAAGAAAATATCCTGGGTTTGATATTTTATTCATCTGAAAATGTTGCTTTCACAAGATTTTTCTTTCATCATTAAAAGAGTAAACCATTTGCATTTTAAAGATATGCTTGACTGCTGTGGGAAGCAGCCTTTTCCATTTGTGTAATGTTTCATTGAGTTTATTTGATCACAGCATTGAGGCAAGTTTTTTCAAATAAGTTTGCCTTTTCATTATGCTTGCGAATATAGTTTGTAAATCTCAAGGTATCGAAAATACATTTTGGCGAAGTACTGTGATTCCTGTAAAAGCGAACTCCTGCCCTGCTGTGGCCACAGAAAGAAATTACAGGTGGGTGGCTGTCAGAAAAACATACTGTTATTTTGTTGAATTGCAACAGCTTTGCACGAAAAGGTAAAAAATGTTCAGATACAGTTATTTGTCTTTAAAAAGCGTAATGGAATATATATGTATATATAAAACATATATTACACAAGATTACATATATATTACATGCAAAGATATAATTTAAAATATATGTATATAATTTTAAATATATATGTATATAATTTTTTTTTAATCTGGATCTTTAATGTTGAATACTAATGCATTTTTCAAAGTGGCTGAAAGTATGTGCTTTTGTTCCCAATCCAACCCTCACTCCAAGTGGCCTAATGGTATCTGAAGACATAGCAATCATCCTTTGGCACAAAACTTTAATGTGTGGAAAGGTGTGGGCTTTGGAATCAGCAGGCCAGGGATCTGCCACTTTCTGAATGTGTTAACTTGAGCATTTTGCCCAATAGCTCAACAAGCCTCAGCTTCCTCATCTGAAAAATGGAGTCAATAACACCTATTGGATGCTAAATAAGCCAACCTAATACAACTCCTGTGTATAGTATACACACTCCTGTCTATACACACACTATTGGCTGCCTTATGACTCTAATCTCTTTTTCTTCAGAAGATGGCTCAGATCTTTTCAAAGGTAAATTTCACCTCTGATGGGCTCCATTCCACACCCTTGTGCCATGGCCCTGAATTTGTTCTGTTCCTTAGCACCCTCCCCTCCTTCTGCCACTTCTGTCCCACTATCTCTACAATTTTCTTTCCTTGTCTCATACAAACGTGCCCAAGTGGCACCATCTTTAAAAAACCTCAGCTACCACCTCAGCCCTCCTATTCCTTTCACACCTCCTGTGTTAGGAGGGATGAATCCTATATTCCTTCACTCCTGTTATTTTTAAAATTCCCGTTCACTTCTCCCTTCTGCAATCTGGTTTCTTCTCCAGCCACCATGCTACTGAAATTAATGAATTAATTCACCAACCATTTATAAGCATTGATCAGGATACCACGTTTTAAGATTGTGCCTTGCAGTGGAGTCAGATCCGTTCTCGAGTCATTCTAGTGTCATGTACTTAACAGTACACTCACTGGCCAATGGTCACCAATGACCAATTGTCAAACCCTGTGGCTTCTGTTCAGTTTCACTCCATCTGACTTGCTGGAAACTCCCCCTTCTGAGCCTCTCTGCCACTGCTCTCCCTTGATTGTTCTGCTCCTTTGATCTTGTTGTATCTACTATGTGGTATCCTCTTAATCTTGTGGGTGATTCCCTAGGCATCGTCCTCTGTTCTCTTCCCTCTGTCTTTCAACTTTTGTCTCTGAACCTCCTATAATTATAGCTACATTTGGTGGGTATGTGTGGGCATTTTTCTGGGAAGAAACATCATAGCTTTTCTTTTTTTAATTTTTTTTTAACGTTTATTTATTTTTGAGATGGAGAGAGACAGAGCATGAACAGGGGAGGGGCAGAGAGAGAGGGAGACACAGAATCTGAAACGGGCTCCAGGCTCTGAGAAAGGTCATAGCTTTTATCAGCTTTGCAAGGAGATCTTTTGGAGGATGATCCCTCTAAACAAACCCCCTGCCTACTCCATCTCGTGTTTAGGCATCTTCATCCACTGATAAGACATGCACTATCACCCAGATGCTGCTGACTCCTGGATCTTGAAATCTTGGCTCCACCAAGATCCCCTCCTGGGAGCAAGGTCCCAGGAGGAGCAAGGTCCCCTCCTGGGAGCAAGGTCCCCTCTTGGAGAGTACCTCTAGAACGATAGTTCTCATCAGGCAGATGGCAGGACCTTAGCCTTCAGCTCCATGTATCTTCCTCTGACAGGCATTGAGTGGGTTGGGGGTGAATGTGGCATGCATATATAGTGAGAGTCCCAGGGAGGAAGGAGGTGTGCTCCACCCTGGCTCTTGCTATCCACGAAAGCACTACTTGACCCTGGCCGTTACCCCAGTCTCCTCCTCTAGGTCCAGGAAAAAGCCTTCTTCTTTGGTCCAGCTCGTGGACTCAGCAGCAGAGTTGCCCAAAACCATTATTTCTCAGTTCGCTTTTATCAGTGCTCAAGCCTCATATCCATTTGTTGATCAAATTCACCTGATTCTACCAGTGACGATCTTTTAGTCTTTCCATTGCCACCAACCTCCCTGCTCTGAACATTCCCACAGTCTATCTCATGCCTTCATTGTCTCTCATCTGGGCTTTCACACTGAGGTCCTAAAAGTTCTCTCTGCCTCATGTCTGTCTGCTCTCCCATCTGTCTTCCAAACACACACCCAATTATCTCAATTTCAAAAATCCTTCAGTTATCAATCTATCTATTTAGGTAAAATTTAAATGCATTATGACATTGAAAGACCCTCCACAAACAGGCTTCATCCTTCCTTTTAGAGTCATATCTCCAGCCTTTCTTCCATTAGTCTTCTGTCATATGCAATCACTCACCTTCCCTTGGCAGGTGAGAAATTCTACCACTGAACCATCAATGCAAGCGACTCACCTTCCCTTGGAATTTCATACCTCTCTGCTTTTGTTCAGACTGCTCCTTGTGCCTGAAAAGCCTGACTGTTAAGGAATCTAGCTCCTCCTTCAATGCCCATCTCAAATATGAGCTCTTCTGTGAGTCTGGAATTTCCTACCCACAAGAATGAGTAACTTCTGTTCCAGGACTTGCTAAGCAATTTGTCCAGAACTCCAGTAAGCATGCACTTCTCGGTCCTGCCATTGATTGTGGTGTGTGTGTGTGTGTGTGTGTGTGTGTGTGTGTGTTTCTCTCCTGATCAGAATGACAGTTTCTTGAGGCAGGAATCAGGTACTGGTTATCTTGTCCCTCCTCCACCTTCACCCCAGCACTTAGAACAGAACTTGTCTCTGTTACATTCTCTATAAATGCTTGATGAATGAAGGAAGAAATGGTGAACATTATCATCACCAGCACTACTGCCTGCCCTCGCTGGTCCCCATTTCTCCAAAGGAAAGGAAAGAAGTATGTGAGCATAAGTAGATGCTTTCAGAATATACCCACAATTTCGGCAAAACATGTATTAAAATATGGAAAGGAGCTTTGAGATAGAAAAGAAAGAAGATAGTAACGAGCAAAAAGAAACCAAATTTTACTTTTTTTAAAATTTTTTTAACGTTTTATTTATTTTTGAGACAGGGAGAGACAGATCATGAACAGGGGAGGGTCAGAGAGAGGGAGACACAGAATCCGAAACAGGCTCCAGGCTCTGAGCTGTCAGCACAGAGCCCGACGCGGGGCTCGAACTCACGGACCGTGAGATCGTGACCTGAGCCGAAGTTGGACGTTTAACCAACCAAGCCACCCAGGCGCCCCCAAATTTTACTTTTTACCCAGCTACTTACATCTCCCTAGTTAGCAGTAAGGATGGCATCTTGATTGGCATACTGAGATCTGTTCAGTCTCTTAGAAAGAACACCCTGGCTGCAATGTGGAGAGAACTGGGATGGGAAATGGTTGGGTCTGGACTAAGAAGCGGTAGTGGAGACGAAAATGTGGGAACAAACGAAAGAAAAATTAAGGAAGCACAATTGTTAAGGTGATACACTGAAGGATAAAAAGACATGGAAGAGGCAAGGGGTTCATTCACGGATTCATTCCACTAATATTTAAGGAGTCCTACTATGTGCCAGCACTGTGGAGGTGCAGGGAATTCTGTGGCAAAAATGATATTGTCCTTGACTTTAAGACACTGAGTTTCTGATACTACAGATGGCCGTCCGTAGTGTAGTAATTAATGTCTGTGTAGTGATGAACATCCAGATACCCTTACGTCGAATGGAAACAAATTTGGGAGGCATTATTATTCACCCCTTCTAGAATACAGCAGTGAACAGTACCTGGGTAGAGAGACAGATATACTCATGAAAGACCAGAAAGATGTTTACTATGTTCCAACAAAATACTATTTTTAAAACTTTAATTACAAAAGTAATATATGTTTATTATAGAAAAGTTAGGAAATACATGCGGTTTCAAAAAAGGAAAAATTCCACAATCTCATCACATAGATATTAATCATCTCTATGTCCCTCAGACTTTTCAGTGCACAGTGCCCAGAAAATACCTACAAAACAAATGGGCCAATGGTCTATATACAATTTTGTGGATGCTTTTCATCATTTAAAACATACTGTAAACATCTTCCATTTCAGAAAATATACTAGGAAAATTGTTGAGGAGGTCTGGAGAGAGACCTTCCTATAAAAGTTCATAGTATGAAGATATTTGTGCCCCAGGTGATACTCAATAAATTGCAACATATGTACAGAAGGATGTTCATAATCATGTGGATAAGATGATCCATCCTATGGATAGTCATCCTCTTTCCCCAGTCACTCCTGTCCTTGCCTAGCGGGCCCACAAACAAAGTGACCATGGCTACAGGGATGGAAGTTATACGTGGACTTTCACTCATCACAGCTGATCTGGCTAGAGCCACTGCTGAGTGCCCAAACTGCCAATTGAAGAAATCAACAACAAACCCACAAAATGGTATCATTCTCCAGGAAGATGAGCCATCTACTTGGTATAGGTTAATCACATAGGACCACTCCCAGGAGGCACTTGGTTTTTACTAAAATGGACACTTAACACTGGATACGATTTTTTCTTCCTTGGCCACAATGCTGCTACAAAAATCACCATTGTGTGGATCTGAAGAATGCCTTGCTCATCATCGCAGTATACCACACAGCATTGCTGTTGGCCAAGGAACTTGTTTGACAACAAATGAATTGTGGCAATTGGCTCATGTTCATGGAATTCCTGGTTTTAGCATGTGCCCTATCACCTTGAAGCAGCTGTGTGGAATGGTGGAATGGCCTTTTGAAAACTCAGTTATGATGCCAACTGAATGTCAACACCTCTTGGAGCTAAAACAATGCCTGCCAAGATGCAGCGTGTGCTGTAAATCAATGATCAGTATATGCGGCTGTTTCTCTTGGAACCAGGATTCACAGGCCCGGGAATCAAGTGTAGAAAATGGGAACAGCTCCTCTCACTGTGACTTCTAGTGATGCACTCGTGAAACTTTTGGTTCCCATTTCCTACAACTTTGGGCTCTGCTGGGCTAGGAGTTTCAGTCCCCCAAGATAATATTTCCATCAAGGGATGGCCACCTCAATAGTTCCATTAAACAGAGCCGAGAGTGTCACCTCACCTCTTTAGTGCCCTCATGCCAGTGAATCAAAAAGCAGGTAAGGGGTACTATACCGACTAGAGGGTTTGATCCTGGCATCCATGGGAAATTCTGATTGCCACTACAAAATGGCAGTAAGGGGGAGTGTGCCTAGGATGCAGGAGATCCCCTGCGCCTCTTAGTACCCCCGAAGTCTATGATTAAAGTCTATGGAAAACTACAACCTTAGTAGGGTCAAATGGCTCAGACCCTTCAGGAATTAAGTTTTAGATCGCTCTGGCAGATAAAGAACCTCAGCCAGCTGAAGTTTTTGCTGAAGGCAAGGGGAGTATGGAATAGAGAGTGGAAAATTGTAATTATAAATACCAGTTGTGACCATGTGAAGAGTTGTGGAAATAAGCAATGGGACAGTTATGAGTATTTCTTCCTTATCTTGATATGAATATATTTGTACATATGCTAACCAATATTTTCTTCTTTCTGTTTCCCATTCTCCTACCATCTATGGTATGCTATTTGTTGATAATATTTAACCTCTCAGCATTTAAGTTACTGGACATCAAAGAAGGAATAAGACTTATCTAGAAGAGGGATGGTTCTTGCACCAAAATAAACAAAAAGCCTTTGTTTTCTCCCTGGAGAGAGCTGGTTACAGTTGCACGAGGGCTAGTTGCACTCTATTAGGGGAAAGCATATTGTTGCTGCTGCCCTTATTTTATTTTATTTATTTATTTTTTTAACGTTTATTTATTTTTGAGACAGAGAGAGACAGAGCATGAACGGGGGAGGGGCAGAGAGAGAGGGAGACACAGAATCAGAAGCAGGCTCCAGGCTCTGAGCCATCAGCCCAGAGCCCGATGCGGGGCTCGAACTCACGGACCACGAGATCGTGACCTGAGCTGAAGTCAGACGCTTAACTGACTGAGCCACCCAGGCGCCCCGTTGCTGCCCTTATTTTAAAATTAAATTAAATATAGTTCAAAAAAGTATATGTGGATACCATGCTAATAAGGACTAGACTGTGGTGGATTTGTATTGTGTCAATTTAGCTAAGCTGGAACTATATTTCCCAGAATCTCTTCACTGTGAAGTTCTGAATTAGTGTGGGCCTCAAGAGACATTATTACTTTTAAGAGACACTATTTTTTTTAAGCTAGTGAAATAAATTACCATCTGATCATCAGTTACTTCTGAAACTGGAATTAGCAGATTCGTTAAGTGAATTATGAAACATCCATGTAGGGGCACCTGGGTGGCTCAGTCAGTAAAGCGTCTGACTTCAGCTCAGGTCGTGGTCTCACAGTTGGTTGAGTTCAAGCCCAGCATCAGGCTCTGTGCTGAGAGCTCAGAGCCTGAAGCCTGGTTCAGATTCTGTGTCTCCCTCTCTCTGCCCCTCCACTGCTTATGCTCTTTCTCTCTCAAAAATAAATAAACAGTATATATATATATATATATATATATATATATATATACACACACACACACATACCACATGTATCTATGTGATATTATACTATACAACCACGAAAAATGATATTGTAGTAGTGTATTTTCTGAAATGGAAGATGTTTACAATATGTTTTAAATGATGAAAAGCATCCACAAAATTGTATATAGACCATTGGCCCATTTGTTTTGTAGGTATTTTCTGGGCACTGTGCACTGAAAAGTCTGAGGGAGAAAATTGTTGAGGAGGTCTCAACAATTAGAAGGAGGTGTTCCTTCTAATTCCCTGGCCATCCAGCCAGCCAAATGATTAGTCACTGCCCACGAATCACTATAGACCTGCAACTCTGGTCATCACTCCTTCCAGGCAGAATGAACAACCAGGTAGACTCTAACATTCTGCTCATTGAAAGGATTCTCCCTCATCGCTTCCTTCAAGTGAGGCTCCCTCCAAGTGAATCTGTAGTCATTTACTTTCAGTTACTGCAAGCACATTCTGCAGAACTATCTGTGAAATAGCCTCCTCCCCTTTTCTTCTTCAGTTAACTGGCCATAGGGCACTTTCCATAATGCCCACAGTATAGATTGAGAGAGAAGTGGCAATGTGCAAGGATGTGGGCCATGTGCATCTGGGTTATTTTCTCATGCAACTTACGTGTAATTTTAAGATCTACATGAGCTTGATCTCCTGTAAAACACTTTCATTTGATGATGGAATGCTGTTGTAGGCACCATGTTTATTGGCTGATAGGTTAGAGGTTCAGGTTTCATGGTAACTTGTTGACTATGGTCAATAGCATAGTCTTAACTAAGCTCCAATGGCAAGCCTGAAGCTATTTCTCAGTGAACATATTTATCTTCAGAGGGAGACATAGGTTTGCTGCAAAAGCCTAGGGTTTAGTGCTATGATTCACCTAAGGGGCTTGTCAAAAGCTCAACAGGGGCGCCTGGGTGGCTCAGTCGGTTGAGCGTCCGACTTCAGCTCAGGTCATGATCTCACTGTTCGTGAGTTTGAGCCCCGAGTCGGGCTCTGTGCTGACAGCTCAGAGCCCGGAGCCTGCTTCGGAATCTGTGTCTCCCTCTCTCTCTGACCCTCTCCCGTTCATTCTCTGTCTCTCTCTTTCTGAAAAATAAACGTTAAAAAAAAAAAAAAAAAAGCTCAACAGAACATCCCTATCTGCCACAGACATTACGAAGGATATTGGATCTGCTGAGTTATGTGGCCCAAGTGACAGAGAAGTTTGCTCAGCAGGCTGGACCTGTTGCAGAAGCTTTGCTTATTCTGGGTTCCTATTCAAAATCAGCAGTTTATTGGATCACTCACTATACAGATTGGAATAACATGACCAGAGGAAGTTACGATATGATTAAATTTACATTAATCCACTGTTGTTCTTCAAGATCCATCCTTCTTTTACAAGGGCTGAATTAGCTAACTGAATGCAATGTAGTAGGAATTACCATACTGCATCTTTCAAATCTTTGATGATGACATCAGTCTCTGCAGTCACCTCTTTTGTGTTGGTAGGTAAAGCCAGTTCTATTGGTTCGACTTTATCTTTCCTACCATAAGAGCTCTCACTCTACAGGTCAGGAAACTGATACAGGGATTGTTCCACATCTGAGTATGTTTATTCCAGCTGAACTAATCCCAGCATTCTTACTGCCTCTGAAAGGAGAAGTAAAAGGAGAGCAGCAATGGAAAAGGAACTCGTTCCATGCATTGCTGTCGTCATGATACACATATACCTATGTTTTACTTGTGAATTTTAATTTTCAAAATTTTAAATAATGACAGTGATAACAAAATTCACAATCCAATATTGCATCAGGAAGAGTATGATAGAACAGGAGACATAATAGTGCCTCACCCAGGGCCTGGAACAGAGTTGCCACTCAGCAAATACCTGTTGAGCTGGGGAAACAAACATACTCATGCTTATACAGAACCCGGAGGGAAAGAACATAGCTCACGAGACTGTCAGCTCAACTGCAAAATGTCTTTGTAAATAAATCAGGGTTAAAATTGTGTATTATTATCTGACAAAAAAAAAAAAAAAGGTTACAAATTTCCTCCCTAAATACATATTCAAATAAACTAAAGTCAGTAGCATTAATAGTCTTGGTGGCTCTAGTTTGTTTAGAATTTAGTTAAAAACTTATTTGTGGGATTGTCCTTCTTTTGATCAGGAGAGCCATTCCTGACTTCAAGGCTTTTTTTTTTTTTTTTTTTTTTAATGTTTATTTATTTTTGAGAGAGAGAGAGGGAGGGAGGGAGAAAAAGAGAAATCATGGGGGAGGGGCAGAGAGAGTGAGACAGAATCTGAAGCAGGCTCTGCATTGTCAGCACAAAGCTCAATGCGGGCTCAAACTCATAAACAGGGAGATCATGACCTGTGCCTAAGTCGAAAGCTTAACAAACTGAGCCACCCAGGTGCCCCAAGGCTTTTAATTAATACTTCCTATCTTAAACTTGAGAATCTTGGCAGATATCAGTTTTATGCTCTTATCTTCCTTAAGTGGAGATTTTCTTGTGTGTAGTAAGAATTAGCCATTTTTGCTTGTATGTATAAGTAACTTAGAATGATAAGCTTGACTGTATATAATGTTTTAAATCTGTTTCTTCCAACATTTGCCCTTCTTCATTTATATAAAATATCCACTCACTGACTGATTTGATTCTATGTTTACTTAAGGGTATACTCTAATATCCATGGTTATATTCATTATTTCCTTGGTTTTCGGTTACAGAGTTTATGTTGTGTTTAACCAAAACATTTTCCGCAGAAATATTTTTGGTTAGGACACAGATGGTAACAGATGTGCATTTTTATTCATAAAAGGGTTTTTTTTTTTTTAAATACCTGGCTTATAGAATATTACAAAGTCAAGTTGGCAAATATTTCAAGTTTTAGGATGTTAAAAATAATAATTAATTGGTTTCTGGAACAAACTTACTTTTTGGAACAGAGTAAAAAAGTGACATTAATAATACATAGATGACTAGGTAGTTTTATTTTGTCCTAAAAAATGTATATTTTAAAAATTTCTAGGTTTTTTCCCCACAATGTATACACAATTATTTTGTCCTAAAACATATAGGAAGAAGGATACACTTGCCCCATCTTAAGCATCTCAAATCTTATTTCCATTCAGAGCAAGTCTCAGCCAATCACAAACTACTACACTTTGTAAGTTTCACTTCTCAAGCTTCAGTTTTGTCATATGTAAAGCGCTGACGATAGAATTCACCTAATAGAGTGGTCATGAAGATGAAATAAGAACCAGTGTAAATCACTTAACACAGTATCTGCCAAGCAGTGGTTAATTAATGTTTCCCTCCTGAAGCTACAAAGGAAGCTTACAAACTTTGAATTTCTATTCTTACCCTTATTTTTTCAAGGCAACATATTTTTAATTGTTCCAAAGTTTTCCTCATTTATAAAACCATGCTAAGTTCAGAAACATTCTGCTTTAGAATTCCCAGAAAATCTTCCCATGTATAAATACTGGTTTCCGTGTAAACCCCCCTCATTAATTATTGCTGATGTTTTGGATATGGAGTTTTAATAGAGAAACCAGGCTGATTTCAAGATTTTCGGCCAGAAAGTTTTTAGTATTTATGAGGATAGAGATGGTTGAGGGAGAAGCAAAGTGGAGGGTAGGACATGGGTTATTTAAAATAGTATTTTGGTCACGTCAAGGTATCAGCTTTAGGCATCCTGTGGAGATGCCCTCTTGATAATTTTGATTGATCTGGACTGGATATTTTTTCAACTTTGATAATATACTAGTTTAGCAATTATTAATAACAATTGTTATTATGATTGTCCCCACAACTACATCGTGAAGCAAAAGTTCAGCAACTAGGACTTTCTCAGGCTCTTGAAAAAACCGCTAATGGAAAAGGCAGAACGTCCCAAACGCTTCCATTCATCCTGTAGCTCTGGGAACCTAGAACGCCCGCATCCAATCAGCTTCCAAATCCCCAGCGCCGGCAAGTGGGAGGGGCTCAGATGTAGACTGCCTCCTCTGCTTCTCCGGCTTGGCCACGTCTGACGCCCTGCAGGTCCTTGAAGGTATATAAATCACCTGTCTACTCATTAGCAATAACTGAGCTTCTTATTCAAATTTATCCTTAACAAGATTTAATAAGATATAGCTTTAAATCGTGTTGTTTACTCATTCTTCGTAGTTTCTTCTTTTTCCTATATATATAGGTCTCCTAGACTTACGGACCTGCAAGTTCCGTTCGCTGGCGCATGCGCCGGCGAACGGGAGGGCGGGCCTGTTTCCGGGTGGCGCGTGGGGCTTGTGGTCGAGAGGCTCCCCTGCCGCTACCAGCATGGAGACTTTGTACCGGGTCCCGTTCTTAGTGCTCGAATGCCCCAACCTGAAGCTGAAGAAGCCGCCCTGGGTGCATATGCCGTCGGCCATGACGGTGTACGCTCTGGTGGTGGTGTCTTACTTCCTCATTACCGGAGGTAACTCGGGCTGGCTCGGGCCCGAGAGGCGCTGAGACGCGGAGAGCCGGCGGCCCCCGAGGCGCGTCCGTTCCGCTCTCAGCCCCGGGGGAAGCATCGCTGTGCTCTAGGTCTTTTCGCAGGGTGGAGGGAATTTCTGGGGTCTCAAGTATTAACAGCCCAGAGGTTCATGTGCCCTCACGCCCTGTCCTGTGTCCTGAGAGGCTACTCTCATTGTTCTCCATGTTCTCACGCCCGTTGCCTTTCCGCACTTCTAGCCTCAGCCTAGGGATGCGAATCGAATATATTTTTCAAGCCCAGATTGTAATTCTGTTTATTGCCTGCAATTATCAGGACTCCCATCCCCTCCTGTAAATTGTTTGACAGAGGCCCTGGAGAAGTCTAGTCTTGCCCATTCTACTCGGTTGGTCAGGAGGGTTTTGGGACTTTTATCTTTGTGTACAGCCCCTGGAAACATGGAAGAGACATGACAATCCTTGGGGTTTGTTAACCCACACCTAAGGGTCCGTTGTTGCTTTTTGCCCTGGTCAACAATAAACGTGAATGGAAATTTCCAAATCCACGGTTTCGATTAATATTTAAGATTGAAGTTAGATTTGCAGAAGGTATTGTATTTCAAAAAGCAGAGGTTGAAAATTTAAAGAATAAGGAAAATAGCAGTACTATTAAACACTCCAGAATTGTCCTATCCTGGTGTTTTGTTTTTTTTTCCAAATAAAAAGTTGCAAAAGGGGCGTTGTTTTGTATAGTGATGAGTTGGCAATCCAGCTACAATTTTCAGGCCACCACCCTTGCAAGCCACAGTTCCATGATGTACTCAAGACTATTCTATTGTATTTCCAGATTTTGAGAAGTGGGGTACTTAACTTAGGTGTTATAAAATTGAAGCTTACAGATTAGGGACAGCAAAAGTTCCCTTTTTAAGGGAATGGCCATAGGCATCTTTATTTTCATAGATGTGAAAAGAGTTGTTAAGAGGGAAGAATGTGAAACTTTGAGGGCTTGGTACTAGGATTTGTCTTTGAATCAACTCCCATCCCAAATCGAGAATAATGATAGTTAACTTAAGTAAAATATATTTTAAATATTTTTTTTTATGTTGGTAAGATGCTATCCTAACATTGCATTAACATTAACATTTGCTCAGCACATTAATGGGTGCTGTATTGAATAAATGAAATTTAAAATGCATGTGATTTTAACAAAAAATGAGTCTTCGTCTGCTTTGATCTGCTGGTCTCTTCTCCTAACCCTAACCTCCCTTGGAGTCCAAGCCTTTGTTAGAAGCCTCACAGTTTTCATTCTGTCCACTTATTCCCGTGGATTGTTGTAATGGGGAGATTCTCTGCCCCAATCCCAGGGGCAAATTGCAAAGGGCACTTTTTAGTGGCCAAGGCCACGAGGTGTCTCATACAAGGAATCGGTTTTGCCACTGGAAAGGAGTCTCTTCTAAAAACTGTGAGTGTACTTCCATAAATAATGTTCATTGCTGAGAAATATTCAGCAAACAATGCATTGAGGTTCGATTAAGTTCCAGGCCCTAGGTACTGGGAACGACAGTGAACGAAACATAAGGACGCTGTCCTTCTGAAGCTTATAATGTCATGGTTGAGGTTGGTTAAATATCACATAAAGCTTTTTCCACTGCGTTATTTTTTCCATTACAAATTGCCAGAGTTGCACTGAAGGGAAAGAACAAAAGATTATGAGAAAATAACAGGAGCTGGGAACATCACATTGCAGTGTGGTTCCTGGGGAAATGACAGGTTAGCCAAAATCTAAAGAATTGGGGGAGAGGAAATAGTAGGCAAAGGGAAAAGGATGGACAGATACGGAACCAAGAGACCAATTAGGTGGGTTTTGTAGTTGACTAAGACTAGGTTGGTGGCAGTGGAGAAGGAGGAAAATACAATGAAAGATAGCTTGGAAGTAGATTCAGTAGGTCTTGATGGATTGATTGGGTTATCAGGAGTGATTGGGGAGAATGCAGTGCGAAGGAATCTTAAACTGGTGTTTGGTTTGAGCATCTGAGTAGATGGAAGTGTCATTTTCTGAGATTGAAGAGATGGTTTTTGCTGGGGTACAGTGAACCACAGGTCACTTCGGGATATGTAACAGTTGGGCATGGTTATGTCAAGTTTGCAGATATGAGTCTAGAATTGAGAAAATAGGTCTGTATTGAAGTTGGTTAACAACAAATGTTTTTTGAATGCTTCTCATAAGCCAGGTATTGAAGAACATAGTGAAAGTCCCTGTGCTTAGGGAGCTTACATCTAATTCAACTGGGGCTAACATTGTTTGATCGGTGTTGGCATATTGACCTTCATTAGTGCATGGAACTGAAAGCCCTGGGAAGGGATGGGTTGAGTTCCGGAGGGAATGTGGACAATGAGGACAGTGGATCAAGCCCTAAGGAATTCCCAGCATGTAGCGGTTTTATAGAAGAGGAGGCCCTGCCAGAGGTAGCAAGAAAACATGGACAGGAGTATCACAAAAGCCATGAGAAACCAATTTTCCCCCAAGGAAAATGGATTTAGTAAACTGTATTGAGTGCTGCCATGAAGCCTCCTAAGATAACTGAAAAATGTCCATTAAATTTGACACCATGAGATCATTGGCAACTTTAGCAACAGTAAGATCAGCGGAGGCAGATACCAAGTTCGAGTGAGGTGAAGACTGAAGAATAAGTAAGGAAAGGGAGACAACAAGTTTACCTTTTTTTTTTCTTCCCCAAGAAGGAAGTCTCACTTTTTTTCAAAAAGGAAGCACAGTAATAGGATTTAACTAGAAGGGTCTGGAATCCAGGGAAGGTTGATGTAGGAAGGAGAGGGTTGAAATACAGGAAGGAGGAGCGATAGCCAAAGGAACAAATTCTCTGAGAAGGCAGGAGGGGATGGAGTCCTGATAATTGCAGAAGCAATCCCACATTGGTAGGAGGAGGGACTCTTCCTCTCTTGGAGCTGGAGGGAAGGAGGAAGGGATGGCTGTAGATGCCAGCTGGTAGGCTTGGTGGTGGTGGTGGAGAGATTAGAGAAGCCCAATGTGATTGCTTTGTTAGTCAAGGGTGAGGGAGACACAGTCTTAACGATGCTTAAGAAAAGCTGGAAGTGAGGATGTTGGAGAGTAGATGTGGACAGTGGGAGATCCGGAAAGTACTAATGTTGATGGAATTAATGATCACAGGGACATCGTGACATAAGTGATGGACATTAATGATCATGAATCTCTAGTATTGCCTGTCTGCCTATTGGTATGATTTAAAAATGTCTCCTTATTTTACATTTAAGCAAGAAAATTAGTCACAGTACCCTCAATTGACAGCATTTTCTTGAACTAAAATAATAGCCTTTAACATTTAATCTCCTTTATGAAGTAATTTTTTTTTTTTTATGTTTATTTTCGAGAGAGAGAGACAGAGTGCAAGCAGGGGAGGGGCAGAGAGAGAGGGAGACACAGAATCTGAAGCAGGCTGCAGGTTCTGAACTGTCAGCACAGAGCCTGACACGGGGCTTGAACTCACAAACCACGAGATCATGACATGCCTGAGCTGAAGTCGGACGCTCAACTGACAGAGCCACCCAGGCGCCCCTATTGTGGAGGAATTCTTGAGTATAAGAAACAGTTACTGAATGAATTTCTTTTATGAAATACCTGTTTTAGAGATAGTATGCTAAAATAGTGAGTTGAATTTCTGAAAGGTTTATCTAAAGTTTAGGGGATTAGCTAGGCCTCACTTGATTATAATAATATATCTAAGCAGTCCTGTTTAAATATAAATGAATCTTTAGAGACTGATGAAAACTCTAATCCTTTTTAAAAATTAGGAATCCAATCTAATCTGTACTATTATCTTTCATATAGGAATAATTTATGATGTTATTGTTGAACCTCCAAGTGTTGGCTCTATGACCGATGAACATGGACATCAGAGGCCAGTAGCCTTCTTGGCCTACAGGTAACAGTTGCCTTTTTGAATGATTTGGTGGGAAAGAAGGTTGCTGGGGCATGAGTGCTTTTTAAAAATACAGTGAAACCTATGGGTCCATCTGCATTTAGATAATAGCTGTTTTAAAATGCTAAATGCAGAGATGCAGGAAGTGGGCAAGAACAGAAGTATATTATTTATTAGGAAATAATATATTTCATAGTGATATGATCACTTATTTAAAGGAGGGTATTGGTTTAAAATACATTTATAGGCTATTCTGGGGATGAGGAAACTGCAGGTACCAGTTTATTTGTAAGTAATGTTTTTTAATCTAAAAAAAATTTTAAAAATGTTTATTTATTTTTGAGAGAGACAGAGAGCAAGTGGGGGAGGGGCAGAGAGAGAGAGTGGGAGAGACACCAAATCTGAAGCAGGCTCCAGGCTCTGAGCTGTCAGCACAGAGCCCAACGCGGGGCTCAAACCCACGAACCTTGAGGTCATGACCTGAGTTGAAGTCGAACACTCAACTGACTGAGTCACCCAGGCGCCCCTGTAAGTAATGTTTTATTGGAACTAGGCATGCCCATTTGTTTATATACTATCTATGGCTGCTTTCAAGCTGCAGTGCTAAGTTTGACACAAACCATATGGCCTATAAGCCCGAGACATGTATTATCTGGCCATTTAAGAAAAAAATCTGTGAGCCCCTAGACTATACTATTAAATAATAAAATATAATAATAATTTTTGAGGTGCCTGGGTGGCTCAGTCGGTTAAGCTTCTGACTCTTGATTTTGGCTCAGGTCATGATCTCATGGTTCATGAGATTGAGCCCTCTGTTGGGCTCTGTGCCAACCATGTGGAGCCTGCTTGGGATTCTCTCTTTTCCTCTCTCTCTGCCCCTCCCCTTCTCTCTCTCTCTCTCTCTCTCTCTCTCTGTCTCTCTCTGAAAATGAATAAACATTAAAAATAATTTTTGAGACTTAGGTGTTCCATTTGAGTAATGAATCACCATTCCACTGTGGTTTGGCTTACCTGGGCAATGCTTATTATGTTGCTTTCTAAATCCACTTGATAACTGTCCATCTAAACATAGCTATATATTTGTATTCATCCTGAACGTTAATGATGTTCCATACATAGCATATTCCTGAAAAAATGTTTGTGATTCTCTGGGAGTGAGGGGTATCTAGATGACAGGAGATCTTGATGGTAGGGAAACCTTTCATACTGTTATCATTGGTACTGTTGGAATTTTGAGCCCAGTGCTCAAAATGTATTATGTATTGTGTTTTGTGTATGCGTGTATTGTGTTTTCAATTAAGGCAATTAGCTAACAAAAAATATACCTTCTTTAGATATACCTTTGTATAAATTATCCCTTTAACAGAGGAATTTGCTTTTTGGGGATCCATGGATTCAGAATTTTGAAAGGTCTGTATTGCTAGAAAAAAACAGATATACGTATGTATAAAAATTTGCATATAACTCTAAGGATTTATAGATTGCTGGAAATTCTTGTGGGGCTCATGGAGCCTTAGTTAAAAATATTTCCTTTTAAAATTTTCCCTTTGAAAAAAAAAATAATAAAATTTTCCCTTTGAAACAAGAGGTTTACTCTTGTGAAACTTCTAGAAACATTTCTTACCAATTCAAATTTGAATTTGATAGAAGTTTAAATGTCATTATTTTTAAAAGC
Source organism: Panthera onca (assembly GCF_046562875.1). Classification (NCBI taxonomy): domain Eukaryota; kingdom Metazoa; phylum Chordata; class Mammalia; order Carnivora; family Felidae; genus Panthera; species Panthera onca. Next base: position 90,853,451 of record NC_138342.1, read on the forward strand.
AAAACAAAAGTTCTGGGTTAAGGGTTTCTATACATACACTAATTTGCTTTTTAAGCTAATAATTAAAATCTCAGCATTGATTTTACATTGACAGTTGTGTTAGCTGAGGTTCTAAAACTTTTTTGAACATAAGCCCCATGAAGACACAGATTTTGTTGTATCCCCAGAACCTAGAATAGTGCTTGATTCATAATTCAGACATGGCAGGAATTGAAATGAATATACAGAAATGTGATAAAATAGTTGTAAGGTTAAGAATAAAAAAGCAGCACAAAAATATTTAAGCAGAAATAGGTCTTTCAATCTAAAGACAGGTTTTTTATTTTTCTGGGAATTTTCATTTATTGTTTAATCTGGTTTTTCTTTTTCAGAGTAAATGGACAATATATTATGGAAGGACTCGCATCCAGCTTCCTGTTCACAATGGGAGGTTTAGGTTTCATAATCCTGGACCGATCGAATGCACCAAACATTCCAAAACTCAATAGATTTCTTCTTCTATTCATTGGATTCGTCTGTGTCCTATTGAGTTTTTTCATGGCTAGAGTATTCATGAGAATGAAACTGCCGTAAGTTATCAAGTACTTTGTATAATCAGCAGTTTAACTTTTGTTGCAAGTTGGTAAAATAATCACTTGGATCACATAAAATCATAGAGGATTTAATTTAACCCTCATTTAAATGGATGAAAATGCTGAGAACCAAAGGAATTTGTGACTTGTTCAAGGTTATAGCTATGGTTAGTAGTAAAATTGAGACCAGTTGTCTTTCTGTCATCTCCATTCATGTTCATGAAAAATGGTTATTTTGCTACAATGTCACTGACCACTGACTGGAGATCTTGTTTCTTTAAATTGCTTTTTGCTTAATCTATAACATATGGGATTTCAGTAGTAATAGTGATAGTAGGGAATGTTTTCAAGGCATTAATTACTGCTGCTCTTTGAATACTGGTATGAGGAAAACCCATTAAGCCTTGGACAGGGAGGGAGTTATTGCCTCTCCAAAAAGATGGGAAAGGATCGTGTGTGTGTGTGTGTGTGTGTGTGTGTATGTATAAGAAGACTTTGTTTCAGAAAACATACAATATTTTTAAAACAAAAAAAAATTGGTTTTATGGCAACTTTTATAATTCCATTTGAGATCATTAACTTGAAATAGGGACAAGTCTGATCACATTTCCCTATATTCTTATTTCACCTGTGGATGAATTAGTAACTGCAGGAACATTGGACAACTATACCATACAAAGATTAGCTCTTCGTAAATTTATTTTTCAGGGAGTATATTAAACGTCAAGTTTCAACTATACTGATTTCTTAGAACTGATACTCCCGTATTTTATTATAATAGACAGTAAAAGAGAATACAGGATGTGTGTGTTTCACAGGTTCACTTATTCTGTGGCTTAACCTGTCTACCGTAACATCTAGAGTAGAATGGGCAGACTTCCCCTAGAAAGTCCAAAGCACTCACTTCTCCTGCAGTCATGTTCTCATGCTAAGGCGGGATGGGAAAAGAGCAGTGTTCTCTGTCAGCTGAATATCTGTGTGGCCACATAGTTCCCTCAGACTCCTCTGCCAGTGGCTCTTATTTTTGTCTGGGGAAAACAGTTTTAGCCATTGGCTAAGTTGTATGAAGAATTAGGCACTCCGGCCTCCTCTTTTTGTTCCTCTTTTTTTCTGTCCCTGTTGGAAAAGATACACTTGGTATGGAAGAGGCTGAAGTTTTCCAGAGCAAAACAAGAAAAGAGGAGGCTCCTAGAGAGATCAAGAGGCTACTACAAATCACCAACCAAAACAGATGGAACGTTTGGAGAAATGTAGCAGAATAGAAGTAGGCTGGTTTGGGGTGCCTGGGTGGCTCAGTTGGTTGAGGATCAGACTTTTGATTTGTGGCTCAGGTAATGATCCCAGTGTCCTGGGATTGAGCCTCTGTCACACTGGGCCTGGAGCCTACTTAAGATGCTCTCTCCCCTGTCCCTCTGCCCTTCATCCGTGCATGCCCCTCCCCCATGCTCTCTCAGAAAAAAAAAAAAAAAATTGGGGGGGAATAAAACAGGTGGGCTGGTTTTGTCCATAGAGCCAGATTTGTTTTTATTCTACTTAAGCTTCTCATTCTTCCTTATAGTTTTAGGTCTTCTCCTTAGGATATAAGTGCTTTTCTTTTTAGCTCAGGTATTTGACTTTGAGGATAACAGAGCTATCTACTGCTTAAAAAAAAAAAAAAAGCTTTGGAAAGTGCTTAATTCTCTGGATTGCCTCCATCTTACTATTGCAATTATTTAGGTTTTTCTTAATTTTTTAAAATTTTTTATTTTAGGGAGCATGAGTGGGAGAGACGGGCAGAGGGATAGAGATGAGAGAGAGAGTGTGTGTGTGTGAGTAGGGCAGGGACAGACAGAGAGGGAGACACCGAATCTGAAGCAGGCTCCAGGGCTCTGAGCTGTCAGCACAGACCCTGATGCGGGGCTCGAACTCAGGAGCCGTGAGATCATGATATGAGCTGAAGTCGGAGGCTTAACCGATTGAACCACCCAGGCACCCCATGATGTAATGTTCTAAAATTAGGAAAAGTGTTTAGTTCAGAGCAGAGGGATGGGTTTCTATTTTTAGGCAAGTATGTTATTAAAGCTGTATAGGGACGTCAGCTGTGCTGACAGCTCAGAGCCTGGAGCCTGCTTTGGATTCTGTGTCTCCCTCTCTCTCTCTCTCTGTCCCTCCCCCACTTGCATTCTGTCTCTCTCAAAAATAAGTAAACATTAAAAAAATTTAAAAAATAAAGGCTGTATGAAATAGTCTATTGAATAGATTTTATTATGCAGTTGAGTGGCAACAATTGCCTTTTTAGCAATTTGAACTACCATTTAAACCTGGTGAAAAAAGCTAGGGAGCTCCTGCGTGAATCCTGAGATCATGAGATCAGTTCAGAAAAGAAATTCTAAAGGAAAGGAGAAATGAGAAGTAAAAGTAAATGTATAATAATAATATCATTTAGGGACTAGGAGAATGCATATAAGCAATTTTTCCCTGCAGCTGAAATTTAACTTTAGTACATGTACTAAAACTTTATCTTCCTCTTTTTTGACCCACCACTTCCTAAACTGTTTTATTGCTTCCTTAGCATTTACATTTGTATTCAGCAAATATTATTTGATAACGGTTATTTGCTGGACACTGAACATTAAGCATAATTTTGCCTTCTAGGCTCAGAATCCTTTTCCATTTACGCTTAATTAGGCATAGCAATACTTTTCAGTTCAGTTTATTTCCTTGATGTAATCTGCCATTTCTCATTGTTATCATTGTATACCTGTTGTCATTTTATCCTTTCCTTTCTCTTCTTTTTGTTGTTAATTCTGTGATTTGAGGACATAGATAACCTAGCTATTTGATTGCGTTTTAAATCAGTCCTTGTTGAAGGATAGCTTCACGGCCTGGCTTTTTAACAGCCTCTGTGGGTGTTTGAGTCTCTGCTCATTTGCTTCCGGGTTTGGAGCCATATTGGTTTGTAACTGTATGCTTTGAGGGGAAAGGGTAATGGAACTGAAGCCCAGTAATATATTTATTTATTGGGGAGGCAAGATTCGAAATAAAAACCATAAGGATGAGTCACAATTATATTTTCAGATTGTCATTTGATTCATCATAAAATTTGTTGGGGTGTTTTGAAATGTTGCTTCCTTTTCACTTTCTGTGTTTATAAATTTTATTCCTGCAGGGGATATCTGATGGGTTAAAATGCCTTTTGGGATGAAATCTGTGGATATTGGATTTGCTCCTGCTAATGAAGTTTTAAAGGCTGTACCAATCCTCTGACGTGAACTATGGAAAAGAATGAAGCAGCAGAAAAGAAGCATCTAGTGAAAACATAGGAAGCATGTTAAAGCTTGAACTAGAATGTCTTCTTGGTATCAAAGAGACAAGCTTATCACAGTATTTTTCCTGCTGGCCTATGCCGACGTACCAATGATGTTAAGTGGCATTTTCTTCTTAGTTTTTCATTTCTTAAAGAAAATATACTCCATTTCTACAGCTGTAATACTGAATAAAGTGATTATTTTTTACAGCCCCCCTTAACATTTTTTGGAGATGATATTTGTGACTTCCAAAAATTAATGTAAAATCAGGAAGCGAGATCCCGTAAGCTGAGAACTCTGGACAGACGATCAGCTTTACCTATGGTGCTTTGCCTTTAAACAGAGTGTGTGACAGTACATTATTTCAGATGTGTCTGCAAGACCGTTTCCTGCACAATAAGGTGTATGAAAGGAGCAGAAATAAATAATTTTTCTAATTAACACCTTTTCTGTTTGTTTTATGAGACTGACACGCTACCACTGCACCAAGAGGGCCACTTATTTTATGATTTAATTAACCAATGGTATTAACTTTTCCATCTATAATTACTCATTCCTACCTATAACTCTCCTAACCTACTGTCGGTAGGTCTAAGGTCTCAAAATGTAGTTGGCAGGTTGCCTTGTAAGGTAGCAATTCTGTACCCCTCTAAATAAGCATGGGCTGCATGCATGTTAGAGTCGTAAGTGGTTGTGTGCGAGGAGAACTCCCTTCAGGCATTTGTTTTCAGTAATTAACACAATTGTGAGCACATCTAGAAACACCCCTGCACCGGTCTGGTCTTCCCTTAATTTCTTCTTGCCAGGTCTTCTGGTTTTCCCTGACTGGCTGTGAACATCACTTCTCTAGCTGCTCAACTAGTTCTTGTTCTGAGATCTTCACAGTAAAATTCTATCCCAGGTGATTTTTTTCTAATTCCAAGGCAGATTTCAATGTAGCCATTCATTGAGTAAAATATTCATTTATTCAAAAAGTTTTGAGAAGATACGCCACGTGGCACTGAGCATTATAAGGATGAGTAAAACTGAAAAGGCTCTGTTTTCATAGAGCTTCTGTTCTTGTAGGGAAGCCAGATAAACAAAAGATAGAAAATGTTTGCAAAATGTCAGATACTGATACATGGCCACAAACAAAATCACTCCTAGTATGTTGTAGTGATCACAAGACATGGGAGAGGGGGTTGTTCTACCTCAAGGCCCTGAAAAAGGAAAGCAAGGCCTGTGTGTACTTAACAGCGTTAAAGGTTTAATTTAAGTGCATTTGGCCATATTTAAAAACCTTGGCTAAACTAGATGGACAGAAGATAACAGGAAGGCGTTAGGGCTTCAAAAGTTTTCGAATACGATTGAGTAGTGAACAGTTCTTGTTAAACACCACAAGATGGTGCTATTAAGGTTTGGTGGGGTGTTTTGGGGGTTTGTTTTGGGGTTTTTCTTTGGTCCCAGCTCTTAAGGTTTTGTTTCTGTGTTAATAATAAATATATCTTTACTAAATACAAAAATATATTTAAATAACTTCTGGTAAAATTGCAGTGTTTTATGTGAAGAAAAAAGTCGTGTCTTGTACTAGACTTAAAATGCTTTTGAGGACGCTAAAATGGCAGGCTCTGATGGAAAGCCTTTCAAGCATTATTAACATCAGCAGAGGTTAAGTAAATGAGAAGGAGACTAAATTAGTGGACTACATGGGGAACAAACTAGTCTGATTTCACCACAGAATCCTCCAGGAGTCAATGCTCATTAACACGGAGAAGTGCAAAGTGGGCCGGTGAGAGGCAAAGGAGGCCGCAAGGCTAACCACGGAAAGCTGTCGTTCCTCGACGCATAGCTGACAGAGTAGCTGTCGGTCCAGTGGGGATCTCTGCAGCAGAGACTGCCTGTCAGAGGCCTTGGGGGGAAGTGGCTGCTAGGCCCTTGTGTCACTGGCTTGCCAGCTGTGCGGCCCAACCTTGAGATCAGCGTGATCTTGGCTAGAAAGCTGAGGTGAACCCTGACAAAGCCAACACCAGAGGCTGTCACGTAGCCCCTCTTCCTTGCAGTTAGGCGGTGGGTTGGTCAAAGGGACCCGAGTAGCACATCTCTGCCAGAGATTTATAAAGAAAACATTGTCTTTAGAGAATTAAGATGACAAGAAATCCTATATATCTTGATTATAAAAGAAATCGTATGTCATTAATGTTTATTTGAATTGGGAAGTGTGAGGTAACTTAGGTTCTTAATAAATGTTACATACCTGAAGTGGAAAGCTGGAACAGAGGTTATTTTCCCATTATGCCAGCAAGTAAATTGAGATTCATTTGCTGCAGTGCTTGAATTAGAACCCAGGTCTTGCACATAGCAGACCAATTGTTTCCATTATGTGCGGCTATTTCCTGGTACAGAGATTACTCTTTGAACATAGTAATACAAGGTATACACTTGCTTATAAAAGACATAGCGCCAGATGCTGGGTTATATCAATGAGAGATGGTGTAAAAAATGAGGGCTTATATCAAAAATACAACCCTTGTTAGTTTGGAATTTATAATCTAGTGAGTATAGGCAAACAGGCCAATTCTCTTTTGTTAAAGGAGCACATGGGAGGAGCATCTATACCTAGATTGGGATGAGGAAAGGCTCAATTTCTTGTAGGAACAATGGGCCTGAAAGTTTCAAATACAAATAACACTTTTTCCAAAATCTCTTTTACTTGTTTTTCTTTATTTTGCTTAATATGCTGTATACTAAGTACTTAATATGTACTGTTAATTGCAAGTGAGAAAAAATCAGGCTATCTTAAGCAAAGAGCATAATTTATTAGGATACTGGAGTATCATGGTACTCAAGACAGGAATACCGCTGGGGCATTAGGAGGGCAGAATTGAGAAGATGGTACTATAAGGACTCTATTGTTTATTTCTGATGTATTCTATGTACTGACTCATGCTCTATACGAAACTGGTCACTTCTATTACTCTAGTTCAGAGCAGTGGGAATCATGCCTTGCCAACCTATCCTGATCATTACACGTGACAACTTCAGCCACTCTATAGGAGATTTACTTGATTCAGTAAAAAAAAATTTTTTAAGTTTTATTCATTTTTTAGAGACAGAGACAGAGCATGAGTGGGGGAGGGGTAGAGAGAGAGGGAGACACAGAATCCAAAGCAGGCTCCAGGCACTGAGCTGTCAGCACAGAGCCCGATGCAGGACTCGAACCCATGAACTGTGAGATCATGACCTGAGCTCAAGTCAGATACTCAACCGACTGAGCCTCCCAGGTGCCCCTGATTCAGTGATTTTTTAAGGGCACCACCTCCTTGAATGGAAACACTACCTCTTCCCTTGTCTTTGGCCAGCCCTCCCTGCCCCAGCCCTAGCCCTGCTGCACCAAGTTGACTAGTTACCTCTTCGCAAGATTTTCAAAGTCCAGTTGTTATTAAACTTCTGGGGTTTATATAATAAAATAAATATATAATAAATATATTTATATATAACTTCATATAATTTGTTGTAAATTATGTGAGAGAATTCAAGTCCTGATTTCATTATCTGTGATGAGATGTCCTCTAACTTCTGTTGAACCTGCCAGTGGTGGGAATCTTTTTACCTCTCAAGGCAGCCCATTCCATTTTCAGATCTCTTTGTTTTTTAGAAAGCTATCTTCTGGTTTGCTTTAGTTCATTGGTTTCAGGTCCACTGATTGTGTCTATATCTAGGCATATCTAACTACTGTATAATGACGGCCAACATTTCAAATACCGAAACTCTCATGAGCTCCCATTTTTTGTAGGTGTACCATTTCTAGCTTTTCTGGCTCAGAAACTTGGAGTCTAGTTCCCTTAGGATCATTCTTCCTTCCCTTCACTCTAGGTTGCTTATATTCCTTTAAAAATAAGTTTCACAAAAGATTATGTACTACTTTTGGGGTGCTTAGATTAATATAGCCATTTTGGTGGCTACGTACTTCTCATGAGCTATGTTAATTTTCAGTGTTTCCACAATGGTTACTATGGATCTCGATGGAAAATACCACAAATTATTAGGAGCTCAGACATGGGATCAGTTAGATTTGGATTCATATTTCAGCTCTGCCAATTACCAGCTGTGTAACTATAGACAAGTTGCTTAGATTCTCTGAGCCTCATTTTCTCCTTAGTAAAACAAAGATGGCAATACCCTATAGGGATGTTCTGAGAGTTAAACGAGACAATGCACAGTCTCTGGAACCTATCAGGTGCCCCTGAGATGTTAGGTCTGTATTAATCTTCAGTATTTTCCTTTCACATCCTATAGTTTTATTGAATGCATACTTATGCATTCTCCCCTGGGGATAGGAGTGGTGGCAATGTGCCCACAGAGTCAAGTCTGATAAATATAGTTGAGGCATGGAATGTCTGCTTTTATTTTTATGTCCATTTTAAAAAGTGTTTTTATGATTTATGTTGTATCCATTCCTGGGTGGAAACAGTTCCACACAGCGTGCAGCATGACCCCGCCACTCCGACTGAAGGCCAAGGAGCTGCTTTTGGTTAACAGATGGTGTCACCTCTGCATAAAGTCCATATCTTCAGATGCATCCTGACGAGGATGAACCCTCACACATGCCACTAAGTGCTTGTGTTGGCAACCACTCCACCTCACAAAGAGTTTTGTCGTGACGGTGGAGTGTGGGTGCCAGTCTAAACACAGAGCACTCGAGGTCTGACCAGGTTGATAGGTTGGAACAGCTGTAACTCAGAGTCCCCAGACCTGTTGTACTATTTTCACTGAGATGACGGGAAATTATCTAACAATTTTAAGCCCAGATAGCAAATGTTGTACCATATCTTTTCACATAACACTTTATATTTGTATAACATATTTCAGCTTTATGAAGTGCCCTCACATCTGTTATCCCATTCAGTCGTAAAGAGGACCCCAACTACCTTCTGGGTCTCTTGGTATCATAAGAAATAGGCTTAGTCAACAAGGGGAGGTACCATGCTGGGTATTTGATCCATATTATTTCCAATGCTTGTAACAGTTCAGTCTAGTAAATAGTACGTCTCCATTTCGGGAGATCAGCTGTGATGGAACTAAAGTGTGCCTAGCTCTCAATCTCTTGTAGTTTCTACTAGAACACTGTATACTTGTCATCCTATGTTCTCATTTCATCATTGTAAAAGTTGGTGTTTCCCTGATGCTAGAGGCCTGGATAGTGGTTACCTTGAAAAGTGGGGTAGTGACCAGAAGGGGAGATGGGGAAAGCTGCCTAGGTTGCCGGTGGTGTTATTTTTTGATGTTGGCACCACATAGTTAGAGAGTGTGCACTTCAGGAAAATGAACTGCGCTGTATACTTAGGATCTGTGTACTTTATGAACGTTACATTTCAATAAAAAAGTTTTCTAAATCCAGTTTTTCTGTTGAAAGCGAGCTCTTTACTTATCCCCGGAATCGAACACTGTGCTTATTCATTGCAGTGAACAAATTTAACTCCTGTGCACTTTGCTCATTTATAATGGATAAAGGAGCGCTAAATACACAGAATCAAGGGCAATTATTGCTTCTTGTGAGAGTGTTGCTCAACCTTTTGGGTCATGGACCAGTTAAGGATCTGATTAAAATTGTAATAAAAGGAGCAAGGATTAAAGCATTTACATTCTATATCAGGTCCTGTGCCACCCTTCATACTATTTTATCTGTACCACACACTGTGAGATGGGCATTGTTATTCTCATTTTATAGATATGGGAATGGAGAAGGAGCAACTTGACCAAGCTCACACACTAAGGAATGTTTAATCCAAGGTTCAAATCCAAGTTTTCTGCTTCCCAAATCCATTCTTTAACTACTGCACACTGCTTATCTCTAAGTACTCTTGCCAATGGAATGGACTCTTTTTCCTCTCCCCCATCCCTTCAGCGCACGTGCGCGCGCGTGCACACACACACACACGCACACACACGTTTTTTTTTTTTTTCCTGTTATTTCAGGGAGCTCATAAACCTCCTGAAGTACATCATCCATAGTCACAGGTTAAGAACCAAATTACGAAAACTTGCAGGTTGAAAAATATGACCGAAGAAACTTCTTCAAAAAGAACCAGACCATGGAAAAACACAGATCATTAATTTGATGAAGGTGTGGTTTTGATATCTTACATTTTTTGTTTCCCCCCTAAAGCTTGATTCATGTCATTTTTCATATTAACTTTATTGTGTAATATTCAGTATAGTCAAAGGAATACATTAAACGGACATGTAAATTGAGAAGTATAATAAAATGAACAAAGCCCGGAGAATCCATAACCCAACATAAGCATTAAAATATTACCCATACAACTGAGTCTATGTTTGTATTCTATCCTGATCCATCCCGTGCCTTCCCTCAAGAGGTATCTGCTGCTATGAATTTTGTGTCAATCACTTCTTTGCTTTTTAAAAAAATAGTATTACCACATGTGTATAACTGAGTAATATATCATTTAGTTTTGCTTGCTATTGGGTTACTGCTTACCGCATAGATAATTTAAAACTGTGTATGGCATCTTTCACTATGTTCAAAATTTTAAAAAAATTTACACTTTCATAAGTTTGATTGTCGAATCTTTCCAATGAAATGAAATTTTCATCGTTATGTAGTGACCCTCTTTGTGTTTGATAGTGATTTTTTTGTCCCCAAATCTAGGTAGTCTCAATGTTAATGTAGCTATGCCAGCTCTCTGAAGGTTAGAATTTACCATATATATTTTTCTACCATTTTCTTTCAACATCTCTTTATTCTTACACACGTCTTAGGTGTGTCTCTTGTGTGTATCATGAAACTTTACATATTTGTGTTTTACAATGACAATCTTTTTCTTTCAATGAGTGAGTTTAGTTTGTTTTTAGGGTGATTATTACATGTTTGGATATTTCTGTATCTATTCACTTGTTATACTATTTGTCTCATTTTTTCTTTCATTTTAAAAAAATATTTATTTTATTTTTGAAAGAGAGACAGATCATAAGCAGGGGAGGAGCAGAGAGAGAAGGAGACACAGAATCTGAAACAGACTTCAGGTTCTGAGCTGTTAGCACAGAGCCGGACCTGGGGCTCGAGCTCACGAACTGTGAGATCATGACCTAAGTGGAAGTCGGTCACCTAACTGAGCCTCCCAAGCACCTCATCATTTTTTTCATTGCTTCTTTTTCCTCCTCTCTCACCTTTCTTGAGTTGATAGAATTTAAAAAAATTTTTTTAAGTTTATTTATTTTGAGAGAGAGAGAGAACATGAGCAGGGAGGAGCAGAGAGAGGAAGGATCCCAAGCAGACTCTGTTACAGCACAGAGTCTGATGCGGGGCTTGATCCCATGAACTGTGAGATCATGACCTGAGCTGAAATCAAGAATATGATGCCTAACTGGCTGGGCCACCCAGGTGCCCCTAGAATTTTTGTTTTAATCCATAAGTGGCAGATTCTGGTTTCCAATGTTGGCTGCAAAAATAGCTGTTGTCTCACTTTATACAAAGTGACCTTGTCACTCCCCATCAAATTGTGGAGATGATATGTCTAACCCTTGCAAATTTGCCAGCCTGTGGCTGCTTTGGTCAATAGAAAATGGCAGAAGTGACTGTGCCAGTGCCAGGTATGGTTTGTAATTGGCCTGGAAGCTTTTGTTTCTTGCCTCTTAGTATGATCACTCTTGGGGTGCACCCTCTTGGAATCTTGCTGCAAGACCATGAGAAGTCCAAGCCACATGGAAAAACCATGTGTGATTACTCCTGTCTACACTAGCTGACCTCCGAGCCAGCTGCCACCATCAACTACTAGTCCTTTGAGTGAGCCCTTGTGGCCATCCAGCCCCAGCTGCCATCTGACACTCCACCTGCATGAGACACAGCAAGGAAGAACTGCCCACTGAGCCCAGTTGCCTAGAAAACCTTGGGGCATGTTAACAAAGTGTTGCTTTTAGGCACAAAGTTTTGAGGTGGCTTTTTATGTAGCAATAGATAACTGGGATGGAAATGTGGCATTGGGTTTGGGACTGAGTGGTGGGTGGAAAACTGCTAGGGTCTTGACGAGATGGAGAATACAAGCTAGGAGGACTTTGAGAATACCCTTAGTGACAGTTGACAGGTCCCGAGGGAAGTGCCGATGAGTGCTGAAGGCAGGAAAATGACCTTGGTGACTGAAGAAAAGGGATGCTGTTTACATAAAGTTTACTAACAGCATTGCCTGCAGCAACATGGAAAATAGAAAAGGCACCTGATGCACTCTTGAATCCCAGGCAGCAAATAAGAAGTGCCAAGGTGCCTAAGTGGCTCAGTTGGTTAAGCGTCTGACTCTTGATTTCGGCTCAGGTCATGATCCCAGGGTTGTGGGACCCAGCCCCACGTTGGGCTCCACACTCACGGTGGAGACTGCCTGGGATTCACTTTCTTTCCCTCTCTCTCTGCCCCTCCCCTGCTTGCTCACATGCTCTCTCTCTTAAAATAAATAAATAAATGTGGAAAAAAAGAGAAAAGTGTCAACCAGCTTCTTCTAGCTGCATATAATGACACATGAGAAGAGAGAGAAACCAGAGAAGGAATTGTTCTCTTTTTTGAGTTCAGTTTTGAGCAACAGAGAGCCCACAAGAGTCTTTCTGGGTAGCAAACAAAAGCTTGTGTTTTTAAGCCATAGTTTATCCAAGTAATGTTCTTCATTTAGCCTCTTTAAAAGATTTTGTATTAAATTGGCGGTTATAGTGTAATTTTTAGCACATCATGTCTCTTGTTCATAACTCTTAGTTGAATCGCATGTTTTCAATGCAGAAAGAGTTTTCATATACATACATTTATCCTACAGATAATTCTGCTATTAGGCCTGTAGGAAAACTATCCTTACTCCACAGTATTGATAAGAGCAACGACTATAGCCACCCTTCCTTCTCCTCCACTTTTGGGTTCCTGCTGTGTGCCCATTGATATGCTTTAGACAGGTGACCTCTCATCCACCTAGGGGAGTATTATGACTCACGATTTAAGGATGAAGGATATTAAGCCAGACAGTTAAATAACTCAACCAAGAAACAGCTAGTAGAGATAGAACCTCGATTCGAATGTCGATTTGACCCCAAGTCCAAACTTCTCTTTTACCTTTTTCTCTGACAAGAGCAGGTAGCAGTTTAAAACCAAAATGCATCTGCAATGTGGATTACTTTCACCGTAGCAAATTTCATACTTGCTGTCTGTCTCATAGTCCATATCTTTCAGAGTAACTGTGGACTATAATTTCAACAAATTGTTTGACTTTCTCCATTTCTTCTAGTCAGGAGTATACCAGTATTACAATAAGGGTCTTCGTTAAGAAGAGGTTTGGATCGGATGACCTGTAATGCCTCTTTCACCTTGGATATTCTTTTTGTCTTTTCGAATTTTCGGACACCTGGGTTTTCTAATCAGTTATCTGCGGGGCTACGAATGAATTCCATTTGGCCAGCAGGTGGAGCTCTTGATAATTGAATAGGAACACTAGACCTTTCTTGAGCATCTACTCTATGTGCCAGGCCTAGGTCTAAGCACAATCCTGCTGCTGCTTGGGAATTATACAATCGTGTTCCATGTCTATCAGATCAATCTCAAATTAATTATTTTTATGTGTGGTATAGGTTTAAAACACACACACACTTTATTTTCCCAAGAAAAAAACTTCCCTGTGGAAAATTGGATGGAGACATCTCCCAATGCTTAAGTGCCTGATTGAAAGCCCAGAGTTAAGTGACCCTATGAATCCATGACTCATTTGTGATGGCTCTGATATATCAAACACCTCCTAGGACCTCAGGAGCTGGAAACTGCATCTTATGAAGACAACTGTGATCGTAAGAAATGTACAGAAGCCATAGAGAGTTCAAGAATTTTCAGGGGTGCCTGGGCGGTTCAGTATGTTAAGTGTCCAACTCTTGGTTTCGGCTCAGGTCATGATCTTGTGGTTTGTGGGTTCGAGCCCCACATCAGGCTCCGTGCTGAGAGCGAGGGGCCTGCTTGGGACTCTCTCTCTGCCCCTCCCCTACTCACTCTGTCTCCCTCTCATAATAAATAAACTTTAAAAAATTTATTAAAAAAAGAATATTTTCAATTTATACATACATTTTCAACAGTTAATATCTTGTATCTATAAAATGATACTAACATCACCTTTTTTATACCAACTAAATGATGTTGCAAAACAAGAAGCACAAAAATCCAAATGTTTCTCAAACTTTGTTTTCTCTTTGTGTCTCTCAAAGCTCTCTTACAACTTTCCAACATTAATGATTCCTATTTTATATACAGCTACATTGAGTTATAAGGGCTGGTGGTTATATTGGACTTGAACATTTCTAAATAAGAGATTTTTTCAAGGCAGGAGCTGCCCTTATGCTGGCAATACCACTTAATACTGGGCCAACAATCAAACAAAAGATTCGTCAAATATTTATTTATTTATTTATTTATTTTTAAAGTTATGTTAGCCAAGTCTGTTCCTCGTGTGTTTCACGCTCTTCTTTGTGTGTATTTTATTTTATTATTTTTTTTAACATTTATTTTATTTTTGAGACAGAGAGAGACAGAGCATGAACAGGGGAGGGGCAGAGAGAGAGGGAGACACAGAATCTGAAACTGGCTCCAGGCTCCAAGCTGTCAGCACAGAGCCCGACGCGGGGCTCGAACTCATGGACCGTGAGATCGTGACCTGAGCCAAAGTCTGATGCTTAACCGACTGAGCCACCCAGGTGCCCCATCGTCAAATATTTAAATAAACACTCAAAGGTAGGCCAGGACAAAGTTACTACTAGTTCTCCTACCGCCTAAGCTTGGACATGTGTGCCCTCGCGAAAGGTCATGTGCCCCTGGGTGTAAGCATCTTCTGTTGAGGGACCCTGTGGTTGAGCAAATCTGTGCAGGTGTTCATAACAAGCTGGTTGTCCATCTGGACCACGTGGCTGGATGTCCTCTGGCCCAGGCCCCGCTTGGTCAGCACGCTAAGAGCAGACACATGTACTAGAGAAGGCTGAATCCTAAACTGTATCTCTGGGTCTTTTGGGTTTAGCACCTAAGGCAGTTCTGCTTTTTCTTTCTCTCCCTGTCCCTCCAACTCCTCGAATGTCACTTAGCCAGGTTGTTACTAAAGTAAAGCTTTAATAAGGAAATTGCCTCTGTTTCAAGGTTTGTTGTTTTCCTTGTCATTCAAATTCATTTTGGACATCTTCCCCTGAGCATGTTAATCAGTGTTTTTGAACAGACTGGGCATAAACAAGGGAGAGGGAAGTGCTGACTCACTAGTCCTAGTACAGCACTGGATTCTCTAGGACGTGTAACCCTTTAAATACCTAACTCTTGTCCTTGAGAGGCTTTTCTTTTCTTTTGAAAGTTTTGTTGTTCGGGGAAGTGTAGGTATTAAAATAGCGAGTATTTAGCGAGAGCCTGCTGTGCTCCAGACATTGTTTCAAGCACTCTCAGCATAGGAACACTACATCCTCACAGAGCTATGAGGTAACACCATTGCGTCCATTTTGTAGATGAGGAAACTGAGGGTCAGAGAGGTCAAGTCACTTGCTGTAGTTCGCATGGATTCCAGATGGGGACCTACAGCCTGGCTCCCTAGCCTCTGCTCTTAACTACCATGGAATGTTCCAGGAGCATGTCCTAATTTGGCCTCAAAGGATTAGGAAACTTTTAATGTTATTGAGGCAACTAGCTTAGAAATTGCTTGCGTTCAGGATCTGATTATTTCTCGGTTACTTCTTTACACAGTTTTCTGCACCACAGCTCCAGCTATATATTCATATTCGTCTCTCATAGCACGTACTGCATCGTGTCGGTTTAGTGTCCCTCATTTGCATCTGAGAAATGTGCACAGAACATAACATATAACAGGAGCTTGCTTTATTTTAGGGGACTGAAGCAGAAATAACATTTGGAGCATTTAAATTTCACAAAGTACACGGACCTTGCCCCACTTGCCACTAATTACAGATGTTTAACAGCCTCTATGTCTCTGGAATTTGGAAAACTTTGGTTTTTATTCAATTTTCCTTCAAAAGCACATTGATTAAATTTTACACACATTCTATGTGCCAGATTCTATGCACATACCTTACTTCCTTTTCATAATGTAGCTTGGGCATTTCGTTTTACAAAATCCAGGCATGAGAACAGAATAAACCAAGGAATTTTCTCATGTTGGTAGTTCATGGCTTCAACAGTGGGATGAGCTATTAAGGAAAATGGAAAACGAGACCCCTCTTACTTAAACTGGAGTAAGATCCCCATGATGGAGGTAGTTTGTCATGTCAGATCATAAAACAAGAAACCCTAAACGTAGCACTGGGAACACCAACTCCAATCAAGTTGAGCAAATTAATCCTTGGAGACTTGTCCCCTTGTACTGTGGTTGGTCAGCAGGCAGATGAGGGATATACAAGGGGAGGATCATCCCGGACCATGAAAAACAAAATCCTCCAAATGAGTTGGCAAGATTTCTCCTACACTGTCCAGAATAGAAAAAAACTTCTGGCCAGTAGACTTGAATATCTACCTGCTTGGCAAGATGATTTCAACAAAGGAGAAAAGTGCCCCCAACTCTTCTTTGAGAGACCTTGTGAGCACCACCCAATCACTGTAAACCTTCTCCATCCGACACTATCGTGACTATCCTTACTTTGTCCATCATTAAAATCCCCAGCTTCTTTTCTAGCCAAATACTTGCATCTCACTTAAAATAGTATGCTGGGGCACAGCTATGTCCTGTCCAGGAAGAAAATTAGTTTCCCTACTTTCCCTCCATATCCCACGTCATGGGAGATAACAGATGTTGATTCTTTGTAACTTGTACTGTGGGCCCTGTGAGTTAGGTTGGAATAGTATTTCAGATCTTAGTAACAGGGCTGCTCAATTAGCACAGTACTAACCAGGCAACTGGAACTTGAACCCTCTTGGATTTTCCCTCGCTCTCTCTTAAGGTACCAACACCCACTCCGGATTGGGGTTGGTGGAGTACAGGCTCTCTTTCCCTTGCTGGGACTTTAAGCCCCCTGAGGCAGAACCTGGTCTCGCACACCCATAGTGCTGTGCACATGGGCGGGGTCCATGTATTTTTTGTTTTTATTATTTGCATATATTTTCACTTTTTTTATGGAAATTTAAACACAGGCAAAAGAAGAGTGGACAGGAAGCTTAAACATCCCCTCCCCTGTTGTTCAGCTTCACCTATGACAGACTTAAGGCCAATCGTGTTCCAGCTCCCATCCCACGTCAGTTTGAAGCGAGTGCCAGATAATAAGATACACTTTTATCTGTGGACAGATCTTTAGGAATATATACATACATTAGAAAATAGCTGTTAGACCAGAACTGCAGAATTCATTTCAGATTCCACACATAGCAGTCACATTTCACAAATTGTTGTGACAGAGAGTCATATATAAGTCATATATAAGTCTAGCTCGAATACTATAATTTGGATCCTATTTGTTTAATTTTTAGAGAAAGAGAGAAAGCATGAGCGGGGAGGGAGGGAGAAAGCGAATCTCAAGCAGGCTACACGCCCAGCGTGGAGCCCGACGCGGAGCTCGATGTCACCATCTCGGGATGGTGACCTGAGCCGAAATCAAGAGCCGGATGCTCAACCCACTGAGCCAATCGGGCGCCCCAATTTGGATCCTATTTAAATTCCACCACTATTGTTTGACTTGTTTACTTGTGACACAAGTATTATTGCCCCAAAATAACACTCTTGCCTCCGGCCACTTCCCTTCCTTGAAGGTTTTATGTTGGCTGAGTCATACCTGAAGTTCCGTCCTCCGAGACAGTCTTCGCGGCTCCAACAGGCTGCAAGTTAAGTGAACCTGACACTGTCCCCTCTGACATCAATGTGGGGGCATGCTTCACCTTACTGCTTATCAAGAGCTGAGGGTTCATCTTTTGGAAAAATACGAACCAGCCGTCAAAAGGTCCTCCTTGAACCTTGGTTCAGATTACAGCCCGCCGGGGCAACCGCTGTGCGGCATCACCTGCCTTCACTTTCTGAGGCGCCGGTTCAGTTCAGCGGGCGTTCTGGGGCTGCCCCGGTAGCTTCGTTCTCTGGATGTGGCAACGGGCTCTGAGTGGATATGGTTTTGGCTGCAGTGACTGTCCTGCTATTCCCCCTTCTGGGAGTTGTGCCCCTGCTGATCATACACAGCATCAGTTCCAAAGGGAATGGTTATTTTATTCTGTGTTTTAAAACCAAGTTTGGGTCTGCTTCATATAGGCAGGGGCTGAGAAGAAGGCTTTCTTCCCAGAGTGGTAGGCGGTGTGCCGAGAGGCGGCAGACCACAGGGCAGAGCATGGAGATACTGGGGTCAGTCTGGGTTTTAATCTGGCCTCCATCTATTTCAGATGTTGGTGATAAAACAGTAAACAAAATAAAGATCTTGTCCTCATGGAGATTATATTCTAGAAGGGAAGGCGTATTAAACAAATAAATACATAATATCAGGTAGACAAACATTAGGAAGGAAAATGAATCAGAGTAACGGTATGGAGATTAAAGGAGGTAATACGGGGAAAGCTCTCAACAAACACTAGGTGTCATTATTGCTTCCTTTAATCTAGGTTGAAAGCAGTGGCCAGAGCCATGGCTTAGCCAAGGAGGAACCAGCCTTAAAGACTCCACGTGCACGACTGGAGTCTTCAGAGGAAGGGAATAATCACTCGTGACAAACTGTGACTATGTACTTGGACTTGTGTTCAGCATTTTCAACTCCTTCAAACAGTTCTGTAAGTTGGGTATCGTCAGGCCAGGTCTTAAGAAAATAAAACCAAAAAAGGTAATGGCTACTTCACCATGTTCCGAGCTCTTGTAGTTTCTTCTAAGTGATATTTATCAAAGATGCTCTTTTTCATGCAGTGGTCCAAAGAGACCAAAGAGACTGAAACTATGTGGCCTGGACAGGCCATGTGACCTGCCATTTACACTGCCCCTGCCTGAGATCATTGGTTACAGGCAGTTCTTTATGCCCAGGCCTCCATGTTCTGAGTCCCATGTTTGGTTGCCCCGATCTCAACTGATCTGCAGATGCTTCCCGAGCCCAAGGCATACTCTGTATGTATGAGTCCATACAGAGATGGACTCATGGCCTATATCCAGACTAGCAGAGATGAAATACATTAGATTATGGAAAACGATATAATCAGATATTTTTTAATGATGGTTGGTAACAGTAGGAGAGGCAGTTAAGAGCTTTCATAAAAGCTACAGAAGCAGGAAGAGGGGAGGAGAGTAGTTGAGGTAACAGAGTAGAGGTGCCATAATGACCTGGTGGACTGCCAGTCCAGTCTGCCATGGTGTCCTGAGTGGCTGCATAAGGCCAGTTATTATACTGCTAAGAGGACTTCTGGTTCTCATTTCCCTCGGATACCTTAAAATAACTCCTTCTTTGCGGAGCCTGGGTGGCTCAGTTGGTTAAGCATCTGACTTCGGCCCAGGTCATGATCTCACGGTTCATGAGTTCAAGCCCCGCATTGGGCTCTGTGCTGACAGCTCAGAGCCTGGAGCCTGTTTCCGATTCTGTGTCTCCCTCTCTCTCTGCCCCTCCCCCGTTCATGCTCTGTCTCTCTCTGTCTCAAAAATAAATAAACATTAAAAAAAACACAACTCTCTCTTAACTGAAGTTGAAAGAGTCAAATGTCCACTGGAGGATGCTCATCTACACACAGCTATGAATATTTATACAGCTATGACCAGCTAGGGAAGAGAAAGTACCGAGCAGAGAACACATCATTCTTTTCATCTCCTTTGTTGTTCTAGATCAGGACAAACTCTGGAGAATCTGTTTCATTGAGGAATATCCTGAGGAATCTGAAACAAATCTTGAATGCCAAGATGTGATAGGTTTTACCACCCCCACAAAGACCTAGGTTCAGAGCTTGATTCACAGCCCTTGAAAGCCATTCGAACCTCTTTAAAGGCAAAGCTTGGCACCACACAAGGACTGCTTTTAGATGTGGGAGAGTGGTCAGGTTGGACCTCTTGCCACTGGCTTCTTCTGGCTACATAGACCCTTTTCATCCAAAGTGACCAGCAGGGAGGGGAACAGGTCAGAGAAATATTGCTTACTTTATGTTTGGAGTGCAGTAAAGCTAGCTTGGGAAATGCCAAAAAAGTTGCAAGAATTGATTCATTCATTTGATATGTGTTCAGATTAGGTCCTGTTGAGAGAAAGAGTGACCTAACTCACCGTGCACACTTGGGGAGAGTAGGCACCATTTCAGGGCCTTGGCTTCCTCGGCAGTGTAGAGGCTCAAGTCTGGGCAAAGCTAGTCTCTAAAGCCACAGTTCTAATAATCTGTGAGCCCAAGTTGGAAAACCCACCAACTTGGTACCTGGGATTACTTTATCCTATGGCACTTTATTCAGCCTGACCATCATCACAGTGGATTCCTCCAGATGGAGCAAGTGATATAAATATGAAACACACAAGATTTTGTAATAAAATGTAGCCACTTTAACTGAAGCATTGTTCAGCCTCAAAACAAGAGGAAGGTGACTCTTGTATCGTAGTGAGAGAAACAGATCATTGTGGGTGGGGAAAATCTCCCCTAGTTACCCTGATATAATGCACTTTCCCTTTTCAGCAAGCACCTTCTCATCCTTCAAAGCTCCTTTCTCCTGGCAGATTTCCCTTTCTCTTGTTCTCATTACCCTTTGTCCATTACTGGCCTTATTACATTGTGTTGAATTAGTCTAAAAGTCTCCCTCCCCCTTTAGACTTTGATCTCAAAGGCAAGGACTGGACCTTGTTTATTTTTGCATCCATTATACTGCACTTGGAACCTTGAAACTCTCTAAATGTTTGTTGAATGATGAATGATATTTTACTTAAGTGTTTATGCTCAGGCTGACATTGAGAGACAGACTATAGGAGCAGAAAATCATAATACAGCCAATTCCCTGAGTTTAATTAAGTCGGAATAGAATCCTTGCCAGTTGCATTCGGGAGCAAAACTAAGAGGCAAAAGCCAAGAAGATTGAGGCCTGATAACCTCACAGCATATTGAAAAAAGGACAAAATCCTATTTGCTCCTGTTGATGAGTTATCAGTGATAAGTTTGACAAATGCCTACTGGTGAAGAGCCAGTCTTAGCACAAACCAAGCTTCCACAGCACGGACAGATGTCAGCCCCTGCTTCTGTGGGGTTGAGGGATCACCATCAACACCAAGATCATAGGAGGCATCTAGATGGCTTAATCCACAGCAAAGATTCAATGCCAATGTTTGAATTTTATTTTCCTAATGATTTACCAATTGCAACAAATTGATTTATCAATTTGTTTCATTCATAACTGATTCAGCAAATATTTATATTGAATGCTTACTATTTTCTAGACATCGTTCTGGATAAATTGCACTGGATAAAAGAGTAAACAAAATAGATGAAAAAAACCCCTATCCTTGTGAGGCTTACATTCTAATGTGAAAAATAGATGATAAACAAAAGAGTACAATATGGGGAGATATGAAAAATGCAAAGGGAGAAGAAAACCAGAAAAGGGGGGTATGAATTGGGGGAGGTCCTTGCGACTTTTGATAGGATGACCAATGAGGGCCTTACTAAGAAGGTGACTCTCGGGTGAGGAAATGAGGAGTGAGGGAAGTGGGGGCCCTGGGGTCAGAGTGGGCCTCGTGAGTTCAAGGGATCAGTAAGGAGGCTCGAGTGTCTGGAGTGAACTCAGGAGAAGGCAGTGGAGAGGGGAGGTTAGAAAAATAACATAGGATCCCATCACGTTGGGCCTGGTAGGACATAGTAAGGACTTTGCTTTTACTTTGAATGGGATGGGAAGCCATTGGAGTGTTTTGAGCAGAAGAGTGATTCAACTTGACATATTTTAACAGGATCAGCTTGGCTGCTCTGGTGAGAACATCCTGCAAAAGCCATGGCAGGGAGATCAGTTAGGAGGCAAGTTGCAATAATTAAGGTGAGAGGTGATGACAGCTTATACAAGGGGCAGCGGGCAGGGTCCAGAAGTGATATATGTCAAAGGCAGAAACAACAGGGAGACTGAGAATGAGCAGGTAGAAAAGAGAGACGAATACCAGGCACAGGTGGCATCCTAGAAGCCAAGTGGAGAAAGTGTTTCAAGGAGGAGTGATCCACTAGGTCAGACGTCCCTGCTGGGTGAAGTGAGGCAAAGACTGAAAAACGATAAGAGGGTTTAGCAGTGTGGAGGCACTCAGTGACCCTGAGAAGAGCAGTTTCGGAGGCTTGGTGGGATGTCTGTAACAGAACGGGAGAAGAGAGGTTGGGCCAGTACACGCAATGCTTTCAAGGACTTTTGCCAAAAAAGGAATGGAGAAAAATGAGTATTAGCTGAATAGTCAAGTGGGGTTTAAAAGGTTATATTAAGCTGGGCAAGTTAGCGATATCTTCATATACTGATGGGAATAATTCAGTAGAGAGAGAAAAGCGGGTGACGCAAAGGACAGGCAGGAAAAGGGCGGTGCCGTGTGCTGAAGTAGGTGAGAGAGGATGGCCTTAGCTAAGAGCACAGGGAGATTATCCACCCACAGAAATGGGAGAGAAGGCAGAAGGCAGGGCGACTGGGGAGAGTGCAAGTTGTCTTCTGATGGCGTCAGCTGTTTTGGCAGAGCAGGAAGCCAGCTCGTCCACTGGGTGAGGACGGGGGAAGTGTTGGAGATTTGGGGGGAGACAGGACAACACGGGACAACCCTTTCCTGGCGAAAGGGGCAATTCTTTACATGTTAGGAAGTTTATAAAACCGAACAAGTTGTCAATGGAGAAATTTAAGCATAGATAGAACATTCTTCGGTGATGGCTTGGAGGGAATTCAAGTATCAGATTGAATTCTTTTTGAGTCTTTAACACTTATTCTCTCAGAAACCTACGCCCGCAAGGATTTGTTTTGTATTACATATTTAAAAAAATGACTGATTTGGTATAGATATATAAGTATTTATGCATACATAAAATGCATATGACTGTTTGTATTTATATATACATTCTAATTTACATAAGACTTTCAGAATTTCATCTCATTGAAATGTCAGTAAAATGCCTAACAAAACCGTAAAGATGAAAAAAAAGAACCCTGAATTTATTAAAATCTGAAAAATTGAAATTAAGAATTCTTATCTAATAGCCTGAAGGGAATATGTGCTATTTTATAAGCACTGGAAGTCCTCAATAATCTTGCAATAATAATGGTCATACACTCTCAGCACTCAAAGCACTGCTGGGAAATTGCCTCATTAACCTTTATAATACCCTTGTGGGGTCGGCAGGAATTTGATGAGATTTCCATTCTCTAGAGTGGGCAAATGGAGACAGGGAGATTTGAAGAAAATTGTAGACATAGCTCAAACATAAGTAAATCTTGTGTTGAGTCCAGTGAGAGTCATCAGTTTAGGGGCATAAGAATGAATTAAAGTCTATTAATCACTGTAAGAGGAGCCAGTCATTTTTAACTTGTACCGTAGATTTCAAGAATAGAAAGTCATGTTAGAAGACGTGGCAGGAGTGAAGGTAGAAGAGAGAGAATTTTATCGAGCACTTTCTATCTGGATCTTTTAGACTGTCTCCAGTCATAGGTGTTAGAGAAGGAAGTGTTCATCAGAGACAGCAAGAAGTAGGAGAATAAAATGAACAAAATAAGGAATTCCAACATTGCTCAAGTGAGAGAAAGTAATGTGAATGAAGGGAAATCTTATGTGAAATGTGTACGGGAAGGAAAAAGAAAAGCCTCTGAAATTTTGAGGTCTGGGAAAGCTGAGGTGACCATAAATCCTATGATCTTGCACTGACCCGAGTGCGTGTGTGGGCGGAGGTGGGGTGATGCAAAAATTTGATGATGTCCTAAAAGTAACAGTTCCCAATTTGACACCTCAATGGCCCTCTGTTAATACTAGGCAGCAGCTGATATTTATTGAGAATTTTCCATTTTCCAGGTATTCTTCTTAGCATTTTACATGTATTAATTTAGTCCTTCCCTCATGTCTATGAGGTAAGTACTACCATTTTACCTGCCCAAAGTCAGTCATTAGGTGGAGCAGCCTGTGAATCCTGTTCAGGCATTTATGTACCTGCTAGGATGAGCAACGACATAGTAGGTCCTTAATAAATACCTATTGAATGAATGAATGAATGAATGAACCACTGACTAAATGACCTGGCAGGATTCAATGCCAGGGTAATACCCAGTTAATGCTCAAAATACCCAAGGTCCCAGTTGGGACCTGCCCTCTCTTTGATCACCTTTCCTTCCTTTGGGATTCTCCTCACCCCAACTCCCATTGCTTTCATCCGAACCCCAGCTCTTTAGGTGTTTCCCTCTCCCACTGAAACCATCTTTTTCTCAAAGTTGAAGTTCAACGATCCACCAACACCCTCAGCCCTCTTTCCGTTTTCTCCTTGGCTAAAAATCAATACTGTTAATAATTTAAAAAAAAAATTTTTTTTTAATGTTTATTTATTTTTGAGACAGAGAGAGACAGAGCATGAATGGGGGAGGGGCAGAGAGAGAGGGAGACACAGAATCGGAAGCAGGCTCCAGGCTCTGAGCCATCAGCCCAGAGCCTGACGCGGGGCTCGAACTCACGAACCGTGAGATCGTGACCTGAGCTGAAGTCGGACGCTCAACCGACTGAGCCACCCAGGCGCCCCAATACTGTTAATAATTTAATCCTTAACACCTGCAGGCAAAATTTGCCCACCAGAAATGATTCTCACTTGGTAAGGATGAGGCAAAAGTGGAGTCCCTGGAAATATGTCTTTGCTGGGGATTCTCCTTTGATGGTGTTTAAGTCACAAGGTCATTGCACACACTCCTCGAATGAGGAAAGTTAAAAAAAATTTTTTTTTAATGTTTACTTATTTTAGAGACAGACAGAGCACAAGCGGGGGAGGGGGAGAGAGAGCCAGAGACAAAATCTGAAGCAGGCCCCAGGCTCTGAGCTGTCAGCACAGAGACCGACGCGGGGCTCGAACCCATGAACTGCGAGATCATGACCTGAGCTGAAGTCGGGCGCTTAACCGACTGAGCCACCCAGGCACCCCTCAAGTGAGGAAAGTTTTAACAAATGTTTTTTATATGGAAAACCTAGACGCTTCCAGGATTCCATAGGTAGGGAACTCATCACGATAAGAGCCACAGAAACTGATATCTATAAAGACCTACGTCTTTTCTATCCTTTTCGCACATCTATGAAAATAATAACAGCAATTGCCCAAAAGTGATTCTGCTAATCACTTCTTCTGTATTTTGTGATTCCTTTATTGACCACAAATGCGGTTACATAAAATGTTCACAATGACCCGGAGGGACAAGACAACAGGCTCGTAGTGACCTCGACTAATACAATGAATAAGCGGAATGGCCAGAATTCCAGTTCGTTCTCCCGATCCTCCAAAATGGGTGCTTCCTGATCCTTTGGCCCTGTGACACATTTACCTTCTCCAGGTGATCGGATGGAGACGCGCACGGTCCCACCCAGGCTGTGCATGGCTCCCTGAGGAGACCTTCACAGCACATGCTCTTCAAAAACCAACGAAAGCTTCACTCATCTGGCGCGGTAATTACAGCATTTATTTTCTGAAAACTTTTCTGAGTCAAATCCCATCGGCCGCAGGGAGAGAGACACATTCCTGTTCTGGATGTCAGACAAGAGTGTTAGCCCCAGCCACACCGTAACTTCTTGTCACTGAAGTGACCCCCAGGAAACCACTGGAATGCTGCTTTTCTCCCACCTCCCACCTCCCACCCTGGGTGCTGGTGCTGGTGCCTTCGCACAAATTCCAGCCTCTTCTTAAACTTGGAATTTCAATCCTTTTCAGAGTTCTTATTTCTGTTTATTCTCTCCCCTTTCTCATCGGCCAGACCATTTTTGTGTGTCTGTGTTGGTCTCAGATGCTCTTGAGTTGTTACCTTGTTTCATCGAATGCGCTTCAAATCTCCCTTAGGGTAGGACCTATGAGGTCGGGGATCTTGTCTTTCTTGGTCATGCTGCATGTGCTAGTACAGGGCTCTGTGCCTGGTATGCAGTAGAAACTCAATAAATGTTTGCTGAGTGAATGAGAAAGTCAAACTCCACTGAACTGAAGAAAAACACCAAACTACCTTAACACCGTGGCCCTAGGGTATTTAGGAATTTTACAAACAGACATTTCCAGACCCTGCAGGAGATCTGCAGAAATAGAATCTCCACGGCAGGAGCCTGGGGAATTTGTATTTTTAATAAAAACACCAGACGCTTCTTAGTATTAGGCAAATTTTTGAAACATGTCCCTGGGGTTCCAAATAAATATGCTTCACCTGGTCAGTGTCTCCAAGAGTACTTTCTTCACTGTCATTTGACACTCATTTATTGAGCAACTACTATAGAATTTCTGCGTCGGTGCCAAGGATTTGTCTCTTTCCTGTTCTAGTAACATTGTTTACACTGATTTGTAGGTTAATGAATCCTTTCACTCACTCATTCATTCATTCAACAAACACACGTCGCAAGTCCATGATCGGCCAGTTGTGTCCAAACATGTTTGGTTGAAAGAGGAAATGTTCACTGAAGTTTTATCTCTGGGTCCCTGTTCAGCTGTTTTCACTGGGGCTGACAGGCAATTTATGGTGAGGTGGAGGGCTGAGGAGAAGGAAGGAGGAGGAAGAGTTGTGGCTTGGCCCTTTGTCAGTATTACAATATAGTCCTGCCCTTGGCAGTGAACAGGCTCTGAGGGACTGTCCAGATTCCTTCACTGGCCACAAATGTGGTTAGATAAAATATTATGTGCCACTGGGGCTTGGTAACGATTGCTTTTTCAATACAGAGATTTGAGGGGCAATGGTACATATGTAACATGGAGTGATTTTCTTCCGCTTGTGCAGGAAGGGTCATTTAATCCCCAAACCTATTTTGTTCTTGCACTTGGCCTATGACTTTTGGTTTAAGTCTGGAATCCTTCTTGCTGGATGGTACTGTTTTATCAAGCAGACCTGAAATCGTCAGCTTGACCCTCTGCAGTTTCATGTGTGTTAATGGATGTTTTTACCCATGGCTGTCAAAGTCAAGTTAAATAGAGAAGGTGTGTGGGCAAGAAAGCACCTCTGTGCTCCTGAGCACTGTCTCCGGGCCTGGATGCCTCTGCTGCTGCTATGTGGACCACCTTGGTGGTTCTGCAGGAGAATATATTCACCCCGCCTGCTTCCCAGGCTGGCTTTTCCCCTTCTCTGCCACTATACCCCCAACTTTCAGGGTTTCTCATTTTAGCTCTTTGACATCAAAAAGGAAGAAAGCCGATAAGCCCACAAATACGTGAAGTGTATCCCTTAATATTTCTAACTATTTTCTCACCGTCATCTCAATTGATACTCAGTTAATGAATAATTATTACTCAGTTATTATCACTCAATTATTACTCTAGTGCCAAGTTTATCCTTCCTTTCTCCCTCTCTTCCTCTTTCCCTCTGTTAATTTTTCTTGAGCAACTACTATATTGGGAGTCCCAGTAGTGGGGG
The DNA here is from genome assembly GCF_046562875.1 of Panthera onca. NCBI lineage: Eukaryota > Metazoa > Chordata > Mammalia > Carnivora > Felidae > Panthera > Panthera onca. The sequence goes on from NC_138342.1 coordinate 90,880,781, forward strand.
GGTCCATGCTAGAGGAAATGGTGTAATTGGGAAACTCTTTGTCAAAAGCTGTCTGTGAACTGTGTGCATCAGACTGAGCTGGCGTGCTTTTGGGGGAAAGACTTGAACCAGTTCAAACCTGTTGAATTTAATCCCTGTTGGATAGGGGCAGGAATGTGTTGTTAGCAAGTGTCCCTAGTGACTTGGATGCCACTAAGGTCAGAACGACTGGTGTTATCAGGGAAGATACAAATTCTGTGACCTAGGAGTCCGTCCTTAGTGGAATTACTTCACCTTTTCAGCTTTGGCTCCCTCAGCTAGAGAAACTCCAGGGACGCTGTGACGCATGGACATAATAATTGTAAAGCACAGTTTCTGGCACACAGCAGGTGCTTCATAGATGGGCATTACTTAACACTAGATGCTCTGGAGGATGAAACCTTTAGACAGCATAATTCTCATCACCCTTACCTTTTCCTAAAACCCATGTTTCTCCTGTACATCAGGGGTCCTCCGCTGTGGCTGCTCATTAGAATCACGTGAGAGGCCGGGAAATTTTGAAAATCCTGATGCCAGGGCCCCACACCGATTCCATCAGAGTCCCTGGGGGTGGGACCGTGGCGTCATGATTTTAAGAATTGCCCAGGTGACTCCAGAGTGCATCTGGTCTACATTTCCTTCATTCTGTCCAATGCCCTTGGTGCATGTCTCATAACACACTCGAGCCCTCAAGTTCATTTTTGGAAAAGAGCCTGTGGCTATGTCATGCCACTTGTGATCTGGAGGAGTGCGCTTTTTGGTTTTTAAGGGGCAGGTTCTGGTGCCTGTCCGGTTATTGTGATGATGGGAACCATATGGTAAGTCTGGGATTAGGGCCACAGGACAAAGCTGGTGAGAAATGCTATGAAGAGCACAGGTGGAACTAGAAAGAAGCTCTGAGTAGAGCAAGAGGAACCGTGACAGGGATAGTCACTGAGGGAAGCTCAGAGGCTCTGCTGGAAGGATTGACAAATGAAAACTCTCCAAGCTTTACTGTAGGAGAAGGGGGTGGTTTCCTTGTTAAACCCCTCTTCCACGCTTAAACTTCTTTAAGACAAAAGCCAACCAACTACCTATGGATATGAATGAAAAGCATAACGGGACTTTTGAGGAACCCAGGACAGGAATGCAGTGAGTTCCAGGAGGGGCTGGATGGGGGAGCCACCAAGCCGTCAGAGTTATTTCTCATAACCTCGTTTTTCTACTTTGCACACTGTTTCACTGCTCTTTCTCTGGTGAACAGCTTTCTCTGCCTTTCTGGGCATTGGGCGGGGTGCATTGCTCCCTCACAGCCCCCAAGTTTATGTGTTAAATTTCTGGCTAAACAGAGGAACTCGAACTGCTCTTTGTTCCAGTTGCAAATTTTGCAGCAGAGGGCCTGATTGGCTTTCAGTCAGGTATTTCTTGTGACCACAGACAATTGCTTTTTCTAGCTCTCAACCAGCAACGACTTTTGTGCACAGGTGGTAATTTTCTTTCCTTCAGATGTGGAACGATTTGGCTATAAAATGCACTTGTGATAACTGGGGCTGTAAGATGTGTGCTCGTCTTCCTCTATCATCTCATCTTTCCACGAGAAATTAATACTCATTGAGCCAGTCTGAGCAGGGAACTCCACATGGTGATTTGTTAGTGCTCTGATATATGTGGTCATCAGTCAAAAAAAAAAAAAATTACACAGGTTGGAGAACATACCACGTTTGTGACCGTCATTCAATGCAGAAAGAGAAGCTATGGCATATGAGCCAGTTTGTATGCATGAGTGTGTATGCACATCCACTATTTCAGTCTGAAACTTGTCAGTACACAAATTTAGATATACAACAAGGGTCTCCACAATTAACTAGCTATGGGACATTGGGTAAGATCTGGTTTACTGATCTATGAAATGGGGGATAAAAATAATACTTATTATCATGTGAGGAGTGAATAAAATAACACATGAAGTGCTAAGCAAAATGCTTGGCATATATAGCAATCAGTCAAAATATCTTAAATATTATTGTTTTAATTTTTATTATTAAGGGGCTAACGCTGATAACTAAGTCCTAAAAGCTGAGAAGGACATACAGGTGCTCTGTGGCATTATTTTAAAGTGCTGTGAATTCAGAATGAATTTTTTAAAAAACTCTACCAGCGTTTGATACAATCTGGCAGTGCCTACCATTAGGGGTCAAAGGCTACCTGTTGACTTTCTCTAGAGCCAAGGACAGAGAGAAAGGGGCGGGGAGAAAGCCCATTGGCAGTTGGTGATTCTGGCAGAAAGCTGGTTTAGAGATAAGCACTATCGAACGAGTATCACTTTGCCCTACACCTCGGTGATGAAACTAACAGAGGTCACAATTTCCAGAAAGAGCAGGAGATAACCTCACTGTCCAGTCAACATTCCTTTTGTACAGGACAGAGTGTAAGTCCAAGGCTACAGACCGGGGACTCTGGCATACGTAACCCTCATAGAGGTTGTCCTCTCCTCTCTGGCTGATCGTACTAAAGCTGGTTGGGGAAGGGGAAGGAAACCAGCGTTTTTTGATTCTCTGGCATGTGCTGAGCGCTGGACTGTGCACTGTTTGCTATGTTATAATACAGGTATGAGCTCCGTTTTACAAATGGGAAAACGGATCGGGCCAGGGAGGGAGAGAGAGAGAGAGAGAGAGACTCACTAATGTATCCAAGACCAATGCAACAACTAGCAAGAGGCAGAATTAGATATTTGTCAATATCTAAACGCTATCAGTTTTTCTGAGCTTTCAATTTGTATAAATGGAGGCATACTAGATGTATGTCAATTCTCCCCAAAGTGATATATAGATTCAGCAATCCCAGTCAAAATTCCAGCAGTTACTTTGACAGGCTGATCTCATGACATATGCACAAATACAAAGAGCCATGAATCAGCCCAGGGTGGTGTGGACTATATTTTGCACTTTCTTCTGAGAGTCGCTAGAGTAAGACCAACTGACAAATCAGGCAGAGTAGCAGAATAGATAAGAATCTGGAGAGGGGCGCCTGGGTGGCTCAGTCGGTTAAGCCGCCGACTTCGGCTCAGGTCATGATCTCGCGGTCCGTGAGTTCGAGCCCCGCGTCGGGCTCTGTGCTGACAGCTCAGAGCCTGGAGCCTGCTTCCGATTCTGTGTCTCCCTCTCTCTCTGCCCCTCCCCGACTCATGCTCTGTCTCTCTGTGTCTCAGAAATAAATAAACATTAAAAAAAAATTAAAAAAAAAAAGAATCTGGAGAAAAAAGTTGAAATTTGGAGGGCTTTCTTAGGTCACCAAGTAGGTGGTTTAGGCCAATTCTATTTTTTTTCTTTTTAGTTTATTTATTGAGAGAGAGAGAGAGAGAGAGAGAGAGGCTCCTGTGAGTGCGAGTATGAGTGTGGGAGGGGCAGAAAGAGAGACTGAGAATCCCAAGCAGGCTCCATGCTGTCCGTGCCGAGCCTGACTCGGAACTCGATCCTACGAACTGTGAGATCATGACTTGAGCTAAGTCAAGAGTCAGATGCTTAACCGACTGAGCCACCCAGGCTCCCCCCAGTTGTGTTATTTTACAGGACTCAAAAATGCTCAGTTCTCTACCCACATGGATGTTCACAGAAACAGAGGGAAGTAAATTGAATTGGTGATGGGAGAAGGACTGGGGGACAGAGGGTGGAATCCCACCCTGTTCCTTCTCCCTCCTTTAAGGTACTTTCCCTTAGTTGCCATTTCAACATAATTATAAGTGACCTGGGGACTGGATTCTTTTTCAGTTCTGCAACTGATTTTACCCTTTCCTTATTTAATATTACATTACACTAAATGATGTTTGAAAGGGAGTAAGGAGCAATCTTTGAGCCACTAGAGGCATCAGAGAGTGGCCTTGACACCCTCATCATCTCCATCAGTCCCTCAAAGGCAACCTCCAAACTCAGTTAAGCTAGGGGAAACCAAGGTGCTTAGCTTGCAAAATCTCCTCCAAGACCAGGACCCTAATTCTCAGCAATCTAGTTGGGATTGCTGCCCTTCAAGCTCTCCATTTAGAAAACCACATCTATAGATCTCTATTCGACCCATGTCATTCTAAAATTATGTAACCATGTTTTCCTAGTTATGAAAAGCCCAGGAAAAAAAAGCAGGCATTTTGATGATATCAACACTCAAATGTTCTAAGTAGCATTAAGAAGAAATGTTGTAATTAAGTGGTTTTTCTTGCTATTCATTTATTCGTTCATGTTCAGCAAGGAATATATATGTACCTGTTAGAAAATGTTAGCTTGCAAAATAGAAAACCCAGTTCAAACTAGCTTGGTGAACAAAAAGGATTTATTGGCTCATGTAACTGGAATATCCAGAGGAAGAGCAAGTTTTAGGGTTGATTTTTTTTTTTTTTTTTTTTTTTTTTTTTTGGTGATTCAGCAATGTGCTTCTCTCCATCGAGATATTACATTTCTCCTCATGCTGGTTAAATGTCCATAGAAGTTCCAGATTCATGTCTTCATACGAGGACAACTCTTCTAATGCAGCATTCACTGTACTGGGAACAGCTTAGGCCAATGGTCCACGGACTGTGGGCCAGGGAACAGAAAACTGATTGGCTACACCAGTGTGTGTGTGTGTGTGTGTGTGTGTGTGTGTGTGTGTGTTGGGTATCCGTGCGAAAATCTAGCACTGTTAAAATGAAGGAAGAAGGAAGGCACGCTGGGTTGCTGAACAAATGTTTAGTGTTGAATTTGTGCTCCACTCTGTGGGAGATAAAAATGTGAATCAGATCAACTAGTGCTCTCAAGGATCTCAAAGGGAAATAGTTGAGCACCTACATATCACTGTGTTTCCCCTACATTACTTACCTTGAATGCTATTAACAAAATCTCATGGGGGAGAACGTTGTTACATTTTGCATGATTTGTAGGCAGTGCCGTCCTGGAATCCCAGCGCTTACATAATGCACACACACATATAAAGAAAGCATTGGATAAGAAGAGAAAAAAAAGCTAGAACATCTAAGATACTAATCCCTTTCATTTGAGCACATTGTTTTTTGGTTGTAATAAGTCCCTCATTCTGCATTGGTAAAAAGAAAAATCAAACATAATATTCTTCCTCCTGGGGTTCCTGGGTGGCTCAGTTGGTTGAGCATTTGACTTCTGCTCAAGTCATGATCCCACAGTTCGTGAGTTCAAGCCCCGCCTTGGGCTTGTTGCTGTCAGCACAGACACAGCCTGCTTTGGATCCTCTGTATCCCTCTCTCTGCTCCTCCCCCACTTGCACTCTCTTCCTTCTCTCTCAAAAATAAAATAAACGTTAAAAAAATTTCTTCGTCCCTGGAGCTCCCTTAAAGATATTCCCATGTATTTTAGGGGTTCATTTGACTTGTCTCTCATTTGGAAACTATCATTGTGGTGGATTGAATAATGGTCCCCCAGGGATATTCTGTCCCAATGCCTGAAACTGTGAATATTGCCTTATATCCAAAGGGACTTTGCAGATGTGTCTAAATTAAGGATTTTGCGATGGGGAGATTTCCTAGATTAGCCAACTGAATCTTATGTAATCGCAAGGGTCCTAGTAAGAGGGCAGCCAGCAGGTCAAAGAAGGACGAGGTCGGATGAGATCTGGAGGTTGGAGTGAAGCACTCTGAAGGTGGAAGAAGTTGGACCAGGAGCCAAGCCAAGCAGGTGGTCTCTGAGAGAGGAGGAGACAAGGAAACAGACTCTACCCTGGAGCCCGCAGAAGGCTCCTCGTAGGATTCACTGTGGGCTTCTGACCTCCAGGACTCTAACAGAATAAATTTGTGTTTTAAGCCACTACATTTGTGCTAGTTTGTTATAGCAGTGAAGGAAACCGACCATCCAATCCCTCTTCCCCTACCGCCAGACGCACCTCCTTGCTCTCAACCCCGCAGCTACCTTAGAGATCTTTATAGAGTGCAAATCTGTTTGTTTAAATCTCTTCAAAGGCCTCCTCACAGGTTAGGAGATAATGTCCACATCCCTTTATAATTCCTTCGTCTCCTTCCATAGCAGTTCCCTTCTCTTTGTCCTCTGGTCTTCCTTCTTCCCTTTCTCTTTCGCTGGTTCTCACTCTAGACCCTGGGCTTTTGCAAATGCCGGCTCTTTGTCTGGAAGGGGTGTCTACCCTCTCTGTCTGGGAAATGCCTTTCTTTCCGTATCTCCTGGCCTATGGGGACTTCTGCACTGCCCTGGACAAAGTCGACTGCTCCCTTGTCAGTGATCCCAGCACACTCTCTGTGCATCTTGATGACACAGCACATACCACCCTGTGTTGTCATTGTGCTGTTTACATCTGCTTCTCCTGGCAGGGGCTGATCCTAAGCAGAAACGTGGGAAGAATCCAAGAAATATTTGCCAAAGGCATCGATGAGTATGCCTGTGTCACCTCAGCGTGCCTCCAGGACTTCAGGGAGCCCGGCCGACTCTCCTTTCCTCCTGTAGCATAGTGCAGATGGACTTTAAAACGGCTCCTCTGGGTTGGTATTTACCACACGGACTTACATCTCAGTCATAAGCTTTCAAGCCAGATAAAACACTCCAGGAAAGGCTGGGGTGGGAGACCAGTCCAATGGATATTCTTAATGGATATAGGAACAACAGGTCCAGCATGGAAATATTTTTAGAAGGAAAGACAGACAAAAATTATAAATCATGGAGTGTTTTCGAGTTCATATTTAGCCTTTAACTAATCATTTCAAAGTACTTTGAAAGGAAACAAACCCCACATGAGGGCGGTGTTTCCTTCCTTATTGTTTTTTTTTTTTTCTCACTTCCCAGGCTCAGATTCCCCACTTCCCCACTTCTGCTTCTTGGGATTATCTCCAAAGCAAACTATCCATCCCCAGGTTTTTGTCTCAAGGTCTGCTTGTAGGAAAACCCAAACTCATGCACTGTTTAAAACCACATGGCTACACATCAGGGAAAGTCAAGACTTTTATGACTTCATTATGGGGTGGAGATAAGAAAATTTTGCTGCCCTTTCATTTGGAGGTTTCACTGCCTATCCTAAGCATCTGGTAAGTTAGAGAATGTTCTGCTTCTCTTCCCCCTGACTGGCGGCAGCTCCCTCGGGGGGGGGGGGGGGGTGTCAGCCTGCACTCCCCAGTTATAACACCCAGAATCAAGCCAGATCAGATATAAAATTAATGGAGGACTATCTAATGCAAACATGCCATTAAAAAAAAAAAAGACTGTTTTCTATCATTCTTGGATTTGACCTGTGAAGCTCTCAGAAAGGCACGTGGAAACAATCACAATGAAAGGATTTCATGCATTTTTGGGGGCAAACTTTTTTATTCAAATTATTCTTTATGTTTGGATCCCATCACATTAGAAGATTTGAGAGAAATTCTTAGGTTTTCTTTTCAAAGCTACAGATTTCTTGTTTAATAATAATGATCATTATTATGATCATTATTATTAATGATAATTATTTGGTAGAGATAAAGTGACTCAGTTTGAGGGTTCAGTTAGAATTTTGTCTATTCACTGGATATTTTTTCTATTGAATACTTAAATTGTTAATTTTGTTTGAGGATCCCAAAGCAGTTCATGGTAACAGTGACAACTTTTCACATTTTCCGGGAAGGCCAACTACATGTAAAGTACCAACTATAGAGGCTTTATTCTTTTTTTTTTTTTTTTTTTTTTTTTAGAGAGAGCTCACACTCGCGTGCAAGTGGGGAAGGGGCAGAAAGAGAGGGAGAGAGAATCTTAAGTAGGTGGAATTTGGCGAGGGGCAGAGGGAGATTGAGAGAAAATATTTTTTTTTAATGTTTACGTATTTTTGAAGGACAGAGAGAGAGAGATAGAGCATGAGTGGGGAGGGGCAGAGAGAGAGAGGGAGGCAGAATCTGAAGCAGGCTCCAGGCTCTAAGCTGTCAGCACAGAGCCTGACGTGGGGCTTGAACTCATGAACCATGAAATCATGACCTGAGTCGAGGTCAGACGCTTAACTGATGGAGCCACCAGGCGCCCCAGATTGAGAGAATCGTAAGCTGGCTGTACCAAGCCCAGCTCAGAGCCTGAGTCAGGTCTTGATCTCACAATGGTGAGATCATGACCTGAGCTGAAATTAAGAGTCCAAATGCTTTACCGACTGAGCCACGCAGGTGCCCCTATTTTTTAAAAGATCAGAGCCATCTTGACTTTCTGAGCTTTATTTTTATAACTTGGAATATCAGAAAAAATTCATCATCTTGCTCCTTTTAAAGCAGGTGCATCAGGACCTCAATGGTTATAATAAAGATGATCAAATTAACCTCAGGTTGTCATGCATCTGACTGTGGACTCAACGGCAGGTAAGGCCCTGACTTTCTGAAGGATAGAACTTTGCCTCTTGACCCCAGTCATGACACTGAAGAGTGACGTGAAGTCTCAACCTGACACCTTTTGACCTAGAAGGGGGTAAAAAAAAACACCCAGCTCTTGTGTTGCCCACAGAAAGAGTTGATCCTCACATTTCCCCATTAAGACTTGATTATAGGCAAAGAGTTTCTCTGAGTGCTTCTGTAGAAGTAGGAGATTCTTTGCCCCTAGCCTCCCAAACCCAGTATAGGTCTGAAGATTTGAGCCAGAAATACATTCTGTGGGTATACTACAGACTCCGTCATCAATAAATTTGTATGTGGAAACCCCAACCCCCAGTGTAATGGTATGTGGAAATGGAGCTTTTGAGAGATAATTAAGTTTAGGTGAAGTCACGATCGTGGGGGCTTCATGATGGGATTAGTGCCCTCATTAGAAGAGATACCAGAGAGCTTGCTGTCTCTCTCTCCACAGCCTGTGAAGCCACGGTGAGAAAGCAGCTACATGTAAGACAGGAAGAGGGACTCACTAGAAACCAGCCATGCTTCTTCTAGCCTGATCTTGGACTTCCAGCTTCCAGAACTGTGAGAAAATAAATTGGTGTTGTTTAAGCCACCTAGTCTATTGTATTTTGTTATGGCAGCCAGAGCCGAATAGTACAGAATATAAACTCCAGAAGCATCACTTAAATCTGTAGAGAACTCAAATATTCCTACCTCTCTGAGACTTTACATAAAACATATAGTTTATCCTGACAACCATGGCTCCTGGAACCAAACACACACTGGCCATAGACCAGAAAGAAGGGGTTCTGGCTACTTCTGTACTCTTCATATATGTTTGCCAAATATGAAAGACACTGTTAATCCATATGCTTACAATGGATGAAATTTACCATGTATAAACTATATTTCATACATAATTAACCTTGAATTAAAAAAAAAATCAATGCTTGGGAAATAGGTTTCTATGAGAAAATCCTGGAATGACTGGGTTTATTTAATTAAAAAAAGATAAATTTGGGAATATTTTAATGTTATTGGAAATCCAAGTGCCAGTTTTCCCTTCCACATTAAGGGTCACTCTGCACCATTATATTTGGTACAAAGGGGAAAAAATTACGTTCAGCCATGTCTAGTTGACTTGGCTTCAGATGGTGTGCAGTGCTCTTGGCATGTCATTCCAGAAGACGCGTTCAAGTCTAATCCTTTTTAAGGTCTCCTTGTCAGGATAAGATTTGCAGACGTGCTAGTATACTTTTAAGTGTCCATGAGGTACCTGTTAGAAAATAAACATACACACACATCTCCCAAGGACCAATACAAATTCTCAGAAATAATACATATTAAACACATGAAAAGGAAGAGAGTCATTTCCCTAATTCACTCATAATTTACAAGGTTTTATATGTTCACAATAAAATTGGCTCTTAATTGTCCCATTTACTGACCCCTTAATGGCAACTTCCTTAGCTATACAAACACTCCTCTTGCTTCCATTCTTTAACCCAGTATTTCCCACAACATGGTCCTCAGACTACCTGAATTGGAATGATCTGGAATGATGGTTAAAAATGCTGGTACCTGAAAATAAATGTCTAAGGAAGGTGCATGTTAAAAAGCCACCCGGTGATCACTATACCACCAAGACTTGAGAACACCCATTTTCACTGCTATGAGGAAAGGATTCATTTTTTCCCCCTCTGTTTCTACTGGATACAAAACAAGAGCAAACTCTCCCTGCCACTTTTTTTATTTTAGAGATTGTGTGGGCCCAGGAATGGGTTGTAAAATTGAGGAGTTAGTGTATTCTGAAGATTTTTTATGGATGTGCACGCCCACCTTTTGGAACTGGCACAAGGGGGCAAAGTCCTGAGGGACACAAAGGAATAGATGTGCACAAACACCCACCAACAGGTAAGCCACAGTGTTGAGTGATTTGTTTAGTTCTCAACGTTTGGTGGTTTCTTCCTTCTATCCATCTGTCCTTTTTTCCATTTAAAAAACTTACATGTATAAGTGTATAGAATTGAATGAACACAATATTTGGTTTGTGACATAGCCTCATCATTGGTTCGTGCATGGTCTTTAGTCATTCAGTCAGCTACTTTAAATAATGCAATACATACCTGAGAACATACCGCTAAATTGAGAGCTAGGGCCTTGAGAGTAACTTACAATTAACCACACGATACCTCCTATCAAACTATCCTTCGTCATCCTTCCCCCTCATCCTGTGTTCAGCACTAACTGCTTTGCTTATGGTGTACTTCTTTTTGATATTTAAACGCATCGTTAAAAAATGCGTTGTGTGTACGTTGTGGTTCATCATTTTTGAGTGCTGTATGATATTCTGCTCTGAAAATAGGTCATAGCTTATTAATTTACTCAACTGCTGGGAGCATCTGTGTGTTTCCAGGTTTTTCCTGTTATGAACAGCACTACTGACAATATGAAATACTGAAGAAGAGGCGGATCTTCGGGATCTCTTGCAAGTTGCTGGTAGGAGTACAAACTGGGGTAACGACTTTGGTGGTAATAGTTTGGCATTATCTACCTAAGTTGAGCATTCAGATACCCTAAGCACTCAGCAATTCCACGCCTAAGCACACACTCAGCAGAAACTACCGCGATGTGCAAACGGAGATGTATACAAGAATACCCAGAGCAGTGGGGCAGCGCAATTGGAACAAGTTCAGAACCCTCAAGCGCAGGTAGCGGGGCTGGATGGGGGTGGGAGAGCCCGAGGTAGAGTGCAGCAGGGGTTTGAAGGGGAAGACAGGTGGGAAAACAACCACCTGAGGTCAGTTAGTTCCACCTATAGTTCTCAGTTTCCAAGTACTGACCTTTCAAACCCGGACACTAGTGCTGGGGACCTCTGGAGCTGAGGTCTGAAGGCACTCACTGTGTGGCCCAAGGTGATGGCGAGGGTGGAGCCAGTGCAGAGCCCATTTCCCCTCCTGTTTTCCCTTTTCTCCACCAAGCTGAGCTGGTGGGCCTCCTTCCCGGACCACCCTGCCCCCCCTTCAGACTCCCAAGTTCAAACCACCCCCACCCAGAGAAGTTCTCAGTTTCCTCTCTGTGGTTTCTTCAACCTTAGCCTTTGGGGAAGGATCAACAGTTGTTCAGCAACCCAGTCATCTGTGTGGGTGTTTTCAAACTTGGTACTCAGAGCTTACAGTTAGCAAAACCTCGGGCTTCCGAGCACCCTCCGTATGTTTATTTCAGTTCCCTCTCACAACTTCCTGGGAAGTAGGGAGCATCGGTGAGATTATTCTGATCTCACAGCTGAAGACACAGATTCTGAAAAAACAAATGATTCACTAAAGTCACAGGGTGATTAAGTGGCAGAGCTGGAAGACAAGTTCTGGCTCCTGCCTGGTTGGGGTGACACTGCACATATCTCACTGTTTCCTTAGGTGTGTGTCTAGTGTAAAGACAGGTTTCTTGTGGTTCCCATTGCACAGCAGCTCTCTTGTTAGAATTTTTTCTAATTGTTTTTTGTGCCAGTAGAAGGAAGCCATGTTTTAAAATGCTATTTATATGCTCAGACACCTTAGTGAAGGATCATGCCTCTCTGCCTCAAAATAAAAGAAAATGGATTAGAGGTCTCACAACAAATAAATCTCTTTGGAAACCCTTTTTAATGGGTTTTTAATGGGTGATGCTGATGCCCTGTCCAGACTGACCCCTTTTATTAGGCTAGGACAACCAGCCCCCAACTACTCTTTATTTTTTTTAAATTTTTTTCCAATGTTTATTTATTTTTGAGAGAGAGAGGCAGAGCGCTATCAGGGGAGGGGCAGAGAGAGAAGGAGAGACAGAATCCGAGGCAGGCTCCAGGCTCTGAGCTATCAGCACAGAGCCCGATGCGGGGCTCGAACCCACGAACCATGAGATCATGACCTGAGCCGAAGTCGGACACTCAACCGACTGAGCCACCCAGGCCCCCCAAGCCCCCAACTACTCTTAAGTGTTGACTGCTAACGACTCAGGGCTCCCCTTTCTCCGGAAGACTGACCTCTGCCCAAGGGAATTGGCTATCCCAGAGATGTCTGGAAACAGCCCCCTCCTTGGCTTGTAGCTAATGACTGCATGATCCTGTAAAGGCCAGGGCCCCTTGTCTGAAGCAGGGTTAACTGGTGCCATACATGCTCCAAAGACACCAGTGGGGTCCTGGTAAGGATAGCTCTGCTGCCTCTTTCCCTGATTTCTCCTCTCCCCTTGCTTCCTTAATCCCTTCCTCCTGAATGCTCCTCCAATAAATCATTTGCAAAAGAATTCCTGTCTCAGGCTCTGCTTCTGGGGAACCCCACCTAAGATATCCTTCAGTTAATTGAGAATGTATTAATACATTCTAGTGCTATAGAGTAGTATGAAAAATGTGGTATCTTTGATGTTCAACATTTACCTTTTCTAATGTCCTTTGAGACTTCTTCTTTTTGCTATGATCTAAAAGTGTGCCGTTTAATTTCCTAGTGTTTTGGTGATTTTCCTGTAATCGTTCTGTTATGGATTTTTAGATTAATTCCATTATGATAAGAGGATCTACTTTGTATCATCTATCAGTCATGGTCTAATAATAAAACCACCAGGATATATATGTATATCTATTTTATATATAGATATGACATATGTGATATATATATAATATAATATATACATAATATATATATATACATATATATATATATCCCAGTAAGTCTGCTTTTCATATACATGCACATATGTTTATGCTTATATTACATTTATAAGGATTTGTTACAGGGATTTGACCTTATGCAATTGTGGTGCAATCTCTGCAAGGCAGGACAAGCATTTATTTGGAAAGAGAAGGCAGATGTAATGTGTGAAGAACAAGATCCGGAATCCAAAGAATAAGCCCATGAGGACAGGCTGAAACCCATGTTGGTTTTGGTTGCCTCTGACTTTAACGGTATGAGTGTCATGCATTAGCTGGGTCCTTCATCATGAACTCAACACGTAGCTCAGACCCAGGAGTTGGAGGAGCTAAGGGGGACCCAGGGGAAGTGGGGCAGTTGCAGCCCAGTTGCTGCCTCACACCAAGGAGGTGAGTCAGCATAGCAGTGACAATGGGTGTCAGCTACAAAGTGACTGATGCTTCGCTGCCTCCCTCAGTCTCAAAGCTGAGTCTGTTTTGCGCCCTACCCAAATCCAAAACAAAACCACCCCAGTCCCTCCGTCCTCAACTTGGAACCTATGCACATCTCCTTAAACTGTATTTAATTTTCAAATAAAGACAGTAGCAGTTTCATGTTTCCACTGACCATGACACAGCTATGCCATATACAACCTCAAACACACATCTCTTTCCCCAAAAAAGGATACAAAATCCACCCCTGACACACACTTTTAAAAATCTTCGGATGATGTTTATCTTTGCATTCCAGAAATACTCTTCCTTATCCCTTTTGTGTACTAGCAGCATTATTTTCCCTTAATGATCAGTATCAGTCATCCCAATGAATTAAAGTAACCACTCTCTTCGCCTGTTGATTCAGTGGCATGACAAACCCAAGTGGCCGGCTGGCAGTCTCAAGTTTTAGGAAGAATCATTGTTGTGTCCACTAGTGGAAGTGTTATTCCCTTTGGAACCAAGACCTCCCAACCAGCGAAGCCTAAACTTGTGGGGCTAGGAAGCAAAAATTCTTCTAGTGGATCATTGCAGCTCATAGGGAGAGGATTCACTTTCATGTCCACCCTGTGATTCCCAATCCCATGAATTCTAGGGAAAGAACACCATATATTGTCCACTAATTTAGACCATTTACTGCATTCTGAAGGACATTTCTCCAGCCTTGCAAGATGCTGCCACCATCACTGGGTCATAAGAAGGCTGTTCTACCATTCTTGTAAGCTAATTGTTTCAGGATGATGGAAAACATGGGAAAACTAGTGAACTCTATGATCATGGACGCTTCTCTACATTTCATTTTCTGTGAAATGAGCTCCTGTGTCAGAAGTAATTCAGTGTGTAGTACCATGACAGTGGACTTATTCTGGAAATCCATGAATGATAGTTTTGGTGGAAGCATTGAGGCAGGAAAGGAAAATCCGTATCCAGAGTCAACTATCTCCTCCAGTGAAAATAAAGCACTATCACTCCCATGGTTGAAGATGTAAACTTTAATCAACCTGCCACTCAGCATTTGGCCAATTCTCTGGGAATGGTGCCATACTGGAAGTATAGCATTGGCTTCTGCTGTTGGCAGATTGGGCAATCGGGTGTGGCTGTAGCCAGACTGACCTTGGTGAGCAGAAGTCCATGTTGCTGAGTCTACGCATAGCTCTTATCCCTGCTGCTATGGCCATTTTTTCATTACCCCATTGGGCAATGGTGGGAGTGACTGGGTGATTGAATCAGAACATCACGAGGAAATTGGTGTTTCTATAAAATCAATCTGTTTGATTGAAACCCTTTAGAAAAGAGGGATTAAGTAAAGAAGCAGTTCTGTAAGAAAAAAAGGAAAAGAAACAAACTTAAAATCTAGATAGATACCATAGGTTAGTAATCTCAGGAATATCATACAGCAATATTATTAATAAAAAACAAAACCAAATTATTGAATATTTGAAAGGAATGGGTGATTATTTTTTATCTCCTCATCTTCTCTCTTTTTCTTTTTAAAATTCGTATACCAAGGAGATCAGAAACTATGTGTGAGGCATGAGGGGGCATGGTTACAATCAGCGAATCCTCAGGGTGTTCTGAAGGAACAAATGTTAAGGGATCACAGCTCCCTGCAAATCGTTCTTGCTTTCTAAATCTGCGTTTTCTGCTCCCATAGTCTCATTTCCCCTTCAAATCCTGTGTTACTGCTGCAATTTTCTTTCTTTTTTTGTAAAGTTTATTTATTTATTTATTTATTTAGAGAGAGAGAGAGAGAGAGAGTGGGGGAAGGGCAGAGAGAGGGAGAGAGAGAATCCCAAACTGCTTCCACACTGTCACTGCAGAGCCTGACTCAGAACTTGAACTCATGAAACTGTGAGATCATGACCTGAGCTGAAACCAAGAGTTGGACGCTCAATGGACTGAGTCACCCAGGCACCCCTTTGCTGCAATTTTCTTCTCTCTAGGGAATGAAAAAATGCATCCTGGATTTCTACTTTCCCTGGGGCAGCTGCATTTCAGTTCACAGATGATATTGTTATTGGTATAAAAAATAGCAAGGATGCATAAATCAGCATTTGGTGGCCAATGTTTTGTTATGTTCAGGTCAATATTACCTAGTAAAATTATTGTATCTTTGTTACCGTGTCGCTTGAGTGAGTTTTCCTAATTAATATTTTTTGTGTCTGTTACTGACAGATAAACTGTGTTTTTCTTTTGCTTCTATTACTTCAAAGCCAATTTATCAAACTAACTGGTTTTACAACATTTCATTAGTAGATTCAACCATCTATGTCAATTGATTACTCTTGTATGCCTCTGACCCCAAGATTTTTAAATGATGTGGAAGAGAGATGGCGGCGTAGGAGGACGCTGGGCTCACTGCGTCCTGCTGATCACTTAGATTCGCCCACACTTGCCTAAATAACCCAGAAAACCACCAGAAGACTAGCAGAACAGATTCTCTGGAGCCAAGTGTAGATGAGAGGCCTACGGAAGAGGCTAGGAAGGGCGGAGAGGTGGTGCACGCTACATGGACTGGCGGGAGGGAGCCGGGGTGGAGGGGCAGCCCGCCACCAAAGCAGAGCCCCCGAGTCTGGCTTGCAAAAGTGGAGGGGCCGGACGGAGTGTGTTCTGACAGCAAGCGGGACTTAACATCTGGAAGGTTATAAGCTAACAGCTCTGTTCGGAGAATGGGAGGGCTGGAGGACAACGGGAGGGAGAGTTGTTGAGCCCCGGACGACAGCTTGGCTGGGAACAAAGGCGCTCGCCAGTGCCATCTCCCTCGCCCATCCCCCAGCCAAAATTCCCAAGGGAACCAGTCAGGGAACTTGCTTGCACCTTGCAAAAACCCAAGGCTGTGCTTCTGCGGATCCATCCGTCCGGCGGCGGGTCTGACTCACTCCTGGTGCCACAGGGCCCCTCCTGAAGCCGACCTCTGAAGGAAAAGCGAGCTGAGCCTACCCCTCCTGCCCCTGTGCACCTTGCCAATCCATCCCAGCTAATACGCCAGATCCCCAGCACCACAAGCCTGGCAGTGTGCAAGTAGCCCAGACAGGCCACGCCATCCCACAGTGAATCCCGCCCCTAGGAGAGGGGAAGAGAAGGTACACACCAGTCTGACTGTGGCCCCAGCGGTGGGCTGGGGGCAGACATCAGGTCTGACTGTGGCCCCACCCACCAACGCAAGTTATTCAAGATAGCACAGGGGAAGTGCCCCGCAGTTCCGCACCACTCCAGGGTCTATCCAAAATGACGAAACGGAAGAATTCCCCTCAAAAGAATCTCCGGGAAATAACGACAGCTAATGAACTGATCAAAAAGGATTTAAACAATATAACAGAAAGTGAATTTAGAATAATAGTCATAAAATTAATCTCTGGGCTTGAAAACAGTATAGAGGACAGCAGAGAATCTATTGCTACAGAGATCAAGGGACTAAGGAACAGCCAGGAGGAGCTAAAAAATGCTATAAATGAGCTGCAAAATAAAATGGAGACAACCACAGCTCGGATTGAAGAGGCAGAGGAGAGAATAGGTGAACTGGACGATAAAATTATGGAAAAAGAGGAAGCTGAGAAAAAGAGAGATAAAAAAATCCAGGAGTATGAGGGGAAAATTAGAGAACTAAGTGATGCACTAAAGAGAAATAATCTATGCATAATTGGTATTCCAGAGGAGGAAGAGAGAGGGAAAGGTGCTGAAGGTGTACTTGAACAAGTCATAGCTGAGAACTTCCCTGATCTGGGGAAGGAAAAAAGTCATTGAAATCCAAGAGGCACAGAGAACTCCCTTCAGACGTAACTTGAATCGATCTGCACGACATATCATAGTGAAACTGGCAAAATACAAGGATAAAGAGAAAATTCTGAAAGCAGCTAGGGATAAACGTGCTCTAACATATAAAGGGAGACTGATAAGACTTGTGACGGATCTCTCTACTGAAACTTGGCAGGCCAGAAAGGAATGGCAGGAAATCTTCAATGTGATGAACAGAAAAAAAATATGCAGCCGAGAATCCTTTATCCAGCAAATCTGTCATTTAGAATAGAAGGAGAGATAAAGGTCTTCCCAAACAAACAAAAATGGAAGGAATTCATCACCACCAAACCAGCCCTACAAGAGATCCTAAGGGGGATCCTATGAGACAAAGTACCAGAGACCTCGCTACAAGCATGAAACCTACAGACATCACAATGACTCTAAACCCATATCTTTCTATAATAACACTGAATGTAAATGGACTAAATGCGCCAACCAAAAGACATAGGGTATCAGAATGGATAAAAAAACAAGACCCATCTGTTTGCTGTCTACAAGAGACTCATTTTAGACCTGAGGACACCTTCAGATTGAAAGTGAGGGGATGGAGACCTATTTATCATGCTACTGGAAGTCAAAAGAGAGCTGGAGTAGCCATACTTATATCAGACAAACTAGACTTTAAATTAAAGGCTGTAACAAGAGATGAAGAAGGGCATTATATAATAATTACAGGGTCTATCCATCAGGAAGAGCTAACAATTATAAATGTCTATGCGCCGAATACGGGAGCCCCAAATATATAAAACAATTACAAACATAAGCAACTTTATTGATAAGAATGTGGTAATTGCAGGGGACTTTAACACCCCACTTACAGAAATGGATAGATCATCTAGACACACGGTCAATAAAGAAACAAGGGCCCTGAATGATACATTGGATCAGATGGACTTGATAGATATATTTAGAACTCTGCATCCCAAAGCAACAGAATATACTTTCTTCTCAAGTGCACATGGAACATTCTCCAAGATAGATCACATTCTGGGTCACAAAACAGCCCTTCATAAGTTTACAAGAATTGAAATTATACCATGCATACTTTCAGACCACAATGCTATGAAGCTTGAAATCAACCACAGGAAAAAGTCTGGAAAACCTCCAAAAGCATGGAGGTTAAAGAACACCCTACTAAAGAATGAATGGGTCAACCAGGCAATTAGAGAAGAAATTAAAAAATATATGGAAACAAACAAAAATGGAAATACAACAATCCAAACGCTTTGGGATGCAGCGAAGGCAGTCCTGAGAGGAAAATACATTGCAATCCAGGCCTATCTCAAGAAACAAAAAAAATCCCAAATACAAAATCTAACAGCACACCTAAAGGAAATAGAAGCAGAACAGCAAAGACACCCTAAACCCAGAAGAAGAAGAGAAATAATAAAGATCAGAGCAGAAATAAACAATATAGAATCTAAAAAAAACTATAGAGCAGATCAATGAAACCAAGAGTTGGTTTTTTGAAAAAATAAACAAAATTGACAAACCTCTAGCCAGGCTTCTCAAAAAGAAAAGGGAGATGACCCAAATAGATAAAATCATGAATGAAAATGGAATTATTACAACCAATCCCTCAGAAATACAAGCAATTATCAGGGAATACTATGAAAAATTATATGCCAACAAACTGGACAACCTGGAAGAAATGGACAAATTCCTAAACACGCACACACTTCCAAAACTCAATCAGGAGGAAATAGAAAGCTTGAACAGACCCATAACCAGTAAAGAAATTGAATCAGTTATCAAAAATCTCCCAACAAATAAGAGTCCAGGACCAGATGGCTTCCCAGGAGATTTCTACCAGACATTTAAAGCAGAGATAATACCTATCCTTCTCAAGCTATTCCAGAAAATAGAAAGGGAAGAAAAACTTCCAGACTCATTCTATGAAGCCAGTATTACTTTGATTCCTAAACCAGACAGAAACCCAGTAATAAAAGAGAACTACAGGCCAATATCCCTAATGAATATGGATGCGAAAATTCTCAATAAGATACTAGCAAATTGAATTCAACAGCATATAAAAAGAATTATTCACTATGATCAAGTGGGATTCATTCCTGGGATGCAGCTGGTTCAACATTTGCAAATCAATCAGTGTGATACATCACATTAATAAAAGAAAAGATAAGAACCATATGATCCTGTCAATCGATGCAGAAAAAGCATTTGACAAAATTCAGCAACGTTTCTTAATAAAAACCCTCGAGAAAGTCGGGATAGAAGGAACATACTTAAAGATCATAAAAGCCATTTATGAAAAGCCCACAGCTAACATCATCCTCAATGGGGAAAAACTGAGAGCTTTTTCCCTGAGATCAGGAACATGACAGGGATGCCCACTCTCACCGCTGTTGTTTAACATACTGCTGGAAGTTCTAGCATCAGCAATCAGACAACAAAAGGAAATCAAAGGCATCAAAATTGGCAACGATGAAGTCAAGCTTTCACTTTTTGCAGATCACATAATATTATACATGGAAAATCGGATAGACTCCAACAAAAGTCTGCTAGAACTGATACATGAATTTAGCAAAGCTGCAGAATACAAAATCAATGTACAGAAATCAGTTGCATCCTTATACACTAATAATGAAGCAACAGAAAGACAAATAAAGAAACTGATCCCATTCACAATTGCACCAAGAAACATAAAATACCTAGGAATAAATCTAACCAAAGATGTACAAGATCTGTGTGCTGAAAACTATAGAAAGCTTATGAAGGAAATTGAAGAAAATATAAAGAAATGGAAAAACATTCTGTGCTCATAGTTTGGAAGAATAAATATTGTTAAAATGTCAACACTACCCAAAGCTATCTACACATTCAATGCAATCCCAATCAAAATTGCACCAGCATTCTTCTTGAAGCTAGAACAAGCAATCCTAAAATTCATATGGAACCACAAAAGGCCCCGAATAGCCAAAGTAATTTTGAAGAAGACGACCACAGCAGGAGGCATCACAATCCCAGACTTTAGCCTCTATTACAAAGCTGTAATCATCAAGACAGCATGGTATTGGCACAAAAACAGACACATAGACCAATGGAGTAGAATAGAAACCCCAGAACTAGACCAACAAAAGTATGGCCAACTAATCTTTGATAAAGCAGGAAAGAATATCCAATGGAAAAAAGACAGTCTCTTTAACAAATGGTGCTGGGAGAACTGGACAGCAACATGCAGAAGGTTGAAACTAGACCACTTTCTCACACCATTCACAAAAATAAACTCAA
Organism: Panthera onca; assembly: GCF_046562875.1. Classification (NCBI taxonomy): domain Eukaryota; kingdom Metazoa; phylum Chordata; class Mammalia; order Carnivora; family Felidae; genus Panthera; species Panthera onca. The sequence goes on from NC_138342.1 coordinate 90,901,294, forward strand.
AATGGATAAAGGACCTGAATGTGAGACAGGAAACCATCAAAACCCTAGAGGAGAAAGCAGGAAATGACCTCTCTGACCTCAGCCGTAGCAATTTCTTACTTGACACATCCCCAAAGGCAAGGGAATTAAAAGCAAAAATGAACTATTGGGACCTCATGAAGATAAAAAGTTTTTGCACAGCAAAGGAAACCATCAACAAAACTAAAAGGCAACCAACGGAATGGGAAAAGATATTTGCAAATGACATGTTGGATAAAGGGCTAGTATCTAAAACCTATAAAGAGCTCACCAAATTCCACACCCAAAAACCAAATAACCCAGTGAAGAAATGGGCAGAAAACATGAATAGACACTTCTCTAAAGAAGACATCCAGATGGCCAACAGGCACATGAAAAGATGCTCGTCGTTCCTCATCAGGGAAATACAAATCAAAACCACACTCAGATATCACCTCATGCCAGTCAGAGTGGCCAAAATGAACAAATCAGGAGACTATAGATGCTGGAGAGGATATGGAGAAACGGGAACCCTCTTGCACTGTTGGTGGGAATGCAAACTGGTGCAGCCGCTCTGGAAAACAGTGTGGAGTTTCCTCAAAAAATTAAAAATAGACCTACCCTATGACCCAGCAATAGCACTGCTAGGAATTTACCCAAGGGATACAGGAGTACTGACGCATAGGGGCACTTGTACCCCAATGTTTATAGCAGCACTCTCAACAATAGCCAAATTATGGAAAGAGCCTAAATGTCCATCAACTGATGAATGGATAAAGAAATTGTGGTTTATATACACAATGGAGTACTACGTGGCAATGAGAAAGAATGAAATATGGCCTTTTGTAGCAACATGGATGGAACTGGAGAGTGTGATGTTAAGTGAAATAAGCCATACAGAGAAAGACAGATACCATATGGTTTCACTCTTATGTGAATCCTGAGAAACTTAACAGAAACCCATGGGGGAGGGGAAGGAAAAAAAAAAAGAGGTTAGAGTGGAAGAGAGCCAAAACATAAGAGACTCTTAAAAACTGAGAACAAACTGAGGGTTGATGGGGGGTGGGAGGGCGGGGAGGGTGGCTGATGGGTATTGAGGAGGGCACCTGTTGGGATGAGCACTGGGTGTTGTATGGAAACCAGTCTGACAATAAATTTCATATATTAAAAAAAATAATAAAAAATAAAATAAAATAAATGATGTGGAAGAGGGGCCCCTGGGTGGTTCAGTCGGTTGAGTGTCTGACTGTAGATTTTGGCTCAGGTCATGATCTCGCAGTTTGTGAGTTTGAGCCCCACATTGGGGTCTGAGCTGAACAGCATGGAACCTGCTTGGGATTCTCTGTCTCCCTCTCTCTGCCACTCCCCCACTTGTTCTCAATCTTTATCTCTCAAAATAAATAAAGACACGTTTAAAAATAAACAAACAAAATGATGTGAAGATAAAAGCACTAGCTCAGGAGTGAGAGTTATGTGGCTGCCAGTCCCGACTTTGCCTCTAAGGATGGGGGGTACTTCATTCAGTCATTTATGGCCTACAGTTTATCCATTGATCAAACAAAAGAGCTGCACCAAAGATCCGCTCCGAAGGAAATACTAAAAGACTGTTCTATAAGAAAAAAGGAAAATAATTGAAGGGGGAAGAAAGAAATGAAGAACAACTAAAAATACATATATAAAACATAATTCATATGTATATACACATATATATGCCTAAAATTATAGACATAACACAAAACAGTAACATTCAGAGATATAAATGAAAAAAAATATTCTGAAGTCTCTGTATTGAACAGGAAGAAGATAAAAATTCCAGTCAAGATTGCATTATTGGATTTTAATAAATAAATATTTGGTTTGACAGAATTTAGTTAAGGACTTTTGCACACATATATATTTGAGATATCTCTCTCTGAAATTCTATGTATGAATGTAAATATAATATAAAATATATAATGCATGTATATAGAATTCTACATATAGTCTATATATAAAACAATGCATCATGATGAAGTTGAGTTAATTTCAGATTAGTTTCACATTTGAAAATAAATCTGAGTGTATCACCCATGTAATATTTCTGCCAAAATGTTTAATGTGAATTTAGTCATGAGGAAAATTATACAAGTTCAAATTGGAAAACATTCTACAACACGTCCAACTGGCTTGGAATCTTCAAAAATGCCAATGTGATGAGAGAAAAAAAATAGGGAAATATTCTAGATTAAAAAAGACTAAACAGAAGTGACAACTAAATGCTTCGCAGGATCCTTGATAGGTTTCTGAATTTTTTAAAAAAAGGCTTATAAAGGACAGTATTGACACAGTTTAGGAAATTTGGATAGGAGTTGAATATTAGATAATGTTATAAATTAATGCTAAATATCTCTAATATGATAATTGATTTATAGGAGAATTCCCTTAGGGGGGAAAACAAGGTGAAACATTTAAGGTAAGTTGACTTGATATCAGCAACTAAATTTCATATGGCTCAAATGGCTTAGCCAAAGCCAAATAGTTTGTGTGTAATAGTATATAGCCAGAAAACTAAGTGGAACAAAATATTACAATTGGTGAATCCAGGTGAAGGATATATAGAATTTGCATTACTATATGAAGCTTACTTGAAGGTTGAAAATTTTTCAAAATAAAAACTCGGGGAAAATACAGAAAAAAATGTAAAATACAATAAAATGATATAACAAAACATAGAGTGGTTATTGATGTGAAGGAAATCAACAATGAAATCCAAAGGATAATGTAAAGTGGCTTTAAGAAAACACATAATTAAAGGAATTCCATAAAGAGAAGACTGGAGCATTGATGAAAAATACACAGGCATCACAAAGGAATAAGTAAAACTGTACTCAGATGAAATATATGTATAAATCCAAAAGAATGGACAAACGTTTGGAATTTGCAAGTTTAGCAAGTTTGCTAAAATAAAGTCAATATGCAAAAATCAACTTTATTTCTAAATGCCAGGAATACGTGGAAAATGAAATTTAAAAAACGATGTTATTTGCTATGGCACTAAAAATATATCAAATGTCTCTGAGTAAACTAACAAAAGGTAGACTCATCAAAGCATAGATTCCTTGCTTCAGAGCCATTCAGGAGGTCTTGAATTTTCCCCACTTCTACTTCAGCTTGATGTCCTTTCTTGGAATTTGAGCTTTTTTCTTTCTCTCCCTGAGGAACACCCATCTCCTTCCTCTTTACAAGGAGCCCAGTATAAAGCCTGTATATCTGCTTGCCTATACTGCCCACAAAGGAAGTCTTCCCACTTAGGTGAGTACCAAGTCTTATTAGAAGGATGTAGGCTGGAAAACTCACTGCTCTTTTTATTTTTAAATTTTTTTAATGTTTATTTATTTTTGAGACAGAGCATGAGTGGGGGAGGGGCAAAGAGAGTGGGAGACACAGAATCCGAAGCAGGCTCCAGGCTCCGAGCTGTTGGCACAGAGCCGGAAGTGGGGCTCAAACTCACAAACTCACAAGTCATGAGATCATGACTGGAGCCGAAGTCGGATACTTAACCGACTGAACCTCCCAGGAGCCCCGAACACTCACTGTTCTTTAAGGCTTCACTAGTAAAGGACACCTGTGGCTGTTCTCCCAGTCCCCAAAGGTATGATTCAGCTGGACATACTTGGCAGTTGGAGTAACCTTCACACTGGGTCCTTGACCTGTGGAGTAAGAGCTATCATAGTGGAGAAGGCCAGGTGGAAGCCTCTGACTGCCCTTCTACACACCTGCCCTCACTCTCTCCTACCAAGATGGTAAGTCAAAGACAATATCATATTCTGGGTATTGATGGTGGAGATTGGTGCCGCTCTTAAAAGTCTGAAGGATGTAGGGGTGGCTGTTCCTATCATTTGTCCTCTTAACTAGCCGACTTGGCTTCTACAGAAACCAGGTGATAACTGGGAAGTGACTTTACACTATTGCAGACTCAACCAAGCAGTAGCCCCAATTGCAGCTGCAGTGCTAGACGCGGTGGTGTTGCTAGGGCAGGTGACTAAGCAGGTGACTAGAGCAGGTACATGATATGTGGTCATTAATTTGGGGAATATGTTTATTTTAACCCATTTAGAAAAAAAAAACCAGAAATAGTTTGCCTTCTTTTGGAACTGATGCTATTCTTTCTCTACACTTCCGCTCCAGAGCTAACGTCAACTCTCCTGCCCTCTGTCATAACGTAGCCTCAAAAGATCTGGACTATCTGGGCATTCTGAAGAATATCAATGACTCATTACAGATGACATCGTTCTGATCTTGTAGGAAGAGAGGTAATATACTGGAATACACTATATAGTATCCTAGAGTATGCTAGTATATTAGAAACCTCTGTAAGACATGTTTGCTCAAGAAGGTGGGAGATGAACCCTACCAAGAATCAGGGATCTATCATTTCAGTAAAAGGGATGATGGCCACATTATAGATACACACAATGGTGGCCTTGAAAGACAGTGGCAAGGGAAAAATTTCCAATGGTAGAACTTTGAGTTGTGCGTCAGAGCATCCACTTGGTGTGTAAAGGAGAAGTGAGGTGAGCATGTGTATGGATTCATGAGCAGTGGTGAGTGGCCTGGTCAGCTGGTCAGGAGCCTGAAAGAAAGTGTCAGAGCCTGTGACAAAGGGGGTAATGGGTAAAGGCACAGGAATGAATACATGGAGTAAACATCACATGTTAAAACGTTTTTGAATCACCTGTTAACATCCACCAAAAAGCCCCCACCATGGAAGAGGTACTGCACAACCAAGCAGACAAAATGACTTGGCTAGTTGACATTAGCCACTTCACAAAAGGCAAAGTGGGTACATGGGCAGAGTGGTCATAATGGCAGAGATGGAGGCAATGTGTTGGCCCACAGCGTGGACTCCCACTTGCCAAGACAGATGTAACTATTGCCCCTTCTGAATACCTAATCTGCCTGCAGCAGAGACCAAGAGTGAGTCCCTGACATGACACCATCCCTTGAGATCAACTGGCCTCTTGGTGACAAATTGACTACATTGGGCCCCTTCAGTCCCGGAAGAGCCAGTGGTTTATTTGCACAGGAATAGACATCTATTTAGGGTATGGGTTTGCCTTTGGGTCTCCTACTTACAGAGCCTAAGCTATAACCACAATCTAGGGGCTTATAGAGTGCCTGAGACACATGGAATCCCACAAAATATCATCCAAAGGGGAGCCCACTTTACAATGAAAATGGGTAGGGCGGGCCCATGACCATGAAATAGGCTGGTTGTATTACATTTACATTATCCAGAAGCTGTCACTCTGGTAGAGCATTGGAATGCCCTTCCCGAATAAAGGTACGGCTAAGGAGCCCACTTAAAGGTCATACTCTGTAAGGATGGGGTGCTATCCTTCAGATGGCAGTATCTGCACCCAGTCAGGGACCTCCATAAGGCACTGTGTGTCCCCAGGAGGATCCTAGATCCAAGGGGTGAAATCAGGAATGGCCCCACTTACCATCGATGACTCAGTGAAGAATTTTGTTTTTCCTATCCCTACAGCTTTGGAATCTGTAGCATTGGAGCCTCTGGTCCCCAAAGGGGTGTACTTTTGGGGAGGGACAAAGTCAGAGTTCCGCTAAACTGTAAGCTCCAACCGACACATGAGGACCTTGGACACCTTGCATCTAGAAAGCAGGAGTTGGAGTCACCATATTGGCAGAGTTAATTGACCTTTATCTGTAGGGGGAGGTAGCACTGTGGTTCCACAGCAGGGGAGGCAGGACATCTGTGAAACTCAGATGGTACACTTTGATATCTCTTGGTACTCCTTGTCTAATTGTAGCTGTGAATGGATAGTGCCTCAGCCCTGGCTTGAGAAGGGCATAGTTTCCAGAGGAATGAGGGTTTGAGACACACCACTACTAGGACGTCCAGAAGTGATGGCCAAAGGTGAGTGGAATGTCAGTAGTGGAGAAGGGAGATGATGAGTACCGGTTGTGGCCCTGAGACTACTTGCAGTGACAGGAGTTGTAGTTTGCTCCACGAAGCTCACTCTTCTAAGTCTCCCCTGAGGAAGAGAGATGCACTAAGGAATCGCTGAAGAGCTGCTCCCCAAATGTGTGGGCAAGTGGATCCATGTGGTACAAGGGGCAGACTATGGCAGCCATGGGTGTGCTGCTCCGTTTCCCTTCAAGAAGGAGCCTGTGGTGAGGAGTGCAGTCAGCCGACAGCCGCTAGCTACAGCATCTTCAAGATCCACAGCAGCATTCAAGCTGGATACGTGTTCCCTGGGAGCTCCCAGCCAGTGAGGGGAGACAGTAGGGCTCCCAGGGCCCGGTCATCTCTGCCCAGCAGTTTTTTATGGGTAAGCCGTGCACTGGCAGAGACTTTTCACAGAGCTGCATCTCAGTCCAGGCTCTTCCCGCTCAAATCTTCCCTCTGACTCTTCTCTTTTCATACATGTCAGACCTGAAAGCTTTTCCTGACTACTGCTTCTTTGCCTCTTTATCTTTCACAGGAGTTACCCCCAAGCCATCTCTTGTACTTTCAACTATCTTGGGACTCAATCTAGAGACCCAGAGGACCCAAACTGACACACCCTCAATTGTGACATCACGGAAACGAAGGGATTACCAGGAACCTCATACGCAGGTAGTCTCTGTTACATCCAGGAGCATGTCATTTATTTCCAGATCTCTCCTCCTTATTATGGAAATCTAATTTATAGGCAAGGAAGAAGAGTGGGAGTATATCAAAGAATAAAGTCTTAATTTTCTATTTTATACTTGGAAACATATAACGCGGGTATGGATTGCTTTTGCCTTCCTCTCTTGAGCATATATACCTTCTGCAATGAGAAAAGAGAACAAACACTGAGCATGCCCATGAGAGGGTGCTTATAGGGGTGTTGACCTGTGTTGTGAAAGATCTGATGATGTGCTCCTTAGAAGCCAACCACAGACATCTCTATACCCCCTCCTCTTTGCCAGCTCCTGGGAACCAACCTCAGCATTATCCAGCCAGAATCCACAGGGTCAATTATATTTTTAGGAGGAAAAAAGTATTTAATAATGAGACTTTGCTTTTTTTATTTTTTAAATTTTTTTTTCAACGTTTTTTATTTATTTTTGGGACAGAGAGAGACAGAGCATGAACGGGGGAGGGGCAGAGAGAGAGGGGCAGACACAGAATCGGAAACAGGCTCCAGGCTCCGAGCCATCAGCCCAGAGCCCGACGCGGGGCTCGAACTCACAGACCGCAAGATCGTGACCTGAGCTGAAGTCAGACGCTCAACCGACTGCGCCACCCAGGCGCCCCGAGACTTTGCTTTTTTAAATAGCTTTTTAATTAATGACAAACTCAGAAAGGAAGATTTTACATTTTCCTCTCAACATCCCTCTCAGTTATCATGAAAACAGCCACAGCAGAATTATTCTCTCTTTTTCATGCAACAAAACCCAAAATACAAAGTTTAATAAGTATTAGGAAGGCAATAGAGAGATAATGGGAAGTCAATACTAAAATACTAAAATTCAAATTTCTTCCAAGTTCAGTATATTGGCCTCCAAGTGAATGTCTCACGATATCAGCATGTTGCAAAGAGAATCTGGAGGTCCCATATTTCCTCACTTCCCTTTGCCAATGTGTGGTTAGAAGTGTGTGTGTGTGTGTGTGTGCGTGTGCGTGTGTGTGTGTGTGTGTACGTGGGCACGCGCGCCCAAAGCTCCCTCTCTTGTGTGTGTGGGAGTGTGCTGGGTACTGATAAACTTGATGAGAAAGGAAGATGATTGGATGGAAGTTAATTTCCTAACTGCCAGGTAAATAAGTGGACAAGGCGTCACAACCTGACTTAGACAGAGCTGAGGTCTCCTCACTGAGCACAGTGCTTCGACTACTGCTGCCGGTCCAGCTACATCTTTGTGTTTCTGAATATATTTCTTGTGTTCTTTGCTGCCTCCAGGCCCCCACCACGACTCCACAAGATCTTGATTTACCTAGTCCTCTGCCAGAAGTCTGATTTATCCATTCACTTCTTTTTTTAAAAAAAAATGTTTATTTATTTCTGAGACAGAGGGTTTGCATGAGTGAGGGAGAGGCAGAGAGAGAAGGAGACAAAATCTCAAGCAGGCTCCGTGCTGTCAACACAGAGCTGGATGCACGCCTTGAACTCACAAACCGTGAGATCAAGACCTGAGCTGAAACCAAGAGTTGGATGCTTACCCAACTAAGCCACCCAGGTGCCCCTGATTTATCCATTTGCTTCTTAACATTTGCTGTATGCGATTTTTTTCCAAATGGCTTTGATTTTTACCACCCCTAGTGTTCTGTGCAAAACAAGGGTACGCTTTTCTAGTAAAAATGTTTTGGTTTACATCATCTTTGATTATAGCCCCAAAATATATATAAATTAAATCAATAAAGAATGGTTCATTCATATTTTAAGGCACCACGTCTCTAAAGTTAAGGAACCTATTATACTTTGCTCTCTCATTTCAAACATTAACACATGAGAAGTAAAACCGCCAACTTAATATTCAGTTTGAATCATAAGTTTAGTAGAATAAATAAAGTACTTTCAGAAATCACAAGTAGGGAATTAACAGGCTAGAGGCTGAACTAATAATCTTGACATGGTTTGATTTTCACTTGGCTTATTCTTTTCACTCTGTTACCTTTTTATTTACACATCTAAATGAAATGCAAATTCTACTGTTAGAGGGTACAACACAGGTACTAACCGAAGAGACACTTCCATTCATTCTCTATAACCCTGGATATTTATCCTGCTTTAAAATGTTAATCTCTCATGTCTTGAGCCTCTTACTGAGCAGCGAGTGCTTATCTGTGCACAATCCATTTCTCTTTCGGCTGGGATTTTCTCTGGGATCCGAGGTGCCTTCACTGAGCAATTCCGAGTGTGCTTCGTTAGGCATCTGCAAGACAGGCGCAGGCGCACAAACTCCAGCAGGCGCGCCCCCCCTCCGAGCCGCCTGGCCTCTGCAGGGCCGACTCAACAGGCCAGCAGGCAAACAGGTCACTATGACACTGGCTGTTCCTCTCTAACCCTGGTGAGTATCTTCTGTGGACCTTTGAAATGTGAGGTCAGCATAAAATCTGGGACTCCAGGGGCGCCTGGGTGGCTGGGTCGGTTAAGTGTCCGACCTCAGCTCCGGTCATGATCTCACAGTTTGTGGGTTCAAGCCGCGCATCGGGCTCTGTGCTGCCAGCTCAGAGCCTGGAGCCTGCTTCGGATTCTGTGTCTCCTGAGCTCTCTGCCCCTCCCCCGCTCTTCTCATTTTCTCTCTCTCTCTCTCTCTCTCTCTCTCTCTCTCTGCTTCCCTCTCAAAAATAAATGAACATTAACAAAATTAAAAAAAAATTTTGGGACTCCAAGCCAAAATTTCAGAAACGTGTTCGCTAACTCTAGCATCCGATTCTCATTGAGAGCTCCCTTTTTTGTAGGCTCCTTTTCAATGCTTGCTCAGTTCTCAGCTACGATTCTGTCCTAGCCTTGACAAGCTGCTCTTAAACTGCAGGTAAGAATTGATTTCTAGAATCGGTTTGTGTTCCACCAAGAAACAGAAGCAGTCCTGTTAGCAAACCATTTTCTCTCAAAGGGCCTAATGTTTTTCCATGAGAAGGACCTTGCTGAGGGTGCCATATGTGCGGGCGGCTTCGAGGCACTGAGTGTTCCTTTGTGTGTCCAAGTCATAAACAAATAGCAAATTATGCAACAAAGCCTCTCAAGTTTTTGCCTCTCTGTTTCCTGAGCTGGGGAGCACTTTCTCACACCCTGGGCGGCTCAGGGAGAGAATGGAAAGGCCCTCTGCTGGAAGCACATCAAATGCAGAAACTAGGCCACTTGGTGCCAGATGGTTCTCAGGCCCCAGAATTTGAAGTTTATACTTCAGTTCACTTCAGGACAGAACCCTGGCATTTTGGAGCCACCCTGCTAACGCTTCTGCTGCTTTTGAAGAGTGATGTGCAGTGGGGCGCCTGGGTGGCTCAGTCGGTTAAGCGTCTGACTTCAGCTCAGGTCATGATCTCATGGTTTGTGAGTTCCAGCCCCGAGTCGGGCTCTGTGCTGACAGCTCGGAGCCTGGAGCCTGCTTCGGATTCTGTGTCTCCCTCTCTCTCTGCCCCTCCCCTGCTCATGCTCTGTCTCTCTCAAAAATAAATAAACATTTAAAAAATTAAAAAAAAAAAAAAAAGAATGGTGTGCGGGAATCCGAGGCAGCGTCAGGTGACCCTCCAACAGGAGGATGCTTAGGACATTTTTAATCATTTCTCTTTTTATTTTGAAGGCCCTCTTTGCAGGCTGGAGGAGTTTTTTTTCGGAAGGAGGGTATGAGAGTGATCCAGTAATAATGGTTCTTTGGTTTTATTCCTTTCAAGTGGTAGGATGCTTGCCTTGAAATTTAATTGTGCACTCAAAATTGCAACAGTAAGCCAACCCTAGCAAAGGTGGATTTTATTCTAAAAATTATTGTACAGTTTTTTTTTAATTTGCGTTCCTTTCAGTTAATTTTCCAAAGTTTTAACCTTTTCCTCTAAAAACAGAATAGCAGACTCTTACCTTTGTTCTGCACGGAGTATTCTCAGAGGTCACACTCTCACTTCTGGCTCCGATGGCTTCTTCCACAACTACATCAAGGGAGATATAGTGGAGAAGACAGGATAACATAAAATATTTAAAAAAAAAAACATTTTTGGGGCCCCTGGGTGGCTCAGTCGGTTAAGCATCCAACTTCAGCTCAGGTCATGATTTCGCAGTCCCTGAGTTCGAGCCCTGCATCAGACTCTATGCTGACAGCTTCAGATTCTGTCTCCCTCTCTCTCTGTCCCTCCCCCTCTTGTTCTCTCTCTCTCTCTCTCTCAAAAATAAATAAACATTGACAAAATTAAAAAAAAAAATTTGTGGTATCTATAGAAGTACGCTTCATGAAGAATCAAGTAAATGTAATGTGTTTAAAACATGTCACTATTAGAATTGCTGCTTTTAAACTTTTATTGCAGCATTCCATCATTATCATTTACAAGTGGCACTGAACCTGCTAGGTGTGCTTCCTTCACGTTATTCAAAGGAAATTCGGGGCGCCTGGGTGGCTCAGTCGGTTAAGCGGCCGACTTCGGCTCAGGTCATGATCTCGTGGTCCGTGAGTTCGAGCCCCGTGTCGGGCTCTGTGCTGACAGCTCAGAGCCTGGAGCCTGTTTCAGATTCTGTGTCTCCCTCTCTCTGACCCTCCCCCGTTCATGCTCTGTCTCTCTCTGTCTCAAAAATAAAAATAAACGTTAAAAAAAAATTCAAAGGAAATTCTTTGGCCCACGGTCAGTAATGCTCCAGCTCTGAAGTGACTTTGAAGCAATGGTGACAGATTTGCCTATCCTACACTCTTCTACCCGGCCTTTCCAAAGGACCTGCGTTAATGCAGGTGTGTGAGAAAAGTGTGCCAGGGGTGAGTGTGAGTGTGCCCTTGGTCCAAAGACAGTGACTACATCACAAATAACTTGGGCTGACTCTCAACTTTTCCAAGATTGATCATCTATGTTGTATGCTCTGTTATTCCTGGCTTCTCAGCCTTACCCTAACCCCAAACGTCTGAGAAGGGAGCAGAGAAGTTGAATCTTAAAGATATAACTAAAGCAACCCCAAAATATCTTAACGTTGGACAGTACGTTATGTGTTTCAACATGGTTTTTACATTCCTAGTTTACTTTCAATCTCAGTTTATGCTTATAACAGAAAAACAAATTAACCTACCGAATTATATAATATAGGTAATCAAAAGCTAAATTTCTATGACAGGAATAATTCTGAATGGCAAAAAAAAAAACCCTCAAAAGTTAAATGTAATAAGTAAAATAGACAAGTCAAACGGTTCAGCATATAGCAAATGACTGTTGACCTGTAACCTGTAATTTTTATTAATAATGTTTCTTGCATTTTCATGGTACAATGCTGAAATACCATATCCTCCCGCGTCTGTGGTGCACAGTACAATGCAGACATGCAGTTTTTGAAAAGCAAAAACAGATAAGGGCGCCTGGGTGGCTCAGTCAGTTAAGTGTCTGACTCTTGATTTTGGCTCAGGTCATGATCTCACAGTTCGTGGGATCGAGCCCTGAGTTGGGGCTTGGTATTTTCTCTCTCTCCCTTGCTCTCTGCCCATCCTCCACTCTCTCTCTCTCTCTCTCTCTCTCGCTCTCTCTCTCTCAAAAATAAATAAAATAAACTTTAAAAAAAGTGAGAACCAATAAAAATAAAGTTGTGTCAGTTCCTTAAAAACCTAGATCTGTAGTTACGGGAGTGCAAACAGAAATTTTTGATTTAACTAAGAGTCTACATAGTTATTATTTTCTTTTTCTAGTTCTTTTTCTAGTTCTATATACAAAGTCATATGTTCATTTCCAACTGCTTTCACTTCTGTCATGAAGAACAAGCACAATCATATATGACTGGGTGTGGGACAGGGTGGCATCTTAAACATCTGTGAACAGACCTGTTAGAATCTCATCGAGTTGGTCCACCATAAACTTGGCATCTTCTTCAGTGAAGCACATAGGTGGTTTTATTTTAAGCACATTTCTATGAGGTCCATCGGCACTGAGAAGCACTTGCTTTTCTTTCATCCTAATTAGTGCAGGAAATATATGTGAGTGCACACAAATGGTAACTAAGATTATTTAAGAATGATGTAGGGGTGCCTGGGTGGCTCAGTTAAGCATGGACTCTTGATTTCAGCTCTGGTCATGATCTCGGGGTCGAGAGATCCAGCCCCGCATTGGGCTCCACACTGATCGCACAGAACCTGCTTGGGATTCTCTGTCTCCCTCGCTCTCTTCCCCTCCCCCACTTGCAAAAAGGTTCCCTCCCTCTCTAGAAAGAAAAAGAAAAGAAAAGAAAAAAAGAATGATGTGAACACAGAGCAGTTCAATATTCTCATGCATGTGTCTCAAACTTCCCTTATTTGGAGAGGTGGGAGGAAGTAAAGGAAGCTTTCAAATGGGGGGGGGAGGGACATCTTTCAAGCCAGGACACCAGTCAGGTGTGGGGGTGTATTTACTTGTAGATGACATGTTGAGCCTCATCTGTGGCGGGGGTCCTTTTCTGCTGGTCCTTCACCAAGTCAATTCCGATAAACAGGCCAATGCCCCTGAGGAAGGTAAAGAAAGAAAACTTGACAGATACTCTATCAGACACTGCACTGTCACAAAAGATTAACATTGTCCCTAAACCTCATTTTTATTTAAAGCTGGATATGATTCCCTGTAGGGGTAACTGTTATTGATTCTAATCCAAGATACCAACCCACTGTCACAGGTCTTTCTAGTTTTTGAACCAAGTTGTTTTTCTCATCCAGCTTTTTTTTTTTTCTTTACTTAATTGTAAAAGAAAAGTCTTAAAAACAACCTTGTCATACTACTTAGCTTCTCAGGACATTAATGATGATAAATATGTAAAGTTTATATATATCTATGAAAAATATCAAGTTTTCCGGGATGTCATTTTATTTATTTATTTATTTATTTATTTATTTAATGTTTATTTTTGAAAGAGAGAGAATGAGTGGGGGACGAGCAAAGACAGAAGGGGGTACAGAGCTCAGAAGCGGGTTCCATGTTAAGGCAGAGAGCCCAATGTGGGGCTCGAACCCGTGAACCTTGAGATCATGATCTGAGCCGCAGTTGGATGATTAACCTACTGAGCCATCCAGGCGCCCCTCCAGGATGTCATTTTCAATAATTTTTGAAAAATTATTTACAGTTACTTTACGTTCCTTCTTCTCATCTTTTACAGGCTGAAATAATACTGGCTTTATTTTATTTATTTATTTATTTATTTATTGAAGTATAAAAGTCAAGAAAGGTATACACCCAAAAGTTAACAGTGGTGATATCAGGGTTCTGGATAAAGAACAAATTTTGTTTTTTATGTTTTTCAGTATTTTCTAGATTAAATTTTATGTAATTTATTTTAAGTTTATAAGATAAGTTATTTTCATTTGGAAAAGTGAGTAACCATATGACAATCTCATGATAAGCCCACCTGATATCTCCTATTAACGTATGTTTAGCCTTCTGTTTATTGAGTAATTCAGTAAGATAATCCCCCACTCTTGTGGCATTTCCTTGAAGGTCTTCACTTTCAATTACATTCAGGACAGCCAAACCAATAGCAGAAGATACTGGATTTCCTCCATACTGCAGAAAAAAGATAAAAACATAATAGTTGAATTAGTGGTATTGCTTCATCTATGAGAAATTTGGCTCATACATAAGCAGATAAAGATATAATTTCAATAAGTTTTTCTCTTGTGATGGAAACTTTTTAGATTTAGGATATAGTGTGATTCTATTTATTTACGACTGAGTGAAAATTCATTCCGAATCATAGTCTCCATGCCGCATAATTGGTATGAAGGACTATCATGGAATTTATTAGTTCATCCAAACAAAAACGAGACACTGCGTTGGGAACTAAGAATTTCAGAATGTGGTTCAGTGAGGGGGATGTGGACTTCAGTCCCTGAACAGTTGTGTGAAAACAGCTACGCAATGACATTTTCTCCAAATAATTTATGTCCTTGGTTTGAATCTTACTATTAGTTGTCACAAGTCCTAATACACATACTGCACAAACTATAATAATTTTTCCAAGCTTAAAGTTCATGACTTTTGGGGGTAAAACCAAGGAAATAAAATTTCCCAAAGATAGAAAATTTAGTATCTCCTGTGACAGCCATATAACATTTATAGTACTGTATCATCTAAACACTTTAGAAATGCTTGGGGAATTTAAATGTGATACAAAATAAAGGCGATCATATCATCTGTGAGTGAAACATAACCTGTAGAGTTTAGTAAGGCAACCATTTATTACAAGAACAGTTAATCATTTTAGGAAGGGGAAAGATACACAAGGAAAAATACAAGAATTATGCCAGATAGAATGAAATATGGTTAGATCCAAGTTTGGCTAGTGTCCTGGGGTGGTTAGCTGGCAATACTGAACTTTATTCTTTATTACATTGGCAAGAAGTATAAGAACATGCATTACTTTTCTCT
This sequence comes from Panthera onca, assembly GCF_046562875.1. Lineage (NCBI taxonomy): Eukaryota > Metazoa > Chordata > Mammalia > Carnivora > Felidae > Panthera > Panthera onca. Next base: position 90,916,325 of record NC_138342.1, read on the forward strand.
CTTAGCATAAACTGGGAGGCCAAAATTTACCGTATTGAAGTATTCCATCCCAGAACTGCTGAAGGCCTCTGCAATTTCTTTGGTTGTTACAACACACGCCATTGGGTGGCCATTGCCCATTGGTTTCCCCATCGTGACAATGTCTGGAACAAAATCTTCACCATGCATTTGGAAGCTCCAGAAATGTTTCCCAACTCGGCCAAAGCCCACCTGAACTTCATCAGCTATAAACACACCTCCTGCTCTGTGTACATATCTGAAAAGCAAAAAGGAAATCTAATGCCTTCGGGTCACGGAGGGTCCCCAAACCCACCCACGAAGATATAGATTATGGAGGACTTGAAAAAATGTCGTTAACTTGAGGTTTGTAATCATTGTCAAAAACATTTCAGCGCTCAAATCCCCAAAGCATCTACGTGATGTCACTGACTTTGCAATATAATCACATTATTTCCAGATTAGACATATTCTATATTATGGAGGTTTGTGCTGCTTGATGTAAGCTCTACTGTGGCATTTTAAGTGGGAAGAGAAAGAAGTGAACCAGTAGTGTTTAGCAGGGTTAATCTTCCAATTTTACTGATTGGTAAGCATGGGCACCAGCCAGAGAGGATGCCAGGCTGGGGAATGGAGCAGGGTCCTGGAGGCCCCCTGCTGGACCACAACACCCTTTATTTGCTGGATCTTGGAAAGGTGGAGGGGCTCCGGGGAGTCCCGGTGTGGCAGGCATGCCTAAGTGGCTCTTCACCAGCTAGTCTGCAAGTACTTCAATATTTTAACCAGTATGGCCTTGTAGAACTGTCACAGAGCCTTCAGTCTGACCAAGGATGCCCAAGTCAAGTACATACTCTGCCACTTTCTGGAAGTAGCCTGCTGGAGGAATTATTTGTCCGCCACAACTCTGCATGGATTCAGCAATAAAGGCAGCAATCTACACAAGAGAAGATGGGGTCAAAGTCCATTAGGTTCCCCTTGAACCCCCTAAAAACGAGGACTTTTTATAGAGCAGGTTATTTTGGGTGGGAATGTGCCTGTGGCAGGTGTCAGACAGGCCATTTGATGACCAAGAAAAGATGTCCGTGCTGGAAATGCAAACTGATCTGAAGCATCAGTTTCGGAAATTCCACAGTACCAGTGGAACGGTGGAGAGGGCGACTTCCATTTCTGTTACTAATTTAAATGCAGTGTTTTCATGAGGACTGGCTGAACGAGAATGATGTTTGGATCAGTCTTTGATATGAACTTCTAAAAAATTACCCAGGTTCTAAACCCATTCCTGTGGCGCCTGTTTCCTCAGCTTGGTGAATGAGGATTGCTTGCGCCCGGAATCTGCTCTAAGGAAAGGGGAGAGTGACTTGTGGCCACGCGCTTTAGTTACTGCGCCTTATTTCTACTTCTTACCCTGACCCAGGCTTAACTCAATGGAATTAGGCAGTTCACAAAAGGAACTGCAGATGAAATGCTCTGGAGGGGAAGAAAATGGGGGCAGAAAATAGATACCACTGAATCAAGCAGAGAAAGCATAGACATAGTATGAGATACGAAGTCAAAAGAACCAGACTACATCTTAGTAACTCTATTACCTTGGCTTACGTTCTTCCCTTTGGAATATTTCATTTACTAGCTATAACATGAAGCCACTGGACTTAAGAGATTGCTTCTCTAAAATTCCCTGACCTTGTAAGCACATCTAATATTCTGAAGCATCCATCTTCTATTTGCTCATTGCTTTCAGCATTCTTAACAGGAAAGCATCAATTCAATAACTACTGAATGCTAATGTGCTCCAAAAGCTATGGGAACCTTTGCAGCAGCAAAAAGACCATGTGATCTTAATAATGTAAGCATTTCCCTGGAAGAACTGTTTACCGTTTGTGTAAAGAAGAATAGGCTATGCTTGAATAAGAAAAGCCAAAAATCAAAACAAAACAAAACAAACAAACAAAAAGGAAAGCATATGAAGCTCCCCACAACAGGTAGAGCTGAGGGCTAGCTGCGCAGATAGCACATCTGAAGATATGGAAAATGAACGGAATGGAAAAAAAACAGTTAAGAAATGCAAATGACTCTCCAGGCACTAAGATAAAAATATTTGAATTGGAAAAAGCAAAGACTTCCTTTTCATCAAAATGGAGGGTTTTTTTTTTATTACCATGTTGATGCCATAAGCCAGTTTAAACGCAAAGCACATGTCAGGGCGCCTGGGTGACTCAGTTGGTTAAGTGTCCTGTCGGACTTCGTCTCAGGTCATGATCTCGCAGTTCCTGAGTTCAAGCCCTGCGTCGGGTTCCATGCTGACAGCTGGGAGCCTGGAGCCTGCTTCCGATTCTGTGTCTCCCTCTCTCTCTGCCCCTCCCCTACTCGTGCTCTGTCTCTCTGTCTCTGTCTCTGTGTGTGTGTGTTATGTGTGTCTCTCTCTCAAAAATAAATAAACATTCAAGGCAAAGCACATAAGTAACCCCCAAATGGGCTGAGAATTGATGTTAAGCTAGTAGGGTGACGACTGAGAAAATGGAAACTCTTACTCTGGGGGATTCTGGTGCTGTCTTAGAAGTCTAGGTTCAGATTGGAGAAACATCTTTTCTGCCTTGGCTAACCCGGGCTGTGCAGCTTCGGGACAGTTGAACCAGTTCAAGGGAAGCACCAAGGCGTCCTGGGCCTGGGAGCCTGCACTGGTTCTGAGGTCCCAGGACCACTGTGCCTCTTCCCCTCCCTCCATCATTTGGAAGAGTCTTTCCTAATCCTCTCCTCCCCTACCCCTTTGGACCATAGTCTGCCTCCCACTGAGAAGGGGAGAATTAAGCCATAGTGATTGCATTTCTAGAATAAATAAAAATAGATAGTTTTAGAGGCATGATTATAATAATGAACTTTTAAAAATATGAACCAAGTGAAACGTAAGCAGAGAAGAACAAAAAGGGCATTGCGCTCTAATCCTTTTCGCCTCTCCAATTCTCACAATGATTTCAATCCATCTTATAAACAATGTTAAGATGTTTTCAAAGCTGCAGATACCAACCTTCCTTCCACTGTTATGAGCTTCTTCAATAATTTTCTTCACTTCATCTGCATAAGCGCCGGCTGGGTCTGCATGATCTTCTCTGTATTTTCCTCTGTAAGTATCTGGAGTTGGTGCCTGAAAACAATCAAATGGTAGAGTTTCTCAAGATTTACTTCTCGGACAAATGAGCCTTAAAAAAAAGGCATTTCGGGGTGTCCGGGTGGCTCAGTCAGTGAAGCGTCCGAATCTTGATTTCAGCTCACATCATGATCTCACGGTTCACAGGTTCGAACCCTGAGTTGGGCTCTGTTTTAATGCTTCAACAATTTGATTGATTTCTTTATTGTCTTTCCTATTTATTTTACTTCATAACTCTGTATAATAATGTAGCATAGAGCAATTTAGTTTTAAGACATTCATACACAGTAGATTCAACTCTGAATTTCAAGCTGGCATCAGTGACAGAAAAAGTAATTGAAGACCAAAGGCAAAAATAAAATAAAATAAAATAAAATAAAATAAAATAAAATAAAATGACAACTGTAAATACTAGCTTTCACTACAACTGTACTAATTTGCTCATTGTGACACTCATCAATGGATTTTAAACCACGTCCTGTCATTAACTAGCCTTTTGACTTTAGTAAGTCACATAACTGCTTTAAATCTTAGTTTCTTTTTCATAGTTTTATTTTGATGAAAGGATCGGACTGGATTATCACTAGGCATTCTTCCAGTTCTAACTTTCTGATTCTTGGATTCTAAGATACTTACCACATGCACAAATTCTTTCTTGACATCTTTGCCCTTTCGGAATTTGTATGGACTGATCTCAATTAAAGATGATAGGTGACCATGGTAAGCACTGAAAAGAAAAAGAACAGTAACCAAAATCACTCAGCAAAGGATGTTTTTGTAGTATATGAAAAACAGTATTCCTAATCATCCGGGGAGAATCTAAACCTTGGTGCCAGATTTAATTCTACGGGATCTAAGTTTTCATGGCAAGACTGGCATTTAATTTGTCCAGTTCTCCTTATTCGTGTAATAAAACACATAGGAAACCAAGTATGTGTCCCATAGACAATTTTTTTTTCAACAGGAAAAAAACCCTTAATTTCTTAGGATGATATTAGATGTACTAAATTATATTGTCTACATGTAAAAAATTATTTTCTATAGCTTCATGAAAAACTTTGTAAGTATGTATTCTTTAAATGTATTTGACAGTTACATTCTAGTAAATTTTAAAAATAACTTCATATCCCAGAATGGGCTGTGTTTCTGTCTGGAATGGTTTCTGTGGGATGTCTGATTGCATGGGCTGGCCAAATACAAGTCAGGAAGAGCATGAGATCTCTTCAAGAAGAACTCAGATTGAGAGGTAGCCAAGTGGCTATGAGATTCCTTTCTCTCACTTAAAATACAGGTGGCTATAATATACCCTTTTCTGTTTCTTTCCCAAAGGCATAATTAAGAGATCTGGAAAAGAAATTTTAAAAAGCCCAGGAATAGATAAAACAAAGAGAGAAGACTTCCCTTAGCATAGATTAACGCATGCTACAAAGCCATAGTAATAAAGTTAGTATGCAGAATAAGAACAAGGAGAAGACTGGGGCAGAAAAGGACCTCAGAGACACATCCACACATAAATGTAACACAGTGGACACCAGGGGGGTTTCATACAAGGCAGCAGAAGAAAATGAAGAACATTTTCATTATATGGGGAGTGCAGTGGGTGTAGAGGGAGAGATATTAGCAAAACTTAGAAGACACAAATTGTACAATGAAAATTTTATCTATTTGATTTGATCAAAATTAAAGATTCCTGTTGAAGGATATCATGGACAAAGCTAAAAGACAGATGATAGGGAAGGAAAGGATATTTGAAATGTCTCAAACTAAAAGAGATTAACTCTATGGTGGTTCTTAACTCTGCCTGCATAGTAGAATCACTTGGGGAAACTTAAAAATATATACTTCTGATTTTCTTTACTCGGTCTGGGGTGGGGCCCAGGCACTGGCATTTAAAGAAATTTCCTAGGTAATTTTAAGACACAGTCAAGGTTGAGATCTTTTGATCTAGACTATACAAGTAAACACAAACCAACAAGAAAAGGATGGGAACCCCAACAGAAAAATGGGCAAAGAACATGAACAAGTAATTCTCAGAAGAGAAATCACAAATGCATGTAAGTTTATGAAGAGATACTCAAACTCATCATTAGAAAGCTGCAAAGTAAGACAACATTGATATCATTTTATAGTCACTGGACTGGCCAAAATTACAAAAAAAAAAAAATGAGAAAGCAGGATACTATTAGGTTTTGGTGGGGATAGAGGGAAATAGAAAATTTCATGCACTGTGTAGAGTGTTGCAACCATTCTGGAAACTGATCTGGTAGTATTTAATCACATTAGCACCATAGTACCCCTATGGACTAGCAATCCTGTTTCCGGGTGTTTACCCCTAAGCGCTTCTTAGAAAGGTCCATAAGGGCACATGTACAAGGATGCTCATTGCAGACCCACTTGTGGTAGCTAGGAGCAACGGACAGTGACAGTATCCATCAGTGGGGGGAACCACATGTAGCTACTGAGCACCTAAAATGCATTGGCTCTGAATTGAGATGTGCAATAAGTGTAAAACATACACTGGATTTAAAGATTTAAAATATGAAAAAAGAGGGGCACTTGGGTGGCTCAGTCTGTTCAGCATCTGACTTCGGTTCAGGTCCAATCTCACCATTTATGAGTTCGAGCCCCACATCAGGCTCCGTGCTGACAGCTCACAGCCTGAAGCCTGCTTTGGGTTCTCTGTCTTCCTCTCTCTCTGACCCTCCTCCATTCAAGCTCTGTGTGTCTCTCTCTCTCAAAAATAAATAAATGTTAAAAAATTTTTAAGAAAAAGAGAAAAATCTCAATATATCTTACATCGATTAACTATTGAAATGATATTTGCAAATATATTGGCTACTGGAAAAATTTAAATGTCCTATGTGGCTCACATATTTCTATCAGACCACACTGAATTAGAAAAATAGATGTACATCTAGCAATATAGTCTTGAAACAGTGCTGAGGGGGAAAGTTTGAAACAGAAAAAGATCTATGACAATTTTTATAAAATTAAAACAGATTCGCAAAATATAATATATAAGAACACAAAAATAAAAGATATACACTAGACACATTAGAATAGCTGTCTATAGGTGAGGGAGAATGGAAATTTAAAAAGAACCAACAAATCAACTGTGGTAGGCAGAACAATGCACCCCCCCCCCCCCCAGATGCCCACATTCTAGTCCTTGGAACCTAGGAATATGATAGATGGCAAAGGGAACCTTGCAGATGTGATTAAATTAAGAATTTTGAGATGGAGAGATAATCCTGGAGAGTCAATGTAATCACAGGTGTCTTTACAAGTGAAAGGAGGAGGCAGGGGGTTGGTGGTCAGAGGTTGAGGATGGAAGGGGGGGGCAGGGCGGTGGAAGGGAGGGACTCCAAGCAAGGAATGCAGGCAGCCTCTTGAAGCCCGGCAAGGCAAGAAAACAGAAGGAGCCTTCAGAAGGAGCACAGTTCTGTTGACACCTTGATATTGGCCCCATGAGACCCATTTTGGATTTCTGACCTATTCTCTCTGTGAGAGAATACATTTGTGTAGCTTTAACCACTAAATCTGTGGTAATCTGTTATAGCAACAATAGAAAATGAATATGCCACTCAGCACATAAAACAAGAGAAGCCTGTATAAGGGCAAGAAATGAAGAAGTTCAATTTAAGCTTCTGCGTCTGATATTAGTGGAGAGGTAGAAAAAAAATAAAAGAAAAAAATCTTAATAAGGAATGGAGGTTGTCAGCTTTCTTGTTTAAATGTAAAAATTCATGTTTAGAAGGTGAGATTAAATGACTGTTAATAGTCACAAACTGAGAAAGTACTATCTTTTACTTGGTTTCTAAAATAAGAAATTTGTCCTAAATTGTTGGGGTCCCTGGGTGGCTCAGTTGGTTAAGTATCCGGCTTCGGCTTAGGTCATGATCTCAAGGTTCGTGAGTTAGAGCCCAGCGCTGAACTCTGCACTGACAGCTTGGAGCCTGAAGCCTGCTTGGGTTTCTGTGTCTCCCTCTCTCTCTGCCCCTCCCTAGCTTGTGCTTTCTTTCTCTCTCAAAAATAAATAAATAACATTAATTTTTTTTAATTTGCCCTAAATCATTATCTTTTAAATTAATTACAGTGGATAATCACAATAATGATGAGAATGTATAGAGTTTTAAGACATCAGTTATGTTTTTATTTTGAGAACAATTGAGTTATGCAGTGTGGTGGCTCAACAAACAGTTAATGTGTAAAAAGCAAGCCCTGATTCATGCAAAGCCCATTAGCCATGACCACAGCATCCAAGAGATCCTCCCCTGTTTGCAGGAACTTCAACAGAATTAGGTATTCTCCAGGCCTAAGCTGGCCTTGATACCTTAATACAGAATAAAAATCATTGTGCCGCCCTCCTCCACATGGGCTTGTGGTATTTGGTATGGCCAGGACCAATACGATTTTGTGTCTGAAGGAGCTTCTTGCTTAGAAGTCTTGCATCCAAAACTTACTGGTCAAGAGTGATCACATCTTGGTGGCCTCTGAACTGCCGAGCCAAGCGTAAGGCTAAGTCATTGGCTTCAGATCTAAGATAACACAGAGACAGGGATCAACATGACATAAGCTTAAAAAAAAATGTTTCAAAATGTTCATTACCAAAGTTGTAAGATCCCAGTTATTCAGAAATGGATGGAGAAGTAAGTTGCAGTCCTCTCTTTCCCCTTTAGTCTTGCTCACTCAGCAAATCTCACTTCATCCTTCTAATACAAGTTCCCCAGAGGTCTTCAATAAGGAATGAGACACACAGAAGAAACCCAATTCAAAGGATATGCTGCTCAGTTCAAATTTCAGCCTAGTTCAGCCACATTAGTAGGTGGCGGACTTGGAGGATGTCAGGAAGCCCGCGTTAAGCCTCATCTCGGAGGAATGGCAGTGCGACAGCCCCTTAATTGGAGCACAAAACTAAGTTGTACTGACCCAATATTTGATCAGCTCCTCATTGATACAATGGAGATCATAATTTTTCTTTCTGGTTTTGGCAGTCTAAATATACTACTCAGACACAGAGGAAGAAAATAATCATTTGTGGGATGTTTGCTCTCTGCCAGACATCATATGGAGTGTTTTGGTTGCATTTATTCTCAGAACTCCTCTGTATGGCGGGGGCTGCTGTCTCCTTTGTATGGATGAAGCAATGCCTCAGAGAGGTTAAGGAGCTCTCTGAGCTCTCACAGCTAATAAGAGGTAGAACCAGCATTCAGACCGTTTAACTTAGGATTATGCTTTGCACCATCCCAGGCTCTGCTGCCTCTAGTCTCTGGTGACAGTGCTCTTGGAAGCAATCCCTTTTTGACAGTGTAGGATTCTTTAGAAGTGAAAGGTAAATATTATGGTATTTAATTCATTGAAGGCAAAGAAATGCTTTATAACAACAAATTGGATCCTAAAATTTCTTCATTCTTTACAAAGAAAAAGGAATGATCTTCTGCCTACAAAATTGGTTTTAAAATCTCATTGAAAAGAGAAATGTGAATCACAATATCATATGATCAAACAGTTACAGAATTTCTAATAGTTTTAATCATATATACATACACATAATTTTTAAAATATGAGTTTAATGCTGTATGTGCAAGTCTCCTCCCAATATAATATTGCACTCTGAGCTTTTCACATGTCACTATAAATGTATTTTCAAACACATATTTTTAACGTCTGCAGAATATTCCATAGAATGGATACAGAATAACTTGAATTTATGGAACTTAAAAGTTGGAACATATCTATTCTTTTGAATTTAGTCCTTCCTTTTTTTGTATTTGTGTTAGGGAAATGTTTAATTGCCTAAGAAAACAAGTCAATCAAAAGTCTTACAGGGGCGCCTGGGTGGCTCAGTCAGTTAAGCGTCCGACGTTAGCTCAGGTTATGATCTCACGGTTCGTGAGTTCGAGCCCCATGTCGGGCTCTATGCTGACAGTTCAGAGCCTGGAGCCTGCTTCAGATTCTGTGTCTCTCTCTCTCTGCCCCTCCCCTGCTCACCCTCTATTTCTCTCTCAAAAAATAAATAAACATTAAAAAAAATTTAACAAAAGTCTTACAAAAGTTATATCCGTTTAGTAGAATTCCTTCTTTGCTGAAATCCATTATTCGTGCTTCAAAAAAACTGCCCAGGCCCTACTGATTTTTTAAAAAAATTTTTAAATGTTTGTTTACTTTTGAGAGAGAGAGAGAGACAGAGTACGAGTGGGGGAGGGCAGAGAGGGAGACACAGAATCTGAAGCAGGGTCCAGGCTCTGAGCTGTTTATACAGAGCTGAAGTCGGATGCTTAACCGACTGGGCCACCCAGGTGCTCCTTTATTTAAGAAAAATTTTTTTAATGTTTTATTTATTTATTTTGAGAGAGACAGGGTGAACAGCGGAGGGGCAGAGAGAGAGGGGGAGAGAGAGAGAGAGAGGAAGAGAGAATCCCATGCAGGCTCCGCAGGATGTGGGTCTCCAACTCACCAGAACATGAGGTCATGACTGAGCGGAAATCAAGAATCCGAGGCTTAAGAGGCTGAACGACCCAGGCAGGGGGTCCCTATCAATTTTTTTAGCTGCTTCCTCTAGTGTCTGAAGAGGTGAGTGTCATACGACTGGTTAGGTTTTGTCACGTGAGAACCAGCTTGGATATTTTTGCCATGGTTACAACCCAGGTGTCTCTCCTTTAGGGATACTAAAGCATTCTAGATATGCTTTCCTTACCTTTCACCAAGGGAAGCCCTGGTAATAAAAAGTTGAGTGACATACACATGTTAATCATCAGTGGCTGTGCCAAAAACCCTGGAGCATGCCGTCCACAAGCTCATGGAGCAAAAGCAGAAGAAAACCAAACCGGCAGGGCCCCCGCGTGTGTTCACTTAATAAGTGGCAAGAATCTCAGAAAAACTTTTTAGACGTCTGTGCTCCACCACAAATCAAAAAGAAAGATACGTGTGAGAGAGTAAACAAAGAGATGAGTGGGAATGGGGGTGGGTGGGAAACTTCGAAACATACCCTGAGTTTGTAAAATAGCAAACAGAGAGCGTCTCCGGCAGGGTTGCTGAAAGGCGCCTGGCATACTCAACAATATTGTCATGAAGGAATCGAGAATTTGTGTTTAGCAGTTCCATCTGTTTCAGGGCAGCCGTGACCACTTCCGGGTGACAGTGTCCCACTAGAATTTAGAAGACAAAGCAAACAAACAAAGAAATTACAATTTTAAATTCCTGGGCAGTGAGGGGGATTCTGAAGCAAGAAAAAGAGAAAAAGAAAAAGTTGAGCTTCCTTCTCTCCCATGTTGCTCTGTAACTTTTCCTGGCAGGGACGACTGACCCCATTCAGCCAAGGAGCTGCAGCCATTGGCAATTCCTGGGACAAATATCAGTGGTGCTCTGTCCGCCTTACTCCACAAACGTATCCTTCACGGCACAACAAAGACAGGACATGTACCGTGCGCCACGTTGTTGATGCAGTCCAGGTACTGTTCACCTCTCTCGTCAAACATGTACTGCCCCTGGGCTCGCACTATTTTGATGGGATCCGCAGCAAAGAACACTTTGCATGAGGGCCTAGAGATAATGAAAGGAAACACGTTGGTCTGGGAGGACTGCTCGGTGTTTTTCCTTTTCAATGAAGGTCATGATCAGTGGAAAATTACAGTTACATAAAGGAAAGGGAAACACAACCTGGGTGACATACATTTAAAAAAAATTTTTTTCATATTAGCCTGGAACCTTTCACCTTAATCCCCCATTCGTGACCCTGCTCATATATTTCATGTATTTGTTATATGAAATTTGCCATGATTTGACAACTCAGTTTAGAGGCACATGGATCAACTCTGACAGCTCTAATTACACCAACCAATAACTAATTTTCCTTTGGGAAGTTTTGTTCTACCAGAAAAAAAAACAAAAAAACAAAAAACTTTTTTTTTTTTAAGGTTGACTATGTTCAGGAACTGATAAATATTACAAATATTTAATCCTCCCGACAATCATATGAAATAGGGTTATTATTCTCATTTTTATAGGTGAGGAAACTGAGGCTCAGAAAAATCAAGACACTTGTTCAAGATTACACAGCCAACAAGTGAAAAAAAAACCTGAATTTGATAGTAGACTGTCCTAATACCATAGCTCAAGTCAGTATCTGCTTGTTTTCTCCCTCTCCCTTTCTGATCTAATTGATAAGAAATGAATAGCACTAAAAGCTAAATATAAATAAATTGGTATTAAATACTATAAAAGAGATTTTATAGGAGACCATTCCCATGTCTTTTGAGTGGTACTTGTCCTGTATCAAATGGATTTTCCATTCTTAAATAATGAAATCCAATTATTCTTCTAATCCCTTAATCCATTATTTTGAGCATAATAAAAAGTCATCCATATTTTGGGTTACTTGGATGACTGTCTGGAATATAAATTTTAGAATGCTTGGAGTATAAATTTTAGTAACATAGAAACATCACGAAAGTTTTTTTTATCTTAGCTCTATGGATATGTAGAAAGTAAAATAGAATATATTATTTTTATTTTGGTGATTTTGCATGCACAAAAAAGTGCCACATGCATTGGAGGTATTTTGGAAGGTAATGAAATGCTTACATATTAAATTGAAAGTATTTTATTTATTGCGTATAAGTAAAGTAAAATACTTTACTTTAGAAAGTATTTTAATTATTACATATAGGTAATCTTAATTTAAAATTGCCTCAGATTAAGCATCATCAGTTAAAAGGAAACTAATATTTAATGAGAATGTCTTATTAGCTCAAACCCAACTGTTAGTTTATACTCCCCGTTAAAAGCCAAAGGAAACTTTTGTCATGAATGTGGGCTAGTAACTTCAGACTGCATCCTCCCTTGCTAACGGTACTTTACACGTTGCACTCAGACTTCAGGTAAAATTTTTCAGGGCTGTCCATGGTGATATTCCTCCTTTCCCAAAATTTCTTCTGCTCACACTAGAAACCATTGGGTTTTCACTGGAATCTAATTATATAGGATTGAAAACTAACAGAAAAAGACAAGGGGGTGATTGAGTAACGAGAGAGGAATGGGACCATTTTGGCTTCCGCTATGCCGGGTTGAGAGAGTTCCTTCCAAGCAATCTCCCAACAGGCCATCTAGAAACGTCTGGGTTGAGACCAGGAGACCAGTAGGAGCAACCGCCTAGCATTTCTCAGAAGTAGATACTAGTTCTTTTCTTTCTTGCGTCCCTAGTCCTCTCTCAAGTTTACCCATGACAGTGCTTGTTAATTACATGTGAGTATTGCAGGCCTTTGATTTTACAGTGGCCACAATCATCATCTATATTTACATGTGCCTTTTTAGAAACCAGATCATGCTTATTAATCTCACTTGCTCACTCCTGTGAAGCAGAATGTTATTCCTACTCCCACAGAAGAGGAAATTAAAGTAATCTGACAGAGGTCACACAGGTAACATGACACCCTACTAGGACCAGAGCCCAGGTCTGACCTAACATTCAGTGCTGTAAGCTTACCGGTATTTTACCGAGTCGTTTATAAAACGCGCAAAACAAAAGGAGACTGGAAAGAACATTGCATTTTTTCATTGTAATGAGGGCACAGCTTATTTTACCCTTAACAAAGTGTCTTTTAAGGTTTTCTTCTGGTTGGATTAACCCTTTATCTCCTAACCACGCAAGCAAGAAGAAAAAGTTCACTTTAAACAAAAGTTGTCAGAATTAGTTTGTTTTCATAGCCACTGTCGAAAATATTTTTGAGGGGCGCCTGGGTGGCTCAGTCGGTTAAACACCCGACTTCTGCTCAGGCTCAGGTCATGATCTTCGGGTTGGTGAGTCTGAGCCCAGAGAATGGGCTATGCGCTGACAGGTTAGAGCTTGGAGCCCGTTTGGGATTCTGTCTGTCTGTCTCTCTCTGTTCCTCCCCAGCTAAAACTCTGTCTCTCTCTCTCTCTCTCTCTGAAAAATAAAGATTAAAAAAAATTTTTTTTAAATATCTTTGAGTTCACAGTTTTGAGAGCTTTCGGGTTGGTGGGATTTGGCGGAGGGCTACCCATCTCCGTCTCAGCCCCCATCCCTGGAATAGTTCCCCTCCTAGATCTATTAACCCTCGTGGGACAACTCTCGCAGCCGCCGGCAGCTCCCAGGCAGCGGCGGGGGGCAGAGCGCCCGGACTGCGCGGGAGCAGGCTGGCGGCGTTCCCTCCCGGCAGAGGCGCGGCGGGCACCGGGGGCTGGCGCGGCGGGCGGGCTGCGGCGCGAGTGCGCAGGTGCGGCTGCCGGGCGGCGGCGTCTCGCGCTCGGCGGGCCACCGCCCCGGGGGGCCTCGGCGCGCCGCGTTCTTGCTCGCCCGCTACCTGCCCCGCTTCGGCTCCCCGCCCCTGGCGCTAGTTACCGAGCCCTCACCCGATGTGCTTCCTCCTCAGCGCCAGGGTGTCCTGCTTGCTGTACAGCTCGCACATGGTGGCGCGGCTGCCGGGCGCTCCTCGGCTCTCCCTCTCGCCTGCGAGCGCCTGCCTCGCGAGGCTGCCCCAGCGGCCGGCCTTTCCCGCCGCGGTCCCTCGTGGGGTCCCCTCGCCCGGGGCGTCTGGAGTCACTGGTGGCATCAACTAGCTGGGGTCATCTCCCTTTTAAGTCTTGCCCTGCCTTTGCCCTTCGCCAAGCCCCACCCTCCTGTTCCCCCTCCTCCGCCCGGGTGCCCGCTTTGGCGAGTCACCGGACTAGCCACTCATTCGCCACCACCCGTGCCCCTCAACTAACTGACTCCGGCTCCTGCCCTGCGGTTCCCACTACCCCTCCCAATCGTTGCTACTTCTTTGGACTCGCCTTTGATTTCCCGAACTCGACCTTGCCTTTGCCTTTCTTCCTCTTCTGCCCGCGAATTCACTCCTTCCCACTTTCTTTCTTGTTTCTTTTTGGTGTATCCCATTGTGTTCTTGTAAACGTTCAAAGATAGGCGCTCTCTGGAGATCAGATCCTACCACTGTAGGGTCTCACAGTGAGCGTATTCCAATACCAAAACCTATCATAACTAAAGTAACGTCACATGCCCTAAGGATCAGTGACAGGGACGCAGCCAGATACTTGTTGGGAATGATAACTCAGTGTTTCAAAGATCTACTGTAACAGTAATTACACTTCTAATTTCTCTCCTACTATACGGATTATGAAACATATTCACGTGATTTACCTGGTTCAGTCCTCCAAACCCTGAGAAATGATGAGGAGAGTTGTTATGCCATTAACATAAGACGAAAGAGATTATTCCCTGTCGCATGATTACATGTCTATCTGGTGGTGCATTTGGAATTTATTCCTAAATTTCTTGACTTCCTTTGGGATGATCTTCACACACTGATCAAATTGGAAGTTCAATATCTGGACAAAGTTAATGCTGATTAACTATAACATTAAGTCATAAATTATCTTAAGAACTACAGATCATCTGATTTAACTTCCCTGTTCTGTCGATAAGAACAACGAGGCACAGAAAAGGTCTTATTCAAGGTCATGCAACTATTAGCCATAGAGTTTAAACTAGAGCATTTCCTTCTTTCTGTGTTTTGAAAGGCAGCAAAGAAAGCTTAATTTACCTATAGCAACGCACTTGAAGAATGTTTGCAGATGATCTTTTTCTTGAATGAAGTTATTAATTTACATTACGGCATTTTCTTGAATGAAGTTATTAATTTACATTACGGCATTTACATTACGGCATTAATGTAATTTACATTATATTAATACTAGAGGTAGTATTATTGCATTGCCTAGGATAGGCTGAGAAATAGGGTCCTATGACCAACAGCGTGGTAAGAATTCTAGGTGTTATAAATGAAGGGCAGAAGGCACTTACGAATCTTCCAAGAAATCCTAATCATGTAATCTTGGCCCAGCCCCATACTTGAAAGATGATGCCAAATGTACATTTATTCTCAAAACACCTAGCTAGACCTGGCGAAGTCACAGATAGTCACTCTTTTTCTATAAACCTCCATGGTTTCTTGTTTTGCCCAGTGCTTTAAAATATGTTCTGTAAATAACGATGGACCAAGAGTCTTAGGGTCTAGATCTGGTTCTTTCATAAACTAGTTAGGCTTCTTGACCTTTTGGAGGCCACATTTCTTTGTAGTAAAAAACAAAAAATCTCCTTTTGACTCAAAGCATTGTAAAGAGGGCTTAAAAGAGATCATGACTGTAGAATGTGTGGTAAGATTGTTGTTAAGACCTCAATGTTCCTACCTTTTTTTTTCCTTTAATACCTGACCTCTCAGCAGAGTTATCACTCCTTTCTCCTTGAATCACTTACTCTTATAAATTCTTGGCACCTGGGCCCTTTCTTTTCTCTGTGCTCTTCCCGGAGCTAATCCACCACAATGCCTTTGGGTTTACCCATCAAGGTGCCTGATTCACATCTCCACCCAGTTCTTTTTTCTTCTTGGTCCCACACTTTCATATCTACTTCTTTTCTTGACTTCTTTACTTAGAGGCCTCGGATATACCTCAGACAGAATCAATCCAAAGTAGAAGCTTTGATCCCCACCCCCAAAACTACTGCCTCGAATAAGTCCCCAACATCAGACATTCATTCACTCGTCCACAATATATCAAATACTCACTGGGTGCCACTGAATGTTTCAGTTGCAGGAGATAAAGAGGAACTAGACTGAATGGACTTACCCTCAGTGGCTCATACTAGATGTGCACTGTCTAGAACATAGCCACTAACCACAGGTGAGTTTTAGGGACCCACGATGTGGCTAGTCTGAATGGAGATGTGCTGTCAACATAAAATACATACAAATTTATTGCAAAACACCTGTGAGATTTTTCATTAATGTTTATACTGATTGCTTGCTGAAATAATATTCTAGATAGGTTGAATTAAGTGAAATATGTCATTAAAATTAATTTCACCTTTTTTTTTTTTAATGTGGCTACTAGTAAACTTAAAATTACGTATGTGGCTTCCATTACTTTTCTGTTGGACAGGATTATTCTAGACACACAGAATAAACACATAAATAAAATAACGAGAGAATGGCTTAAGTTGCTTTCATTGTGGTAAGAGCCTTGAAGGGAGTTAACTAAGGGAAATGATCCTAAACCAGAAAACTAGGAGTCCTGGATAATCCCTCTCTTTTTCTCAGCCCCATCCCCACGTCAAATTATTTTTGAGCCCTGTTGGCTCCACCTCAAAGTATATTCTAAATCTCTCTGCTACCGCCCTTTCTACCACCACCGCATGTAAGCCTTCTGCGTCTCCACCAAGACCTATGCAGAAGCACTCAGGAGCTCATTTCCTTGCTTCCCCTTCCCACCCTGTGTGGCCCGATCCTGTCCTTTCCCTTTTTAAAACCCAGCAGTGACTTCCAGTTTTCCTCTCCAGGCTCATTTTTGATTCTCGCCCCCTAGCACGCATCCACCCCACTGAGGTTTCTTGCTCGTAATGACTTCAAAGACTATATTTGCTTCAGTTTCAGTTTGAATGTCACGGACAGCCCTGGAGAGGTTGTTCTTGACTACCTTGCTTTAAATAGTTCTCAATTAATTAAAAACAGGAATCCCTGCCCTGTTCCTGTCTTAATCTCCTCTTTGTTTGGTCTTTCTCTGTCTCTTTCATCAGTGTAACTCAGCACAACCCAGCACTTACCATATGGTAGACAGATAAATATTTGTGGACTGACTGACTGACTGAAACAGAAAAGACATGTGAAGACTCAATACCTTGTTTCGAAGGTGAAGTTCTTAGGACGCCATAGAGCCTTTGAAACCTTAGTCCCTCTATTTGCATACTGACTGCCAATACATTTTAGCCATTTCTTTAGGAGAGAGATGCTTAGATTCATTATCTTTTAATTATCTTTTATAGGAAAACAGGTTGCTGCTCCAAAAACATCATTTCCCCATTGTTTAACTTATTTCACAATGTGGAATATATAATATTAACTAAGTACCAAGAACAGTCTTTAAATAAAGAACAGACACGTCGTAGCACCAAAATAAGGATGGATACAGGTCAACAGTTCACCTTCTGCAATGTTTTGTCAAAAAACAAATTCCAAGGTGTTTTTTGGTGTATTTTCCTGTGTACTTCTGTATCGCATGATTATTTGGTAAGAGTGGGTGCTGGTGCGTCTTTCCTCCCAGAAGCAGACGTTTGCTCAGTTGTGGTCCTGATCCTATTGATTAGGTCACCCCATTGAGTGAGTTCTGACCTGAAGTTCACAGATTACCCAACAGCCTACACTTGGCCAAACAAACTGTACTTGTGCATGCCAGAAATGAGAAGGCACAGTGCGCACCAACTTGGGGCAATAAGAATTCCGCTCCATATTCCGATGACAAGAGTCTGAATGGCAGGTTTTAATTTTCTTGTCAGTGACAAACATGCAAAGATGAGTGAACTCTGTGTTCCCAACCACAGAGGCTCTCCAGCTTATTCTACAATACTCAAGATGGAATGTGAGCATTTGACTGGTTCCTCACTCTCTCCTGTTACCCTGCCCTGCCCTCCCCCTGCCCTTCGTGGACACTCGCCTTTTCTGAAATCATACATCATCTGGGACAAATGCTGGGTGTGATGCTTTTCGGACATGACACATGATATCCAAGGAGGGTCTCCTTTGCCCCTGACACTCGTTGCATGAGAGTGCAGGTCAAACGTCTTAACTTCACTGAGGAGTCCACACTGATGTCGGCATGTGTGTATAATTGCACACACAGCCCCTAGTTCACATCAGAAAGAACCCGATAGGCCCTCCCACACCTGGGACTTCAAAACCACGTTAATGGAGCCATTCGACCACTCGGGAGATGTGTGTGTGTTCTTACTGTATACACCTATCCTCTCTGCCCCAAACTAAGTCCACAAGAATCTTCCAGACTTGTGTTTGTGTGTGGCAGGGGGAGTCTTCTGAGGGGTGTGTGTGGTGGTGGAGAAAGGTTATATTTTAAATACCGTAGGCTGGTTGGGGGGGGGGGGGTGGGCAGCGCCTGGGTGGTGCCTGGGCGGCTCAGTTGGTTAAGCATCCAACTTCTGCTCAGGTCATGATCTCACACCTTGTGAGTTTGAGCCCTGCATTGGGCTCTGTGCTGACAGCTCAGAGCCTGGAGCCTGCTTTGGATTCTGTTTCCCTCTCCCTCCGCCCCTCCCCAGCTTGTGCTCTGTCTCTTTCTCTCAAAAATAAATAAACGTTACAAAAATTAAAAAAAAAAAATACCCTAGGCTTATCTTACTCTTCCTGGAACTGTAGTCAGCCTGGAAACCACATAAGCACTCAAGAGGCCGACTAGTGGAACTTGCAATTCGTGATGCTCCAGATGCAGACAAGGATCAAGAATAAGGCTCGAGTTCATTTCTCATGAGTTTGTTGCTAGTGTTGAAGGGGTCTAGCATATGCCACTGTGGCATAAAACTTATTTTGAGCTGCAGGCATTACAATAGAGGTAGGAAGGGGCTTTTATCTTGAACTCCCTTTATCTGTCCGACAGCAGAGCCCCCCAGAAGAACTCAACTGTCATCTTCAGCTTCACAACCAAGAAAGAATGATTCTTATCCCCTGCACACGAGACCACCTGACCAGACACGGTCACAAAACCAGCACACATGCCATGTGTTCTCCTAAGGGCCCGTTTAGCTTTCCTAAATGACATTTGTTTTCCCATAAGTATTCATTCTCCCTTCCCTTTCCTGCGTTAAGATGGTTTATCAGCTCCAGATTCTAACTGCCCTTTTGAGTCACATTTTCCTGTGTGCTTCCCCATAAATGAATAGAAATTTGTCTTAGGCGAGCCGATAGGGAGGATAACTGGACAGACTGCGATCAGGTTCCTTCTTACTCCAACTGGATAATGTGCAACTATGCCAGTACTGAAAAGAGTTTTCTGAGGACATAATCCTTGTGAGGTCTCTACATTTTCCTCTAAGGAGCTGGCAGAGGTTGGGGACAAGTGATAAAGTCCCAAGTTCAACTGCTTATGGGCTGGGGACGTGCACTGTTCTGCGGGACGTTTACAGAATGTAGAACTAGACCAACATTCCATTCCATTGCTCTCGGTCCCAGAAGGCTCTAGAAGCTTCTGCAGTCAAAGAGCTTCTTCCCTCTCTTGACAGCTGTATGTCTATCAGTGCACACACAAAAAAAACCCCTCCTATTTCAAGGAACACACTTTAAAATACACCAGTATAGAGAATCTGAATGTTGAATATATCAGAGCAAACAAGAGGGAGAGAGCAAGAGGTGGGGCAGGAGGACACAGGGCTTACAGACTTTGCTCAGGATCATGGATTGGATTCCTAAGGAATTACCTGCGGGGGAGTTGTCCTACTAAAAGTGTCACTCTGGCTGTGTCACCATGTGTCACTTCTTGCTTGATTTAGTTCTAAGTAGAAAAGTATCATGTGAACTAAGAGTTTACACCAAGATCCTCCACTGGTTGGGGTCATAAAAAGCACAGCCCCTGTTAGGACCAGTTTTCTTTTACATGGGAAAGGAAGGTACATTTCTCAGGGTAGCACTGGACACACTTGCTTCATAAGAATCAGTGAGAGGGGCGCCTGGGTGGGTCAGTCGGTTAAGCGTCCAACTTCGGCTCAGGTCGTGATCTCAAGGCTCGTGAATTCGAGTCCTGCATTGGGCTGTCTGTTGTCAGCACAGACCCTGCCTCGGATCCTCTGTCTCCTTCTGTCTCTGCCCCTCCCTTGCTCTGTTACTTAAAAATAAACATTAAAAAAAAAAAAAAAAGAATCACTGAGGAACTTTGCTTAAAGTACAGATTCCTAGGCACCCCCACCCCCGTGAACCACAAAAATGGGATCCCCAGAGAGGGAGTCTGGGAACCTGTATTTTAACAAACTTCATAGATTCCTACCATCAGGCAAGTTTGAGAAACATTGTCATAGGAGGTGGGCCAAAGCCACGGGGCCATTTCAGTAGATGGTCTGTTATTCCTGGTCTAAGATATCACTGTCTCTTGTCTGAATTATACCAACAGCCTCTTATTTGTTGCTGTAGGTTTATGCATGGGTCCCCCTCCAGTGCCCCATCCTCAAAGCAGCTGGACAGACATATTTACTATGAAAGCTGGATCTTCCCACTCCCCTACAAATACATCTTAATAATTTTCCACTTATCTTAGGACTCCAATCCATGATCCTGTGTCCTCCAGCCCTGCCTCTTGCTCTCTCCCTCTTGCTTGCTCAAGCCCAGTTGCATTGGCCCTCCTCAGAGCTGCCTCATCTGGGTCCTCACGTGAGAAGCTGTCCCAAGGCCCCCTACGCTACTCCCACCCTCCCCTGCTTGACTCAGGCCTCCGCTTCAGTGATGGTCACTTGTGGTCAGCCACACGCCCCACTGCCCCTGCCCAACCTTAGGAAATCAACTCCAGCCAACCTACCTTTGTTTGCTATTTCCACAGCATCCCATACTTTCTTTCCCCCTGGAGCACTCATCACAATTGTAACTAATTAACATATTAGCTGTATCATTACATGTTTAAGTCCTATTTTTCCTCCCTAGAATTAAAGTTCCATGGGCGAGAGACTGGGTCTGACCTTCTGCCACTGTATCCCTAGTGTCTAGTTCAGGGCCTGGTAGGTACATAGTAGGTACTCAATAAATACTTTAAAAATAAAGGTCAAATTTAGTTACCAGTGTAATAGCACTTACTGCTATAAACCATAAGGTGCTTTCATTTCTATCTCTCCAATCTTCACACCAGCACGGTAGGTGTTATTATCTCTATTTTCAGAGTAGGGAATTGAGACTCAGGTCGTAGGATATGCTCTGGGCCACAGAGTGGCTTTGGGGTATAGTCAGGATGAGATCTAAAGCTCATGCCCCTGGGAGCGCCTGGGCCTGGTGGGGAAATCATGGGATTTCCATAACAGGACCCACAGTGGAAAATGCAGTTGGTTAAGCATCCAACCAAGCTCAGTTCATGATCTCGGGGTTCGTTGAACCAAGCCCCACGTGGGGCTCTGTGCTGACAGCTCAGATCCAGAGCCTGCTTCAGATTCCGTGTCTCCCTCTCTCTCTCTGCCCCTCCCTCACTCATGCTCTGTCTCCCTCCCTTTCTCCCTCAACAATAAATAAACATTAAAAAATTAAAAAAAAAATAAAGCTCATGCCCCTGTCGTCCTGTCCAACCGCCTGGAGTGCCGTGTGAAGGACCAGAGTTACCTATCTTCTTCTTGGAACCTCTTCCTTAGGAGTCTTGTGTTTATTTTGCTCTTCACACGGCCGATCTCATCTGCTAATACAGGGTTAAGAGGGCTCCTGGCAGGTTTGGCTGAGCCTGATAGCATCAGCTGTTTTTCCCGGAGAAAGTCTATGTTTGAGGGTCACGGTCAAATCGAAAACAATTTTTAAAGCCATCAATGCGACAACATCGGGCTGATGCGTTAGCTTGCTTTTATGCGAAGAGAAAAAAAAGTCCAGAAATGTCAGTAAGTCTCTTTAGTCCCAATGTGGGTGACTCTGCAAGAATAGACATGGGACACAGGCGTACCGAGGCTTCCGGGAAGGCTGCCAGGACTCAGCCTCCCTGGGAACTGGCAGGCCCAGGAGCCATGTGGCTGCCAAGTGCTTGGCCAACAAGATTCCTTTCTTCCTGACTTGCCCCCGAGACTGAGGCACATGGGGGCAGGCCAGTAGCGACAAACGTTATATAATATGTGTGTTTAATTTTTAGCAGTGGCAACAAAGCAGTGTCTAATTTGATGTCACATGTTTGGTGTTATAAACTTGTAAAAAGTATACTGAGGTTTTCATGACACATTCTATTCTGTAGCCTTGAGAATACTCCCTGGCTCATGGCTCGCCTGATGATAAGGATGTGTGGTAGGTTTGGTAGCAGGGGGCAATTGCCACTGCAAAAGCCAGAGCGGTGCCTCCTCTGGGAAAGCAAAATGCCTTAAACAGGTTTCGAGCTATGAAATGACAGGCCTCAGGAGGGGGTCTTAGATAGGAGGGGTCCTGAGATTGAACTGCTCTGCCTGGAAAAGGGGAAGGAATTCTTGCTCTGGAGATGGAGGCTCGGGGAGAGAGGACAGGAGGGTGAAGAAGAGAGAGACGAGTGTCATGACGGGAAGCTGGGGCTTGAGCGGGAGAAAAGGTCTGGGAACCTTATCATTTTTAAGGGCTGTCTGGCACATCCACCTGGGCCTGGTGGGGAAATCATGGGATTTCCATAACGGGACCCACAGTGGAAAATGGGAACAGCGTTCGGCTGAGGCAGGACACCGGAGGCCAAGATGACCAGGATAGAACAGCACCTCTGACCACTCCTGGGGCTTCTCCCAAGATGTGCAGAGGGGGCTATAGACACGATTCTCTAGATTTCGAGGGGCAGGGGAAACTGTGCTGACACCTGGGATGTGTCTGTAGGGTTTGTTTCCCAGACCTGTCTCTTCTTGTCTCCATTTTTGCCACCTCATTTCTTTTGAGGGAAACTGTGGTAGAAGGAACAGGGGTTTTGGATATAAACTGAATTTGAAACTGAGCTCTGTTTCAGCTGCTTAACCTGTTTGAGGTGCAATGTTATTAGCCATAAAAGGAACCTCACGGGATGCGTGGGTGGCTCAGTCGGTTAAGCATCCAACTTCTGCTCAGGTCATGAGCTCATGGTTCTTGAGTTCAAGCCTCATATCTGGCTTTCTGCTCTCAGGGCAGAACCCACTTCAGATCCTGTCTCCCTCTCTCTCAGCCCCTCCCCCACTCATGGGTTCTCTCTCTCTCTCTCTCTCTCTCTCAAAAATGAATAAACATTAAAGAAAAGGATCTCACAGGATACAGAATTATAGGGATATTCAAATTAAAGGGCATGTCACGCGTGGTTTGAGCTCAGGGCCTGGAGCGGGTCGGCTTGATTCCATTTGCTGGTTGTGTGACATCCAGCAAGTTATTCAACCTCCTCTTATGGAAAATAGCACAAATAGTAGGTCTTTGCGAAGATCGAATGAGATAATACAGCAAAGCTGTTAGAATAGTGCCTGACATTCCGGCAGGTGTTTAATAAGTGCTAACCATTACTGTTGTTCTCACTATTACATATGTGAAATGTCTGGTCTTGGTAGAACCTTAATTACCCACTTTTGCTGTTCATTTTATAGAAATAAAGACATGGCAATTCCCATGCTACCAATACGTCTTTTTCCCAGAGGAGTTAACTAACAGACAATCGATTGATTGCGTATCTCAGTGATGAAGGTTCGTAGAAGACTTTAACATCTCTCCTCTTACTTTATCCTGTGTAAAGACCTCTGGCTAAAGGGATTTAAAATGGTGTTGATATATAAGTATATTTTATTTGGGAAAAAAATGCCATCAGTTCCAAGAATTACTCCTTATGATTTTCTTTGAATTTCAACAATCTCCTTGTAAATTGAATGTCCGGTATTCATGCTCTCCCTGCAGAGATCATGCTCTCACTTAACAGTCCTCAGTTTTCTCACATTTACATTTATTTACGTAGTATTGCTGAAAGTTGATGGTTAACTGCTTTCCATTGTTATTTGCAGCATACATCCACATGCCAGAAGTTTGGATGCCATACTAAATAAAGGGGTTTAGGGGCGACTGCTTGACTCAGTCCGTTGAGCGTCCGACTTTGGCTCAGGTCATGATCTCGCTGTTTGTAATTTCGAGCCCCGCGTCGGGCCCTGTGCTGACAGCTCAGGGCCTGGAACCTGCTTGGGATTCTGTGTCTCCCTCTCTCTTTGCCCCTCCCCCACTCACGCTCTGTCTGTCTGTCTCTCTCTTTCTCTCTCTCTCTCTCTCCAAAATAAATAAACATTAAAAAAATTAAAAAGAAATAAACAGAGGGGTTTAAAAAACAGGTTCTGGAAAGGTAAGCTTTCCAGCCCTATGTCCCTGTAGAGCAGGACTGTTTAGTGCTGATCACCAGGCTCTCTTTCAAGGTGTAGCACAGCTTGGCAGCAGACTTAGGGCTTAGATGGTAGGGGATCTGTGTTCAAGTCCTGACTCTGAACTTATGCATGTGACCATGGTCAAATCATTGAATTCTTCTCTTTGGTTTCCTCAAGTAAAACAGAGCAGCTGATTCTGGGAGGAAGGTGGGTGAGTTATCTAGAGTCCTGACATATGATAAATGCTCTGTAAGTGCTGGTTCTCACTGCTTACTCGCGAGGATGCTTCAGTGAATTATTTCAGTCTCCAAGCCAGACTCTTTCCACCCCTAGTTCAGGAAATTTTTAAATCTAGTAGTACTGAATTACTGGGAAAGATTGAGCGCTGGTGGTTGGTTGTATTCCCCAGCCATGAAGAGACACCACCCTGCACACTGTTGTAATCTTGAATTAAATGATTCTGAATCCCCAGATAGTAGTGTTGGGGCTCCTGACTTCAAGGCAGACAGCTGCACTTTGGTGAAAGATCTTGTCAGACATCTGAAACCCCTCTGCCTGGGGCTGGATTCCAGTCCCCATGCCTCACTTTCTAGGAGGGACTTAACAGCCAGGCATTCGTTTTCCTGAGCTTATTTTTCTATATTCTGTAAATTTCAGATGACATAATCAATGTAAATGGTTTTTAAGTTGGGAAATAATTGAAAAATATGTTATTTTGTAAGAAGTTGATACTAATGTTTATATAAATAAATGCTCAGGCTTGCCTAGATGTTGTTTTTTTCTTCTCTTTGTCATGACGCAGGTGATTTTAGGTCCCTCATTCTTTTTCCTTTACAGAGGTGTGACATTTGGGCAAAGTCCTATATCCAAGAAAGGCTGTAAAATGCATATTAGTCAAATTTTGCTAATTATTAGCCACACCAAATGATCTGGTGGGTAGAGGTTTTTGGGAGATGACGATGTGAAGTTCAACTATCCATGTGCTTTAATTTGGATGATTTTGTAGAGTGTAGAATGAGCTTCATATCAGGCATCCTTAATTTCGAGCTCAGAAATGAACCAAAATACGCTTTCCTTTACTTCCAAATGCCTGTTTTTTTCCCCTGAATTCTCAATCCATTTTCTCTTTTGTACCTCAGTAAATACATCCTATGATTAGTGGAGGTTGAGGGAGAAAGTACATGCTGTTCCCCTTAGTCTAATTATACTCTTTCCTGAGTGTTCATACGTTTGAGCAGAACTACTGGATGCTCCATTTGCTGGGAAACCTCCTTTCAAATTCTTCTGACCTTGGAGGTCACCAGGGCCCAGAGCCACCGTGGTTTCAGGGACCAGCCCTAGGATTCCAGTCCACTCCCGGACAGGTCCCTGTCCGACAGTAATATATTTCCCTCCCTTTCTTCTATTTTTTTCCTTCCTTCCTTCCTTCCTTCCTTCCTTCCTTCCTTCCTTCCTTCTTTCCTTCCTTGTATTAAATGTTACCATACAGTCAAAACCTCCTTTGTTCCAAACCTGCTCCCCCGCCATTCCTTTCTCTCACTCCCAGAGGTAACTCCTACCCTAGACTCCAAGGCTGTCTTTACAGACCAGTTTTTATACTTTGCTTAGTCCTCATCCACAACAATGTAGTATTGCTTTGTGTTCAACTATATATCAATGCCCTCATCCAATACATAGGATTCTGTAACTTTCTGTTTTTCCTCACTGTTATGTTTTTGAGATTTAGCCATGTTTTCACATGTAGATCTGGTGAATTAGTTTTAACTGTTATACAGGATTCCGTGGAATGGTTCTACTATGATCCTATCCCCTAGTAACACTATACTGCAGTACTACATAGTATGCTATGTTACCCTACTACTTCCACAGCTTTCTCTTTTTTAAAGTTTAAGAGTTTTACTACTTTACATTTAGGTCATTAATCCATATGGAAGTTAGTTTCCTATATGCTATGAGGCAGAAATTTTATTTTCTTCTGCATGCGTGGCAGTTGCCCCATATTTTTTCAGTTCTTTGATGTTACATATGACAAAACTGACGTCCGGAGAAGTGGAGTGACTTGGCCAAGGTCACACAATGACCCAGTGGTGGGGCAGTGTCAGAGAATATACTTTCTTTTCTCTATTTTTTTTTTACGTGACAAATACAGATTTATTTTTTTTAATGTTTATTAATTTTTGACACAGGGAGAGAGACAGAGCATGAGCGGGGGAGGGGCAGAGAGCGAGGGAGACACAGAATCCGAAGCAGGGTCCAGGCTCTGAGCTGTCAGCACAGAGCCCGACAAGGGGCTTGAACCCACAGACCACGAGATCATGACCTGAATAGAAGTCAGACACCCAACCGACTGAGCCACCCAGGTGCCCCAATACAGATTTATTTTTATATTAGATGATTCTTTATGAATTAGCAAAATGAACACATTTTATATTCAAATAACTGAATTTTTAAAATTGAGGTATAATTGACATATAACATTATATTAGTTTCAGGTGTACAGCATATTGATTCAACTATTTGTACACATTGCAAAAGGATCACCACAATAAATCTAGTTAACATCTGTCACCATATGTTGCAAAAATTTTTTTCTTATGGTAAGAACACTTAAGATCTGTTCTCTTAGCAACATTTAAATATACAATGCAGAATTATAAACTATACTCACCATGCCATATATTACACCCCCATGACTAAGTTATTTTGTAACTGGAAGTTTGAGCCTTAATTATTTTACAACTGTACCTTTATCACTTTCTTTTATATATAAAAGATTTTTATGTAAAAGTTTATATGCAGAAGTAAACTGATTTGCAAGTGTACCAGAACCTCTGCTAAACACTTGAGAATGTCCTCACTTGCTAAGAAAAGCCTGATTCAGGACTTAAAAAAACCATGACGATAATATGAAAGCACTTTTCTTCTGCTTGGGACCCATGAGTTCAAGAACTGTTTAATATTTCTTCTTGATTTCCCCACAACACTTTCTCTGTGCCATCGTTATAGAATTTATTTTATGCTGAACTGGGGCCTTCCAGTGGGCCGATTTTGTTTATATAGATTGCAAATAGCTTGAGGGCAGGAGCCTCTTTATTTCCATCTTGCTCTGGAGTCTTGTATATGCTGTGCGCTAACGTGTTTTTGACTTGAATAAAGTGTGTGGATGGGGAAGATGCATAGAGAAAAATACTAAACAAATTTCACTTTCTGAACATACATAATTTTATGCTAATTGAATTGTTAAAACTTGCTGTCAGTTCAATAAAAATGACTGTAAAGTGTACTATTACTATTTTTCAAAGAGCTTACATAATTCATTTAATTTTTTTAAAATTTATTATTATGATTTTTTAATCCTTTTTTTTGGAGAGAGATAGAGCATGAGTGGGGGAGGGTCAGAGAGAGATGGAGACACAGAATCTGAAGCAGGCTCCAGGCTCTGAACCGTCAGCACAGAGCCTGACACGGGGCTCGAACCCACGAACCGCGAGATCATGACCTGAGCCGAAGTCGGACCCTCAACGGACTGAGCTGCCCAGGTGCCCCTCCTAATTCATTTAATTTAAAACAATCAATGAATTCATTAACACTCAGGCAAGTTCTTTCCACTAGTTTTCAAACACGTGGGCCTTTCTGGGGGCAAATATTTTGTTTAGAGTTTATTTTAATTGAAATATAAATCTTTATGTTAATTGGCCCACAGAGTTTTGGATTTCATCAAACATACATCTTTCCTTGGGCTTACTGGGAAAACCTGCTAGCTGCCTATCTAAGGTTTTGTTTTAATTCTTATGTCGTTTGGATTTGGGACTTGTAGAAACATTGTTTGCTTATTTGTTTGCTTTTCGATACTGTTTCTTAAAACAAGAGGACATTATTTGAGAGAGAAGATGTGTATATAAAGGAAATACATTTCAGATAAATGAATCAGATTTGGGGTCACTAACATAATCAGAAGGACTTGCAGCTGTATTTCTGTATTCATGTGTGAGTTTATAAAGAAACTGGTTCAAGGGCATTTAAGGATACATCACTTTTCTGGGCATTCAGGGTCTGCCCTCTATTGGTGACCTGTGCTAGGAAAAATGTCTTTATCCCTCAGAATCCTGCACTAGGTTGAAATAAATTTTATTGATTAGGCATAGTGTTTATGGGAAGTTGGGTTTGAATATAGTAGAAAAACTCTTTAAAAACTCAAAACTGGATTTAATTTTTTCTTAGTCTGGGACTTGTTAATATAAGAGGAAGGATTAGGGGAATGCTAAAGAAAAATAGACATATTATGGGAAAATTTCAGTTTCACATTTAGAAAAATACCTACTTTGAAATCTTGATTCAAAAGAGTGATTGGACACCTTTACTGAGGGAGGAGTAAAGTCCACTCCATTTTCCTGCATGTACCTAATACACTATTACAATTCACATAAATATGTCTTGATCCTTTGTGCATACACAGTTATTATAATAGTAAGCCCAGTTCTCTTGTTATTTTGAGATACAAAATTATTTAGTTCATTGCAGAAAGCCACCAATTTAATGGTCTCTAATTTACACTGAAAGTTATACATATATATATATACACACACACATATATAGTTATATATATATAATAACTTCATTAAAAGTTTAGTTTAGTTAGCTCATTAAACAAAAATAACAGTACAAAAATATTAAGATTATATACTATTTTGCCTTCTTTTTAATTCTTATATGATTTTGTTTTGCATTAAAAAATGTTACATATATGAGAAGTCTTGGAGGAGGAAAACATATTTTAATATATCACTCTTATGGAGTAAATGCTATATGATGGGTCCAGAAACCAAACTGGGTTTACACACAGACATTTTCATGGTTGAAAAACTATCTTTGGTGATTGCTATGCAAAGTTGTGAGTTGTTTATCTCTTTGTTGCAGTCGTTGGCTTGTAGACTTTGGCAAAGTCTGAAGTAGAAGTAAATTCCTGTGTCAGCTACATAAGAATCTGTTCTTAATAAACAACCTCATAGGTTACCAAAACTAAAGTGTCTTTATTATGAAGCCCCCTCTTTTTAAAAAGCATGGAGCAGGGGTGCCTGGGTGGCTCAGTCGGTTAAGCGTCCGACTTTGGCTCAAGTCATGATCTCACGGTCCGTGAGTTCCAGCCCCACGTCAGGCTCTGTGCTGACAGCTCGGAGCCTGGAGTCTGTTTCAGATTCTGTGTCTCCCTCTCTCTCTGCCCCTCCCCTGTTCATGCTCTGTCTCTCTGTCTCAAAAATAAATAAACGTTAAAAAAAAATTTTTTTTAAAAAGCATGGAGCAAAAATAAATAAATAATTTAAAAAAATTAAAAAAACAAAAAATAAAAAGCGCGGAGCAGAAACAAACAAGGTGCTCAGCGCCAAACCCTTTATTTGTAGTCTGTCCATGTTATTCCCAGAACATTACCGTAGTTTGCTGGGTACCGTGATTTTCAGTTTAGAAAAGCCAAGCTCCCAGGGTGACACCTGTTATACTTGGGTTCAACTTAGCAACTTATCTTGTTTCTGTTCTATCCTCTTGTTATGGGATGAATTCTGTTTCCCCTAAAAGATGTTGCAGCCCTAGTCCCCAGGACTTGTGAATGTGATTTTATTTGGAACTAGCCTTTGCAGATGATTAGGTTATGACGAGAGCATTAGGGTGGGCCCTAATCTAATATGACTGAGTCGTTATGAAAAGGGGAAATTTAGTCCCAGAGTCAGACATAGAGAGAGGGAAGACCATGTAAAGACACAGGATGAATGGTATCCATAGCCAAGGAACACCCCAGGCTACCAGAAACCAGGAACGCTTTCAAACTATCAAGAGGCCAGTTTTCTTTCGGTATGTTTCCTTAGTGGTTCCCTGCATGTTCCCCAGCATCTATTCGTACTTGTTACCTCTCATTTCCCCATTTCTCTATGAATCAGATTTGGATTTCTGAATATTTGAATGTTACATTCATTAATGTCCTGAAATACACTGCCAAAATTCCTGCTTACATTTCACTGACGCTATGTTTCCTGACCCCCCGCGCCGCCCTGCCCTGGGTAGGTTCAGCTTGCTTACATTTCATATGTGAAGGTGCCCTCAGCACTTGAGAAGGCAAATACAAAATGAATTCAAAATGTAATTATTCTTAAGAGATACTCTACAGGAAAGTGCTCTGAATCAGGGAAGGCTATTAAATAGAAGTTTTTGTTATAATTACCAACCTCACATGATACATTGCAGTTACATGTTCCAACTCAGAATATTTTAGGCACTAACTAAATTCATTCTGATAATCGGCTTTTTCTCAGGCATTCCTTTTTATTATCCGATTCATATCTCTCATTAGTGATTTTAGTGTGAAGGATCGAATAGTCTCAGAGTATAGTAAATCTAACAAAAATAGCACCTTAATCATGTAATGTGACCTGTTCTTTATTTTTTCTGTCTTAATTTTATCCTTGTATATTTTGCAATATGGATCAGCTGCTTCTATACCACAGGATTGGTTTGTGTTGTGTTTCCATCTGTCCTGGGACCCCAAAGCATGTGCATGCATATGTGGACACACACACACACACACGCACATTTACATACAGTATTTACATATAAGCTTGCCTTCGATGTCTGGGTTTAGATACACTTGAAGTTTGTGTCAGTCTAATCACTATAAGTGGCTTCTTCTTGCTCTCAGATTTACTCTGACAAAGAAATAGATGGTATCATATGGAAGGAGAGGTGTTGTGGACTATGGCCAGTTTGGGAGACTTATCAGGAGACTGTGACCCGATTCACTGTGGGATTTGATATGGGTGATGGGGGACACAGTATTAAGAATTTCAATTTGGGTTATGGTCTTAGGATGGGTAAGCTTACCTTCTAGTTCCCATACGGACCAATTTCAGATATCGGGAACAGACGTTTGCGAGCCCTTCAGGGTCCTGGGTGGATTTGTTACCTCCTCCCATGAATCCAGCCATATCCCTTTCTACCATTCTTGATTTGTAGGGTGAGCAATGGAGTTGGTTTGGCTGACTACTCCTTGGTGCCACATTGTACCATGAACACACCTCTAACTTTGCCCTGACGGCAAGGCCATCAGTTCTAACATTGTGAGTGAGAGTGTAGAATCAGAGTGCTTTGTTTCCAATTCTGGCTCTGCTACTTTCTAGCTGTGTGACCTTGGGGAAATTACGTGACCTCTCTGAGCTTCAGTTTTCCAATGTGTAAAATGAAAGCAGTAAAGTATGTAATGCGCAGGGTGGTTGTATTAAATGAGATAATATGTATGAAGAGTTGGCATTATAGTCTACAGTAAGCACTCATTAAATGGCATTTATTACAATTACCTCTTTACCTGTATAGATCATGAGTTCTTACTTTCAGAGCTTGGCACAAGCCGTCTACAACTGTTTGTTGAGCTGAAGAATCGATTAGAGTTTGGTTACACTGTGCCCATGTTATATAACACCAAGGAACTAGTTAGGTTTGGACATGTTGGTCGATTGCTTAAATCATGCCACTGGCCTCAAAGGACCTTAAATAAGAGTACTTTCTTTGTTCATTGCAAACCTATCACTGGTGTTAGACAGCAGCTCAGGTGCCTGTGAGGAAGGGTCATCACCGCTATAGGGGAAGCATCACCAGAGTCACTTACTGACTTCTTGCTGTACTTCAGTGTAGCTAGATTTTAGTCAAATGTCTTTAAGAGTCAGTATATTTAAGAGAGCACAACCATTACTGAGCTGCTAGGGAGCTGAGTGAAGGAAGAAAGAGTACTGCAGTTACCTGTGACGATACGGTTACGAATTAGGTTTTACTGAGTGTCAATAAAGTTCTGCGCTATTGACCTTAAACAGGAAGAGACTGGTTCATGAAAAGCCCATTATCTTGAGCTAGGCATTAATAATCTCTTTGTCTTTGCTATTATTATAATATGCTGCATTGTGCCAGGCTCGGAGCACAAAATATCAGGGTTATGTAAGTGTTCTGGCATGTGGAACTGCCTGAGAAAGACGCTTGGAGTTCCAGCTTGTCCAGTGGTCAAACGACTATGGGAACAACATGAGTGGAAATGTCACAAAATGCCTCTATTTCAGTGGCTCCTAATACAGCTGTCTTTTGATGTCCTTCCCTCTAACTATTCATTCCTGAGAGTCCCATCTCTCTCTCCTGTTAGTAGTTTACTATCTTTACACAAGGAAACTTGCTAAGTGTCTTGGGAGGTGGTGACATTCACTAGTTTTGAACTCAAGGTATTAGAAGAAAACTACCTGTAGCATTTTTTACAGTAGCCAAGATATGGAGACAACCTAAGTGTTGATCAGTGGATAAATGGATGGAGAAAAATATATATGCCATGGAATATTACTCTGCCTTAAAAAGGAAGGATACGTTGCCATTTGGACAACATCAATGAACGTGGAAGATGTTATGCTAAGTAGAAGAAGCCAGATACAGGCAAATACTACACGATCTCACTACGTGGGGAATCTAAACAGCTGAACTCCTAAAAGCAGAGAGTAGAATGATGGTTGCCTGGGGCTGGGGGTTGGGGGAAATGGGGAGATGTTTGTCAAAGGGTACAAAGTTTCAGTTATGCAGAATGAATAATTTGTAGCATGGTGACTATAGCTAGTACTGTCTTGTATACTTGAAAATTTTTTTTGATGGAACAAAATGTATTTTATTTAAATTACACAAGTACAATAAGGCACACAAAGGCCATGGAACTGCATACTTGAAATTTGCTGAGAGAGCAGATCTTAAGTATTCTCAACACATTCACATAAAAAAATTGTGACTATGTAAGGTGATGGATATATCAATTAGCTTGATTGTGACAGTCAATTTCACAATGTATATGTATACCAAAACTTTGCATTGTGCACTTTAAAAGTATACAATTTTTATTTGCCAATTATACCTCAATAAAGCTGGGGAACAGAAAAAGAAAACTACCTGTCTTCCACATTAGCTTTCCTATCAGAATTGGTGCTTAGGCCTGTATACACCGTGTAGACAGAAGCTTTTGGGATAGTAAAATAGTCACTGAAATGCAAGAAAAGCGTTTAGTTTTTAAGAACAAATGTCTCATGTTCTTAATATAGAACGAAGCCTTCTTATCACTGCAAACTTTCCACTAAGATAACAGACATGTAGAGCCTTTGTTCTGAAGGGAAGAAAAGAATAGCTAGTGATCTAAAGAGTACATATGAATGGAATTAATTTATTATTATTAATTAATTTAGTATAATTATAATTACTTATTAATGGGATGATTATTGTCGTTCATCACAGAAGGAATCTTGACCTCTCAGACTCGGAAGAAATGAGTCCCTTCCTGAGGGCAGAAGGGTGAAGCTGTAAAGTTGGTAGAGTTTTCTAGAGCTCTAACGTTTGTCCTGCATTGAAATACTTGCTCAGTCATTTATTTACTGGCTAACCAGCGATCCAACTTCTGAGTCTCAGCTTTTTTATTAGTAAAAGAAGGCGAATAATAGTTATTTTTCAGTGTTATGAGGAGTCGGTGTGACAGTATGTAAGAGTAGTATCCAGTCACATGCTTTTTCAGGAAAGCCTCAAATAGCTTAAAACAAAACAAAACAAAAAAGCAAAACTAGCTTTCCTGTTTAAATAAAACACACACACACACACACACACGCACACGCACACCATAATATTCTGAAGATAAATAGAATTCAATATGTATTTAAGTATTAGCATAACAAGAAAAGTTTCAAGTATTCTTAGTATAGCAGGTGAAACATGAGATGTGAGGAACACTTTTGCTTTATCAAAAACTATCAAAGCTATGTTAGCTACTTATAATTTTTAGAAGATGCCAATGTTACAGAACGTGGTCTGGATCACTCAGTGGAAGAACCACGCAGCCCTCGGAGATCTTGGAAGGCAGGAAGTTTATTTTACACCTGCAGGCTCAGAGGAGATCACTTTCCAGAGAGGTCTGATCCCTTAGCATAAGCAGAGGGAACAATTTATAGTCTGTTACTTCCGCATTCCTCATTAATAGTAATTTGGAGCTTGTGTGCGGCAAGTGGGGTAGGAAGAAGAACCCGGAAGGGGAGTCTTTGGTCGGGGACTGGAATTTCCCTATCAGTCCTGTCAGCCATCTTATAACAAGTTTTTTCCTATCACCAATACTACAAAATCTGAAAATTTGTAGTTTTTTTAAGCTTTATCTGTATACACAATCAATCTGCGAGCAGTGGCAGTGTGGTAGGCAGAAAAACAACCTGTCAAAGACGCCCATGTCCTAACTCCCATAAACTATGGATATGGTATGCTTTTTTGCCAAAAGAGAATTAAAATGGCAGAAAAATTAGGTTTGCTAATCAGCTGACCTTAAAAGAAGATTATCCTAGATTACCCAAGTGAGATGAATCTAATCACAAGGGTCCTTAAAAGAAGAAGAGGCAGGCAGAAAAGGAAGAACCAGAGAAGTGGCAGCCTCAGAAGGACCTGGTTTGTTGTTGCTGGTTTTGAAGACAGAGGAAAGAGCCAAGGAACACGGGCAGTCACTAGAAGCTGGAAAAGGCAAGGATATTGATTCTCCCCTCAAGCCTTCAGAGAGGAATGCTGCCCTGTCAACAACTTGGGGATTTTAGCCCAGTGCGATCCACTTTGGACTTCTGAAATATGGAACTGTAAGGTAATATATTTGTGTTGTTTCAAGCCGCTAAATTTTGGAAATTTTGTTACAGCATTCATAGAAAATGAATACAGGCAGTTTTGTTTCTTTCTTTTCAACCCCATTACCTTATTTTTCTTTTCCAATTGCATTGGCTGACGCTTTAAATACAATATTTAGTAAGAGCAGTGATATTAAATATCCACTTCTTGGTTTTAAAGAGACTGTTTCTAATTTTTTCTATTGAGAAAGATGTTTGTAGATTGTGGTGATAGCTTCATTAGTGTATGTGCATCTCCAAACTCATCAAGTTGTATACATTAAATATATGCAGCTTTTTGTACATCAATCATACCTCAATTAAGTGTTTTTTTTTATTAAAGAAAGATGTTTACTGTGAGTTTTTAATATATTCATCCCTGTATCAGGTTAAGGAAACTCCATTCCA
Organism: Panthera onca; assembly: GCF_046562875.1. Lineage (NCBI taxonomy): Eukaryota > Metazoa > Chordata > Mammalia > Carnivora > Felidae > Panthera > Panthera onca. Next base: position 90,951,387 of record NC_138342.1, read on the forward strand.
TTTCAAGTTTTATCAGAAATACCCATCGAATTTCATCAAGTCCTATACCTTAATTTCCTCTTTTTAATGTTTTATATTTCTCCCCCCCCCCCCCTTTTTTTCCTATCAACAGCATAATTAGGCTTTCTTCCCTTTCTTGCATTTTTGGGAAAGTTGATGAGCTAGGGAGGAAAACAGTCTTGCAAAATTAATAAATCATTCATCTCTGAAAGTAGAAAAGATACCTTATTGTTGTGGCATTTTCAGAACACCAAAATTGTTAGATGACTTAAAGAAGTGAGAGATGATGTGGCAGTAAGTTAGGGACAGTAAATTATGGGTACTAAGTTTAAAACAACAAATAGTGCAAAATATGTGACTAAAATTTATCCCAGGATAAATTCTCTTGTCAAACATTTTTACCCAATTTTCCCATTATCACTTGCTTTTGTGTGTGTTTGTTTTTATTTTTCTGAAGGGAGGGAGAATAGTTTATGAAACTCCATGGTTATGGAACCCCCAAATGCCAAAGATATGTGATACTTTGTCCATCTACCAAACACTTCAGCCACAGATGGAGTCAACAACCATTTCTTTCACAAGCTGACCACTTCAGTATTTCTACCTTCTTAATAGGTGACTCAGTATATTGGCTCAATATAAATATGGTTCACCTTCTTTCCCTGTTCTCATATTCCAACCTCTCCTTTAATCTGCAAACACAAACTCATAATTTAGTGAGAAAAGTTGGTTTCTGGTTGACTGTCCATTATGCACTCTGCTGGAACACATTTCCCAAATGGAACTTTATTACTCTTGGATCTTGTCATTGCCCTTGAATGATGGATTTGGGTCAACACTGAAATCAGTTTCCAATCCAAGCTAAGAAATGAATCCTAGTACATTTTGGGTTGGAGATTTGAGAGAGGATTGAGGGTAGCAATGGGAAGTGGAAAAGAGTTCCAACAGGTGAGGTGTTACCAATGAAGACAGCTTTGCAAAGAGTCACTCTTTGGAAGAACTCCTGGGACAAGAGCACAGCCTTCATACCTGAGTTATGGCAGGTTTTGAATGAATTAGATAAAATAATACTGTTCAGCAGCAGTGCCCAAACTGTGTTCTATGGAAATTGTATCTTTTATCCCTTTCCTAGACATTCCAGTTCATATTTTTACATTTAATGGCCTTATTTGTGGAATACCCACTTCTATTTCATCACTACTAGAACATCTGTTTTCTGGAGAATATACTTTGGCCCCAAAAGAGTAAGGAATAGTTCCTTTAAGTCTTTTTTTGCTGTCGCTGTTTAGTGTTGATGCCATAATTTTTAAAAGCATAGAAAGGAAAATGTCTAGAGAATTATGTCCCTTGTATTGAGGGATTCCTTGTTATCATATTTGAAACAATGGAATAGTCACGCCAATTTTAACACGAATTATATGCTTACTGTTGTATTGCATATTCTCACACTCAGTTGTTTATATTATCCTTGGATAGCTTGTTCTGCATCTCTTTGGGTAATTGCTTTCATTCATTTATTTGTTCAACAAATATTTATTGACTATATGCCAGGCATGTGCTAGAATGAGGGACATAAGAACAAACAACAGAGATACACCTCTCTCTTTATAAGGCCAAACCATATGATAAATGAATTACAAGATGCAAAGGAAGCACACAGGTGTCTAATCAAGATTTGAGGATCAAGAGAAGTTTCCCCAGAGTTAGCAATGTCTAAACTGAGACTTGAAGAATAGTAAGAATTAGGGAAAAAAGTGGATTTTTTGTTAAAAAAAAAAAAAGATAAAGAAGTGGCAGAGATAAGACCTGGAAGTGATAGAGAAGAGCCTGTTTGAAGAACTGAAAGTAAGTACAGGCTGTCTAGATAAAGTGCAAGGGACAGAATGATGAGAGGTAAGCCTGGAGAAGTAGATATGGGCTGAGTATAGAGGACCTTGTAAATCACAACAGGGAATTTGAAAAGCTTCAGTTTAAAGCTTCAGTTTAAAGAGTTTTAGGGGTGTCTGGGTGGCTCAGTTGGTTTGGAATCTGACTTGATTTCAGCTCAGGTCATGATCTCATAGTCTGTGACATTGGCCCCACATTGGGCTCTGTCCTGACAGTGAAGAGCCAACTTGGGATTCTCTCTCTCCCCCTTTCTCACCGCCCCTCCCCTACTCCCCTCTTTCTCTGTCTCTCTCTCTAAAAAATAAAACTTAAAAGAAGTAAAGAATTTTAAGCAGAGAAAGGTCATCTGGCTATTGTGTAAGGCAGGAGCAACTAGAGTGGATCCTTGAACAACACAGATTTGAACTGCATGAGTCCACTTATATGTGGAATTTTTAAAATATAAATACAGTACAGTACTGTAAATATATTTTCTCTTTGTTAAGATTTTCTTAATAACATTTCCTTTCCTTTAGCTTATTTTATTGTGTGTATATATATATATATATATATACATATAATATACAAAATATTTGCTGTTTATGTTATTGGCAAAATTTCTGGCCAACAGTAAGCTGTAAGTAGTTGAGTTTTGGGGGAGTGAAAAGTTATACACAGATTTTCGACTATGAGGAGGTTGGCATGTCTAACTCATGCATTGTTCAAGGGTCAACTGTATTGTAAGATTTGCTACTATAGTAATCCAGGTAAGAGATATGTGTTACCTGGCCTTAGGTTCTCACCATGGAAATGCTATGAAGTTGATAAGTCTAGTATATATTGATCCAGGAGAATCAGTTGGCCATGGAGTTATTCTCCATGGGGGGCAAAGTGAGGGAGAGGGTTGGGTCAGATATAATGGGTAAGTTTTGGTGTTGCCAACTACATGGGTGATCATCATCACATTCCCGGAGATATGGAGCACAGGAGGGAGAACATGGTCAGGAGGCATAAGGCAAGTTCAGTTTTGCACATACTGAATTTGAGGTGCCTGCTGCACATCCACAAGTGTGCAGTTGCAATCAAAACTAGAGTCTGGAGGGAGATTGGGACATATTGATGGTAACTTAATTCATAGGACTTTAGGAGTTCACTACAGGAGAGAGTAGTTTGTTAGACTGGTGGAGCAGAGCTTACTGGTGGGTTGAGGAATTAATGGGAGGTGAAGAAGTGGGTATATATCGACTTCTTAGAAGATCTGAAGGGGAGGTGGCAAAGAGAGAGGGCAGCAGCTAAAGGGGTACATGGTGTCGAGGAAAAGCTTTTATAAGAAAAGAAGATACCTGAGTATATTTAAACGTGTTTAGGACAGAATCTGAAGAGAAGTTGGCGTAACAGAAAAAGATCCCTGAAAACTGGTTGCACAGGTTAGCCTTAGGTGGAAAGAATGAGGATCTATTATAATGGAAGGGATGAAAGAAATCAATGGTGAAGATGTGGGCACATTTTCAGTCTTGGTGGAAGGATCTGAGGGAGTCTCTTCAGTGGATTGTTTTTCTTCTTTTGTGAATGTAAGACCAGCCATAGAGAGCAAGAAGAGCAGATATTAGAGAAGAGGGGGACAAGTTTGAATTACCCACCTTAACTATGTAAACAGACAGATTGTTCATTGTTGGTAGTTGTTGAATGCACAGGTGAATTTGAAGACTTTGAATTTATGGTGAGGACAATCTGTACTACCCCGTGATTTTTCTTCCATGGCACCAAGTGAACCAGACCAGGTAAAGATATAGAGAAGACGGGCAGATGGGTTATTATAGGAGTTGGCTTTACTCAAATGGGCAAATGGAAGAACATTTAGATCATAGAGTTACCAGCATCATTGCAGATGAAAATTTGGACTGTGTAACCTAAGTTCAAGAAGAGAGGAAGTGGACTTGTGTGGGGCCTACTGGGGGGGGGGGAGAGAGAAAGGGAATGGAAGTTGTGCAGGATTCTAGAGGTGTAGTGGATGGGAAGTTCCAGCAGGATAAGAGAAAGGGCTCAGAGTGAGGTGTTTCAATATATTATTGCAGAGTTGGAGCAGTGCCAGGGGTTGACAAAATCATTGTGTCAGAGGAGGGTGTGGCAGAATTGAAGGGTGCAAAAAGTCATTAAAATGAGGCCTGAGGAGACAATGGACTAAGGTGTGGGTTGCATTGCCCATGTTGACATTTAAGTCACCTGTTGTGACAGTAGCAGCACTGCAGGTAAAGAAGATCACCATGAATCAGGTGCCAGAGTCTTCAGTGAATGTAGGGGAATGCCTAGGGGGCCCGCAGAAAGTGTATCGTGGAAGAGTAGAGCATGGTGATGACAGTCATATGAACCTGAAGGAAGCAGGGCTTTGTATAATATGGATGGAGGATTAATCGTTACTGGCAATGAGGAGCAATATGGATGTTCAACTTTCTTTCCGTCCTAAAGGTATGTGAGGACTGTTGGAGAAATCAGCAGCTTCCACCTGAGAGAATTGCCAGAGAACAAGCTCAGAGTTTTATTTAACATTGATGATGAGAGAAAATTTCCAAGAGATTCACAATAAAATAAGGTTGTGACCCTCACTTATATTAATGCTACCAACATTCCATTAAGATAGACAAGACTAACAGTCCTCAAAGAGTGGACTCTGGACCAAATGCATTACCACTACCAAGGACATTATTAGAAATAGAAATTCTGGAATCCTATCCCAGACTTACTGATTCAGAAACTCAGGGGTTGGGGACAGCAATGTGTGTTTTCAGAAACTCTCCAGGGGAGTATGATGAATGCTGAAGTTTGAGAATTCCTGGACTAGATCTAGCTTCCTAATATACAGGGGTAAGGAAAAGATGCGAAACTGAGAGAAAGATTTAGAAGATAAACATTTGATGTTTCAATGGGTTACAACACCATGCATACTGCACAAAGACACAGAAAGCTCCATATAACAAAACCATGGTTCCCAGCTTCACTGCCTGCTCTGTAGCCCCCAATAATCATGATGACTTTCCTGCCATTTACTCCTGTTCTCTGTAGAGGTAATTAAAATCCTCTCCATTTTCTTTAAGCTTTTAATCCTCTCTAGCCATTTATTAGATGACACTGCACCTACTTCATACAAAACATATTTTTAATTTAGACTTGAAAAAAATTATAACGCATCTTTAGTTTAAGAATACTTGGAATGCTAGGAACTAGTGTGGACGGCTTCACTCAATATGTGTATCGATAAAATTGGTTAAGTCCAAATGAATTTTGTGGTTGTCGCAACTTTTGTCGTTCATTTAAAAATATTTATTGGGAACCTCCTATGAGTCGGGTTCCGGTTTGGCTCACCATCTAGCGGAGGAAACAGATAAACATACAATTATTAACAATTAGGTACGTGGTTTAGCAGTGACAAGTAAAATCATTGGAGCAGAGAAGATGGAGCATCTAAACTTGGCAGGAAAGGGTTTTTTGGTAAGTTGACACATGTACTGAGTGTTGGAAGAGCAACAGATCTTTAGATAGATAGTGGGGATGGGAAGGGATCCCAAAAGGCTCTGTGATTTATACCAAAGTATCTGCATGATAATGGGGGACTACTGGAGGATTTAAAGCAAGGGAATGGCATGATTAATTCCCCTGAAGAGCTGTTTTCAGTGAAGTTGGTTTTTGGCACATGCACTTGGCTCACATTGAAGAACATTGTAAAAATCTGTTGTGTTCATCGTAGGGGTGCCCTAAAAGACAGTGTCCTGTGTAAGAAATTTCACATAAGCAATTTCTTACCAATCAACTTCGATTCTCTCAAGAAAGTACTGTGGTATGTTTTCACTTTATGGATGATGTAAACATGTTACTGACTTATTTCTCTTTTTTTGGTGGACGCTGAGAAGCTCAGAGCCATACGATTTTAAACCTTATATCTCTTTATCGCAACTTTCTTTGTGATCTTGAACTTGGTTTAGACATGGTTTTCTTGGTTATTTTTAAACTTATATATTTTACTTTCTTTATAAGCATTCTTTTCACTTGCCTCAAATTCTATGTGAAATGAAATGGGAGGATGAACTCACAAGTAAAAAACACATGGCCTTATTTGCTTTCCTTGAATCATCACCCTTAGGGTGATATAGAATATCTGGTGGAGAGGAGGTGGTAATTAGAGGCAAGGAGGCCAGTTAGAAGGCTTTTCTAAAAGTTCAAGGAAGGGGGGGCACCTGAACCAAGGCAATGGTAACGGAGATGAAAAAAAAGGGGGAATTGGATCTGAGAGACATCTAGGAGGTAGAATTGAAGGGATTAGTAATGCATTAGATGCTGTATGTATAAAGGAAGGGGTGGGTGATGACAGGTAGGAAATGTCCAGAATGATTCTCAAGTTTCTACCATGTTTCTTAGATGGCAGGTGGTGGTGGCTTGTTCACTATAATATGGAAGTCTGGAAGAGAACCAGATACGTAGGTGAAGGCGATGAGCTACCTGTGAGACATCCAGGGGTACGTGCCCATAAAAATTGGTCTGGAACATGGACGGAAATCTGCGATGAAGACAAAAACTTGGTTTTCATGAGAGCGAACAAGCTTTCCTGGAGAGTGTGTCAGAGAAGTGCAAAAGAAGCACGCAGGTCAGAGTTATGAGGTCATCATTTACAATCAGGGAGAGGAGAAAAAGCTGGCAAAGGAAAATGAGAAAGAAAAACAGAAGCAAATGATGAGTAGAGGGACATGGGGACTAAAGCAAAGGGTGTTTAAGAGGGTCCCCATGGTCAACTGCATCCAATGGTGCTGGTGGGGGCAAGAAAGGTGAGGACTGAAAAGTGTGCTCTTTTAGTTGGGACTGGCAAACCACTGGTGACCTTGGTGGAGGTGTTCAGTGATTTGTTATTCAATACATTTAAGTGATTACTGTGCACTACATTTTAATCACACAATAGTGATTTACTTGATGTGGTCGAGCTAAGGGTCATTTGGCTATCAGGAAGCTTAATTCACTAAAATGAAGAATCCTGGAAGAAAAGTGAGTTTAGAACGGAAGCTCAATCTGGAGGCATAACCTAATAAACAGAAAACGCTAGGTTTTTTTTTTGTGTTTTTTTTAATAGCAAATCACCATAGTTAGTTATGGGCACTAAGTTGAATGGTGACATTGTAATATTGTAGAACAGGACACAGTTCTTTATGCATTGTGTTTAAATCAGAGAAAACAAGCCAACGTGTTCATGAACATCAATAAAGCTTTATAACAATACAATTCATTACCATTGTTTGGATTAATATTGGAATAATTACACACTTTTTACATTATGAAAATAAGTCATAAATAGTGTAAAAATAATTCTGAAGATCAACTTCTCACAAACTAGGAACCCTGAAAACAAGTTAAAAAAGCAAATAAAAACAAATTAGAAACTGAAACAATGCAATTATCTCCAAACTGCAAATCAAAAATCATACGTCTTTTGATTCAGCAATGTCAGCTGGAGAAATTATAATGAAATTGAAATAAGAAACCAAACAGGAAGAATTCAATCTTTCAATTATTTACACTACTGAGAAAAACAGGTTTGTGCCATATTTACAGTGATAAGACACCACACATTCTTAGAATAATCAATTACATGAGACTGGCCCACAAAACATTAAGAAAAATATGCAGTGTAATGCTTGCCAAAATATTTTTTTTTGCATTTTCCTCTTATTTTGTATTTATGTGATTTTTTGGCAATATAAAAATAGCTGCACATAGAGATGAACTTTCAAATGTAAAAAATACAAATAAAAATATAATATTTTCTAAAGGAAAATCAGATACATACATCTTTTAAAACGTTATTAAGTTGGATGAAACATTTACAACAGTATAAAGAATATTCACATAAATGTCAACAATAGGTTAAGACATTCTTTTGTGAATCCAATTTATTAATATTTCTGAGATATGTGAGAATATCTACTGCATTTTGAGAAATGTTGTTACTTTACCTATAAATCAAATGTAACAGGTCAGGTTGAAAAGTCTTCCTATTCCCAAAAAGACAGTTCTGTCAATAAAGCAGCATAGGGAATCTTATGCATTAAATACATTAAAAAAATCAGAAATGCCATTAAAATATTTTAGTATTGGATTAGCAAAAACAAAATCTACCAAAAATTTAAGTTGGAAGTTTATCTCTGCTATGGCATATAGTAAATCTAGCCAATATGAAGATATGTCAATAAAATGGGAAAAAAAGGGATGTAAGGTTCTTACATTTTAAAATAATACAATGGAATCATGATCGGTCAAGTATATTAATTCCACTAGAAATGAATGATTTTAATCACCAGAATCACATGTGATTGTTCTTAATTATTTTTGAGGACATAAAGTTAGGTTGCCATGGACTTGACTTTTTAGAGATAGCAGAGGTTTTTTTGTTTGTTTTGGTAGAAATTATAAAAGTTCATTTTTGGTAATGTTAATTATTAATATAACTTGGTTATCAAGACATAGAGAAAAACAAGATTTCAAATATCAGTATTTGCATGTTCCTATGATCGCTTACTACAATATCAAAACACCACCCACCATTCAAGCATAACTTATTTCTGGGTAAGAGAATATATATTGGCAAAAAAAAAAAAAAAAAAAAAAAAAAAAAAAAAGGGATGAAAGGCAATATTAACTTTTTATGGTACAAGAGTAAAATTAAAAAACTTTGGAAAATTAAGCACGTTTTTTAAGTGATAAAAACATAAGAGACCAGAAAATTTTCCCATAGATCTTGACATGCTGATTTGACTATTTTCCAAACTAGCAGATATATGTATGTATTGTAGACAGAGGACATGTAGAATGAACCACCGGATGCATAAGCGCTTACCGTCCCATCAGAACATCATGCACAGAAAGTAAATTCAAGAACAGACTTTTTTCTTTTTTGGTAGAAATCCAAGATATTCTTATGTTTTCTATAAAATCAAATAAGAAAGAAAAATCCTCCAAGACAGCTTCTCATAATGGAAATGAAAGCTAGAAGAAAATTCAGGCATATCTGTGTGTCAGGTACTCTATGAATGTGTTAGACTTATCTAACATTGGTTTTGTCAGACTTACTCAAATTAAATAAGCTAAAAGATGAGGATGAAAGTTGATAAAGGCACATGGTATATGAAATGAACATGAAATAAGATCCATGATCCGAGTAGGCACACATCATCTATAGGTACACTGTTTTGTTTTGTTTTGTTTTACATTAAGAAAGACTGGTCATTGAACCATATTACAGCAAATTCATGAACTTCAAAAATAGAATCACACACTAACAGTTTAGGAATGCTATCAAACAGAGAAACACAATTATCCATAGTAGAGTTGCATTGTCCATAAAGAAAAGAAAATATATTAGCACCAACAAGGATGGAAAACAATTTTGAAGTTAAAACACATACCAATTTGGCATTCTTAAAAGATGCTTATCAGAAATAGAAATAGATTTTGACTTATTGCCAATGTCTTTCATGCATTTTTTCTCAATCCTCTATCCAATAATACAAACTAAAGGTTGGAAATCTTGAAGAAAAATATATATCTGCCAACACATACACCAGCGGCATAATTTATTAGTTCATTCAGCAATTATTTGAGGATTCTCTATACTGATGACAAAATGGATGGCTGAAAATATTTTTGTAACCAAAAGTTGAAGATTATCTATCCATGGTGGTTAACACCTAACAATTTCACCGAACAAAGAGGAGTACTATCATCTCTTTGTTTTTCCCAAGGAAATAAATGCAACGGAAGTTTACGACTTCCTTTAATCATAGAATAAAAATCAATATTGTCAAATCAGTTGTAGAGCAAACCCCCCAATATACACATAGGACAGAACAGTATTCTAAAAGGGCTACATTTGAAAAAAAAATTTATATAAAATGTTTCTCTTTGATATTGAGGTATTTTGTTTTGAAGCTGTGCAAGTTTTCAATAGTGATTCATCTCAATACCTCTTTCTACTATAGGAGTAGAAAGAAAGAGAGAAAGAAAGATAGCCACCAGATTTTTCTCAAGACACTATTATTTGTTTTCCTGAAGAGACAGTAGTCCTACCCGCTTTAGTTCATATTTCCAAACCATTTAAGACAAATTGTTGCAGACACTGAACAATACTTTTTCCTAACCATGTCAAACAGATGGTTAGGAAATAAATGTACTCTATTGTTTTAAAAATGCCAAATTGGCTTCAAGTGTGGAATGTTACTAGAAATGTTACCAATTAGGTTGATCTAAGAGTTTGAACATCTTTCCAATCTTGAAAACTTATTAGAAATAAAAAGGAGGCATTTTGTATAACTGAACATTTGGCTATATAATATTAAAGAGATCACAAGCATCTTAGGATCTTTGTCTTATTTATAGTCATGTCTTAACTGTTATCACCATAAACCCGATGATGAGTTCATTTCCCCTCTGGTGGTGAAAACTTATGAATGGAACTAGAAATTTTCCCACAAAATGGCATGAAGTCAGGAGAGAGAGTATATTGTCCTATGGACTACTCCTCATTGATGATGTTTCTCCTAATGTAACCCTTCCACTCAGAATAAGCCATTTCAAAACATGTTACCAACTCTTTACTGTGCAAAGAAATGCTCAGTCTAATACAATTAATTGTTTTGAGTAAGTAATTGAAAAAAACACTCTATGGCAACTATATTTCACAGCTTTCTGACATACAGATTTGGTCTGTGCATACGACAAAAATGTAAAAAAAAAGATAAAGAAATCTAAATATGGACAAAACTTAGATCTAAATAGAATTACAAGAAATAGAAACGAGTTAATACTATCAAATGTGACCAAATCTTGACTTAACTGATGATCACCATGTAAGTTAGAGTCATCCTATGAAAAAAAAAGTCAAAAAGTACTAAAAAACCCTGCTTAACTTTAATGCTTTACAATGAACTGAAAGTGGAGCTTTTATATTCTCTTCAGTTATTCAAAACAAGAGAGAAGTTAGTAAAAAGTCATCTTGGCTATTGCTACCAAGTTATCTTAGGTTTAGAAGACTTTGTTTTAAAAAATTGTTCAAAACAAATGTGACAAAAATGGAAAGAAATCTTTTCTTAATATTGCTGGAACTAGAAAGGAAAAGTATAAAAAAGAATGAAAAATATCTGTTTCTAGAACTTTGTAGAAAATGTTTGAAATAAGTTGGATATCGTTAGGAAGGACAGCATCAGCTTCAGTAGAGCTTGTAGGGTGAGCTCCCTACAATTTCAGAAGAGGTTATTTTAGCCAAGCCATTCTCGGGAGTGGTACCCCTTCCCTGTGGTGGGATGTACACATCCTTTGTCTGCAGGAACGGGGGCTGCCATTCCAAGAACCTCCTACCCTAAAGAAGTGCCATATGCCTCTGTCAGTTTCCAAAAGCACCCATATTAACACTTGTTGGAATTCAGTTTATTTTTTTAAAAGTCTGTTGTTCCGGGTGTCTGCATTTGTAAACCTCTTTCCTACTTGGTCACAGGAGAGACAGCGCAGGATGCTGAAGCGGTCCTCTTCCCTTGTCTTCACTGCCAAGGTCAGCCCAAGGAAAAATAAGTGGGGGCAACCAGCTCAATCCCTTGATGTTTCAACCAAGGTGGCCACGTGAGCCCACAATACTGGAAGCTGTAGGTAGATCTGCAGTTGGGACTGCAGCTCCCTCAAAATACAAGACCATTTGTGTGTGTGCTCTCCGCCACCTTATCTCTTTTTGGCAATAAGCCATGGTGTAACCCCCTTGAGATGACAAAAGAAATAAAGGCTCAGATGTGATCAAAAGACTCATTAAGCGGCATGCTAGCATCTGAACGTCAAGCAGGTTTGGCACACTCATGCTTTCTTTAGTCAGTTTCAATGGGTGGTGTGGGCACCAATCAATGCTAACAGTGAGGTGAGTAGGGATGTGATGATAAACTCTAAAATCAGTTAGTATAGTACCTATTTGAGTTTCGAGTCCATATTTGGTCACGATTTCATGTAAACTATTTCATGGCACTTTTTGTCCATGCAATTAACAAGCCCAAAGTAAGAAAATAGCAAGAACAATCATTCTGTATCACTGATGTGTCCATTTAAATACATATCTTCACATAAGGTAAAGAGATACTGATCTATATTTTTTGCAGGCTTCTCACTGGTTTCACATATTGCCCAATTTCAGATGGAAGTGGAGAAAAGATGGACATGTGTACTATTGCAAACAGGAAGAAGCAGCTATATGTAAACATATCTCAGACTTGTAAAATCTGCAATTCGATTTTCAACTATAAATATAAAAAGTGGACCATTATATATACAACTTCATGCTCGGAAGGTTAGATTCATCACTGCAGAAAAACAAACAACAGAAGAGACATACATAGAATTAGTGGTCTAGAATAACAATTCCAAATTAACATTTATTTTAAGAAAATTGGTAGAACCCTGAATATAGCTTTTTGTTTTTAAATCAATGAGCCAAATGATGTGTGTCCCAAACATTACTTTTCTAAAACCCTAGGGTGTCATTAAAATTTCCATCCTAGGTTCAATACACATTTTTCTTTTGCCACTAAGAAGTTTGTGGTTTGTCTCCGTAACAATTCTGGGAAAGCAGAAATTTAGTATGTTATCACATATGTGCCGTAATTAAAATACATGTTCTATGCTTATATAATCTTCTCCACGTATTAGAACCCACTGTGAATGAGGCTGAGGATTCTGCCCTCAGGGACACTGTTTACTTCACCCACACCTGACTATAATACCTTACGGTTCTTGTTTCCCTTTTCTTTGCTAGCCCTGCCCTGCTGTGGATGGTGCACAAGGTAAAACCTGCCTGCTATCAGGTCATGAAGCTGTAGTGGAGGGGTTCCTGGGTGGCTCAGTTTATTAAGCCTCCGGCTTTTGGTTTCAGCTCAGGTCATGATCTCACGGCTCATGGGTTCAAGCCCCGCATTGGGCTCTGTGCCGACAGTGTGGAGCCTGCTTGGGATTCGCTGTCTCCTTCGCTCTCTGCCCCTCCCCCACTCACACTCGCTCTCCCTCTCTCTCTAATAAATAAACTTAAAAAAAAAAAAAAGCTGTATTGGAGGTTCCACTGTGACCTAAGGTACCAAAAATCTCTGGCTGCTCATTTTGAACAGCCATAATTATTAAGGTTTTCCTGGAGCTAAAGTCAAATCTGAGAGAGAGGGACAATGGTCTTTGAGGTATACATTTATAGAGCAGATCTTGGGGAACTTGACTTTTAGTCAAAAAACAAAGGAAAAAAATAATGAGAAAAGTAGAACGCCCAGTTCATCAATTACAAACATTTGTTTTTCTCTCTCCAAGAAAAACAGATGCTATAGTAGTTGTGCTTAAGAGGCCGGGTAGTTTATGACCTCCAGAGATGGCGTTCGCTCAATGTTTCTGCATGTCATGTCAATGCTAGAGAATGTGCCTGTGGAAGTACTCCTTTCCCGAAACTCTCACTTAGCTCAAAATTCAAATAGATGGATTTTTTGACTACCGATGTTTTGTAAAAAATCTACGGAATTTTAAAGATTCTCCCCCCCCCCCCAATTTTAAGACTTAGCTGAAAAAATTGTGTCACCTTGCTTTAGGATGGTTTTGCTGAAAACCTGTCTGCCTGTTTAAGTGAAAACTAAACCCATTTAGTGAAACATTAAAAAATATGAAGCCTGTATGTATTTTTCCTAATACATAATTTTTAATCTCTGAATGAGAATGGATAACTTTAATAGCCTGAAAGTACTTTCTAAACCATAAATTCACCATCAAAACACTAGAGGAGAAAGCAGGAAATGACCTCTCTGACCTCAGCCGTAGCAATCTCTTACTCGACACATCCCCAAAGGCAAGGGAATTAAAAGTAAAAATGAATTACTGGGACCTTATGAAGATAAAAAGCTTCTGCACAGCAAAGGAAACAACCAACAAAACTAAAAGGCAACCAACGGAATGGGAAAAGATATTTGCAAATGACATATCGGACAAAGGGCTAGTATCCAAAATCTATAAAGAGCTCACCAAACTCCACACCCGAAAAACAAATAACCCAGTGAAGAAATGGGCAGAAAACATGAATAGACACTTCTCTAAAGAAGACATCCAGATGGCCAACAGGCACATGAAAAGATGTTCAACGTCGCTCCTTATCAGGGAAATACAAATCAAAACCACACTCAGATATCATCACCTCACGCCAGTCAGAGTGGCCAAAATGAACAAATCAGGAGACTATAGATGCTGGAGAGGATGTGGAGAAACGGGAACCCTCTTGCACTGTTGGTGGGAATGCAAACTGGTGCAGCCGCTCTGGAAAGCAGTGTGGAGGTTCCTCAGAAAATTAAAAATAGACCTACCCTATGACCCAGCAATAGCACTGCTAGGAATTTACCCAAGGGATACAGGAGTACTGATGCATAGGGGCACTTGTACCCCAATGTTTATAGCAGCACTCTCAACAATAGCCAAATTATGGAAAGAGCCTAAATGTCCATCAACTGATGAATGGATAAAGAAATTGTGGTTTATATACACAATGGAATACTACGTGGCAATGAGAAAGAATGAAATATGGCCTTTTGTAGCAACGTGGATGGAACTGGAGAGTTTGATGCTAAGTGAAATAAGCCATACAGAGAAAGACAGATACCATATGGTTTCACTCTTATGTGGATCCTGAGAAACTTAACAGAAACCCATGGGGGAGGGGAAGGAAAAAAAAAAAAAAAGAGGTTAGAGTGGGAGAGAGCCAAAGCATAAGAGACTGTTAAAAACTGAGAACAAACTGAGGGTTGATGGGGGGTGGAAGGGAGGGGAGGGTGGGTGATGGGTATTGAGGAGGGCACCTTTTGGGATGAGCACTGGGTGTTGTATGGAAACCAATTTGACAATAAACTTCATATATTGAAAGAAAAAACCATAAATTCTGCCATTTATTCACTGTATGAATTACACTGTGAACTGGTATATTATTATTCTTTAAAATTTAGAAAACGGAACAATATCTAGAAAGAAAAGTAATTGAAACAAAGATCAAATAGTTTTGCATGAGAACTTAGTATTGGGAGTAGCATGACCAAGGAGACTTGCTCATTAATCACAATACTTTACACCTGCTCCCACGCTATGACTTTTCAGTCAAACATTTACCACCGTGCTTTAGAGGCTAATAAACATAACAGTGTTTAAAAGGGTGGTCCACATAAAACAGGACTAAAACGAATCTACTAGACTTCTTTAAAAAATATCACTTAAAAATATGATTTGACTAAATCAAATTTGGGATCACATAAGAGATTTTAGAACTTTATTTTTCTAATTGTTTCTTTCCTTCTTCCTCTTCTTCTCAATCTCCTCCTCCTCCTTCTCCTCCTCCTTCTTCCTTCTTTTTTGGAGTGAGGAGATACTGAACAAGTTTGATCACAGTGATTTACATTTGTGTGTGTTGGGAAGTGAGGTAAACAGTACTGAAGTTTTCTTACTGAGTTCCTTATATAAGAAGACGCTAGATTTAACAAGTCCTTAATCCTATGTGGAATATAGTGCCTATTCTGTGAAAAAAGAGTCCTTAAAGGGGAAATTTCTGATTTTCCGATGTTACTCATATTACTACTAGGTTTGGCCATTTCATGGACCAAAAAATGATGAGCCCTTTGCTCTGTGCCATTATTACTACGCATTCACAAAATGGAGGTGATTTACAAGTGGCCAATAAAATACGTAAACGCAAGTTCTGAGTAGTGTCAGAGGCTGGATAAAGTAAGCCTTTCAACATTTCACTCTATGTAAAGTGTGCCTATTACTGTATTAAAAAATCATTACAGTATTAGATGACAGGTCAACGGTTAAAGAGTAAATGGTAATTCCAGCTCAGGATGGTATTAAAAATTCTGAGAACAGGGGTTCTCATGATGGAGGATACTTTTCTCAGGTGAAGAAGAATATGATGATAGGCCCATCTTCCTGAGAAGCCCTTGACCTCAGCTGTGATGGAGCTAATTATCTGACTGGCTGAAAGTGAGTATGGAGAGCTGCTAAATAAATGACGCTCCCGAGAGAAGGTTTCTTTCCCCAGCCTGGGGGGCGGGAAGCAGCTAAGCGGGAGAGTGAGTTACACAGTCTCTCCTCACCCATCCTGCTGATGAGATGAGACACAAGGAGGAGAGTCAAGTTTCCCTTCATCTTCTGCAATCCTAGAGTTCTGTATAGTTTTGCCAATGAGGCATGCCTGTCAAAAATCACTCAAGAAGCCACAAGGTGTTAGAGAGAAAACTTCAACATGATCAAAGCAGCATGATCCTTCCCCCAGCTCATTTTTCCATCAGTGGAATTCCTTTATCTTTCAGTAGCATATACGCACGGTTCTTTATAATTAGATTCACACTGTTATTGTGTAAAGGTTTGGTAGTCTCTGGCACGGTGCATACAGAACTCTTCCCTGCTTAAAGTTCTGCCATTGCTTTCCACCGTCCACTTCTTGTTCTGCTGGATACTAGCTCTTGCCCTTGGAAGTTCAGAAACCCCTCTGAACTTCAGTTTCTTCATTAGCATCATTGAGGATAATAATACCCTACAGTGTTATTGTGAGGATTAAGTAAAATTCTATCTCCTATATGAAAGGGCTCATCATATAGCCTTTGTACATAGAAGGTCGTCTATGAAGTTTCCTTCCAGACAGGATATATACACAGTGACCATGGCTAGCCACATGAAGAGGCTAGAATAAACTGATTATCATAAAAACACCAACTTAAGTATAACCAGATTCTCCTAAATAAATCATCAATGAAGAAAAAAAAACCATGTTTACACTTTCTGCTTTCTCAGCTTTGTGATTAATATTGGCAGGGTTCTACCATTGCATTTGCATGTTTGCCTAGGTAACTGAGCACACATAGGAAAAGAACCACAATTAAGGATAGTTATAAACAGTAGGAGGACAAGGGGTTTATTGATAAAACCATTGTCAAGATGCACTGCCCCTTTCCATTGCACAGAAAGGATTTGATAGGGAAGGTTTCCAAGTTACAATGTTTGTTAAGAACTGTTTTCACTTATCAGTTTAGGAAGAAATCAGAAGTAGACATATTAATCAAGCAAGAACCTGGATATGGAATCTTTTGCTTTTTAATGCCCAAACAACTTCCAGGAATGTCAAATTTGAAAGGTCCATTTTCAATGGAAAAAAACAGGCCAGGTGAAGAGAAAGGGAGAGTGCTTCTTTCAGAAATAATTCTGTAGTGCCTACCTTTTGCCAACAGCCAGGCATAGGTAATCCATCTGGCCCCTGTTTTAAAGAGAAGAGCAAGAATTCCTCAGACTCCACAAAAGTGAACATACTTCATTATTCACATGCTCAGAAGCTTAAAACAAAATAGATTTCTACCCATTAGGTGGCTTTAGTTGTAGGCATCTTTTTTCTAATTTTCAACTCCCCAAAAAATACCCAACGTTAGTTCAAGTGAAGAAAATGCAAATATTTTCTAGAGTGAGGACACCTTTTGAAAATGCATAGAGAAAAAAATTACATCTAATTTTGAAAAAAGGAAATTTACAAAAGCATAGTGGTCTACTCAGTTCCACCTTTAGGTAATAAATTTGTACTATTCCTCTTCGTTTCATTAAAACACATTTTACAATTATCTTTATTAAATAAATAGAAATAACTCCTCCTCCTGGTCACTATGGTCTATGGTTGAATGCATGATAATGAATCCATGAATAATCAATGATGAACCATTTCTATCTGAAGTTTATAGCTCTTCACATGCCAGTGCCTTTTGCTTTTCTCTATTGAAAACAACACAGTAGAACATATTCAATTAACTCAGTTTAAAGGCAGCCCATCTAGATCTTCACAGTAAGATGTCATCCATGGCATTTGTCAATTTTTAAATTAAAATCCCTTAAAAGCTGGTTGTCAAATTCTGAATAAACAAGGGAGTCTAAATGTTGCACAATTTATTTTAAGGTATAAGCACTCTTCAGATACAAATGATATAAATAAGGCAGAAAGAGTTGATAGTTTATGAGGCATGCTTGTATTTTCTCCTAACAAAATGATTATAAAGTATTATTTATTATCAACAACAAGGAAACAAAATAAAAGACTAGGCTTTTCATATTGATATTTTATAATTGTAATTATTTGCCAAATACATTTTTTCCTATAAATATAATCTCTTTAAAGACTTAAGAAATAGAACTTTTTCTTTAAAGAATCATGCTTAGCACTGAAGAATAATATAAAAACATGCAGACCAAGTATAACAATCAATCAATAAGTATGACACAACCCTAAAAAGTTTTCTTTTATACCTCAGAATATACTTTCTTTTTAAATGTTAAAAAAAAACCACTTTGAAATAGCTTTATAAGATATCTGGGAAAAACTTGGTAATGCCAGATTGGTACAAGGAGAGGATCACCCAGTAGAATTTTAGATTTTAGTATAAGGAGGATTTTGAGTTCATGCCAATGGGGATAGGGGAGTTCTGTCTACTTTAGGGAAGTGAGTTTCAAAAGGAGAGACCATTAAATTGAAAAGGTTATGTGACAAAGAAGGTTGGGCTGCAGACTATTACCATCTTTAGAAGCTCAGAGAAGTTTGGCTTCCTTCCCTAGGGTCTCTGAACAGCATTCCCTTGAACCGGTTAACTGTTGACCACAGAAACTTAACTCTATAGGTCTGGCTTATTTACGGCCTGACAGAAATTTAGTGGAAGAGGCAAAATGCCTTTATTTCTTTCAGAGAAAAAGAAAAAAAAAAAAGCTAAATTTAGGGGTAGAACCCAAAGTTATGGCCTAGCAGTACCTTTACATAGAAGATTTTTTAGGTAGTTTTAATGTATTCATTAATCCTTTATTGACTAGATTAATATTCCCCAGAACGCAGACATGGCAATCGTGTCAGTTGTGAGAACAAGGTCAGGAAATTAATTCGCAGGCATTGACAGAAATGCGTGCTTGCTCTCTTCACTCTGCAGAATTGCTGAAGGAGCTCTTCATGCACATGCATGTAGTGTGTTTATCATGTAAAGCTTGTTCCAGAAGTACCACTTTACACTGATACAGATGAATACGTCATAAACAAAGGAATCGCATGCAGGGTGGTAGGAAAGAGAAATACTGTACCAATTGGCAAGGGGCATCCAGCCCATCCAGGCCAGGCTGACCTGGCTCCCCTTTTTCCCCCTTAACGCCACGGAATCCCTGTTTGTAAAGATTAACTCATAACGTTACTAACACAAGAAATCACTTAAGCACAAATTCTGCTAAAGAAATAACTACAATAACGAAAGGCTGGGAGAGGAGCAATGCTGAAGGACAAAGTAACATCCACTGAAGTTGGGAAAAATAAGAGCTCGACATATCCCTATAATTAGGGATTGTCTGGGAATAGTGACTCTGTCTTTTGAGTGGTACGGAATAACACTAGTTTCTCTTCAGGTCCCACATTCACTTTCCAATTGCACGTCAATATTTGAGTGTTAAGAAACCAAGCACAGCTGGTGGTCAGAGACAAGGCGTGGAATATACCAGGATAGCCCGAGATAGATGTTTCTGGTATCTTAAAGTCCGTGTTAAGCAATCCCAATCAGCACCCCTGCTGTTGCATGTCCCTCCAGTTTGCTCTTCTCCCAGTTTGTTCCTTTACACATGACATCTGGAGACAGTTGCATGAGTCAGACATACCAACGGGCAAGGTGCATCTAATCCAGGAGCACCCTGTTCTCCTTTCTCCCCTTTAGGCCCCTTTTTGCCTTTCTTTCCCTTTTCCCCCTGTGGATATAAGGGTTTAAATAAAAGACAAGTTTTATTTGGGGGGGTGGGAAATAATGGCGACTCAAAAGATGGTGTAGCCAGTAAAAGTCTGGAAGGGCATTTACCACTGTTTTCTGGTTTAGGTAAGGAATGAGATTATAAAAGATAACTCATTCTTTCAGAGTGACAATGGATTCTGGGCAGTGATATGTAGGATTTTACTTAAGATAGTCAACAAGATGAAAGCAGAAGATTTAAAAGGCCAACACATCAAGACTGACTTAGACCCCAGCGCCATAGTCCTAGTGAACTATGAGGTGTTATTGCCACGGATCTGGTGAGGATGACAGGTACCAACTGTATGGAAGCCAGCCAGCGGCAGGTCAAATTCAGAGGAATAATGAATACCCAATTTTCAATACCTTGTCAGCTTGCTTTTTTCTAATCCTATAACAGATGAAAGCTACACTGAGCCAGAGGAAAAGGAATGAATATAAACAACCTCTATCTTTTTGATCCAATTTTATGACATTATTTTTTGTAGCTTTCATTAAAAAATATTCAGTATATTAAAATAACCTTCTGTTTCTTTTAACTTTTTTTAAAAGGAAACTAAAAGCAAATACTTTATTAAGGTCAGGTAAACAAATTTTAAATGTGCTAATACTTCTCAGCCATGTCAATTGAAGATATGGACTTATTTATAAATCCAGCGATGTTCTTTAATTCATTCTTACAGATCTCATGCCAGGTGTTCACAATGGTAAATGGGTTTCCAGCTTACAACGTAACAAAAGCCAAAAAAAAAAAAAAAATTCTGTTCAAGAGAAGGAAAAGCAGTTTGGACTCAGTTGAGCTAATACTAAAAAATGAGGTAGGAAGGATAATTACATAGTAGGAATGTAGCCCTGGAAATTAGTATTTAGGCATCAAGGTAGAGGTTGTGGAAATCTGCATGGATCATGGGAATGGAGGAATTAAGGAAAGGAGGCAAAAGGAGGAGAAGGAAGGAATGCACCTCAGCTGTTTCTTATTAACATAAATATCTCTGCATATTTATAGACAAGAAGTTGGTGCTGTACAGAATACAAAATACTGTGCAATGCATATTTAGATTAGTGTATTCATTCTGCACTCAGGAAGGCAGTTACAATAAAAGTGGATAATTTCAGAGGCAAAAACAACATGAATATTCAGAGACATATAAGATATATATGAGATATGCATTCAAATTAATGCATTCATTCTGACTGTGTGAGTGAAAGCTCTTCATTTATCTCCTGTGTGCCAAAAAGATTGCATCAGAAGGCTCAGAATCAAAAACACTTGGGTTTCTTGAATACTGGGGAAAAAGAGAAATTCCGTGTGGTTTGGTTAATCACGATCAAAGACAAAGACCTAAGAATCCAGGGTGAAATGCGAGCAGGTGTGACAGGAAGTAGGATGGGAGGAGCATTTAGGACTAAATTGTTCACTCATGCAAGTTCAGTCAATACCTTTCCTCAGCAAATAACGTCAATGCCAGGACATAAAATTGATTTAAACTTGTTTGGGTAAGCTTTTCTTTCCCAGAGGGCGGTGGACTCTTCATCACATAGGTCAGACAGGTGTGTTGAGTATTAATAATTTAGAATTCAATTCATTATTTGGTAAGTCAACAGATCAATACTTGACAGAAAAGTGTTGTCATACGAATGTTGACTCTAACAGGCTATAGGAATCCTTTTTCAGTAATATTTTAGCAAACCTCAAGCTTTATGGAAAACAGACACTATTGTACAAAGAATAATGAATCAGCATTACTACTAATCAACATAATTTTGTAGCAGTTAGTGATTCCCTATGTGACACAAAACCATCTGTCCTTATGGGCATGAGCACATGAGGGCTCTTGCTAATTTTTACCTCCCATGTCAAAAAATGATACATAAAGTGTTCACATTTGGATCTAATTTTCCTGTATGTAAAACTTCTAATCATGGAATCTGAAATATGGAAATATTTTTGTATGAGTGATTAATATTATTCTGAGGATTAAATTTGTAGCTTTGTTTTCGTAAGTTATAATACTGATAATTTCTTCTTTGTTTAAAAGATCATTAAAGTGAGTATCCCCACAATGGTGACATACTTTTGAGTGACTAAGATTTTAGACTCATACAACCCATTAGGTAAATATAAAATAAATGCCTATAATCTTTGAAGTACATACACCTTGGGCTAAAGGCTCACATGTACAATTTATCTCAAACCAAAACATGTATACTTTATCATTAGCATTTATAATTTAAAAGAAAAGAACTTTTTTAAGGTTTCAGTTTCCTTGTCTGTGAAACGGGGACTGTAACAGCACCAACATCAGGGGTGTGTTATGAGGATTAAAAGACTTAGCATGTATAAAGCTTTTGGGAAAGCATATAATAAATGTTCAATAAATGTAGTGATATTGATAATGATGATGATGGTGCTTTTACATAACCACTGACATGAGCTCTCTTACCAGTGGGAAGCTAAGTAATGTCTAAGGCCTAAAGAACACACAGCAGGCTTAATACCCTTCTTTCTTTGACAATTCTAATTTGGCCTTGCTTTTCTTTCTTTCTTGTCTCTCTCTCCCTTTCCTCCGTCCCTCTCTTTCTTTCTTTTCTTTCTTTCTTCCTTTCTAGAGACAGAGAGAGCTCGAGTGGGGGAGAGAGGCAGAGGGAAAGAGAGAGAGAATCTTAAGTAGGCTCCACGCTCAGTGCGCAAACTGACACAGGGCTTGATCCTACAACCCTGGGATCTTGACCTGAGCTGAAATCAAGAGTCGGATGCTCAACCAACTGAGCCACCCAGGCACCCCTGGCCTTGTTTTTCAACAGCAATAAATTTCACCGTTAAAGAGAATTTATAGGGTTTTGAAACAGTGTTTTGTTAAGTACAGCAGGACATAAATTAATCTGAGAAATAGAATTGGTTTAAATTTGAACTGGGAAAGTACAATTTCAGCCACTGTAAGATTTTCACTATTCTATGAAGGTACTGAGTTTCTGTTTACTTCTCTTGCTGTACTCAATGTAAAAAATTACTGTTCAAGGCCCAAAATTATTGTTCAAAGGGGAGAGAAAAGGAAAAAAATGTTTTTAAAAATCCATAATCCAAATTTTGCTTTCAGACATAAAACCAATTTGCCTGATATTGGCTGTTATATCCCCTGGAGCCAATGGTCCTGATATAGAACCTAAACACTAACGTCATAAAATACACGAATATCTTCATTTAAAAATATCTCCAGCATCTGGAGGTGGTGAGTCCTACCCCCTGCATAATGGTGGACTCACTGGGGTTTATCAGTCACACTGCTTGCTCTCCGTTTTCCAATCAAACAATCAAGACACAGGACACATCTTTTGTCTCTCTACTGGGAATGTTGTCTATATAAATTAGATGCTGGTTTTACATGGTAGGTGAGCTCTGCCAGAAGACCCTTGCAGATTTGGGCTATTGAATTTTACTTTAATGTAATAAATGCCTTTTTATTTTATTTTCAAGAATCCCCAGACATTACATCTTTCAACAAATTGGTGCCAAGTGGTCAAAAGACTGTAGCCTGGCAATCTGGAGATTAAATTTTTTTGTTCTGTGCTAGATTGTGCCCTTATTTCTAGGGCCATAGCCTTCATTGCTCTGTGAATACCTGGTTTTTTAGATCAGGCATCAGTGAGTTTTTGGAGCACAGGATGGTGAAAAATTAGATGTATGAAAGAATCACACAGGTTGAACAGAAAAGCACATGGCATGAGAAAAATCAAACAGGCACGTGCTAGAATGGAGAGGTCACCTTTTCCCCCTTTTCTCCTACATCACCCTTCTCGCCTCGTGGACCAGGGAAGCCCTATAGGATAAAAAGCAAACCAAAAAGAACTATTAATGTAACTGTGGCAAAATCATATTTAAAAAAAAAGGTAAGACTTCATGTTCTTGAACGCAAATATGAAGAGAAATGGCATGACCAATAATCTCAAAATTTAGATAGTTAAAGTAGCACTTTGAAGCAATAGCTGTCTAACATTTCAGTTATCTGTATAAAACACATTTCTTGCTTTTTCTCCTAAAATATGTATAGTGGAGAGAATATCAGGATCCTAGTGTGAATCCTGGCAAGTTCACTGATTTGTGTGGCCTTGGGCAAATCACTTACCTCAGCATTTTATGCTTGTACATAACAGGTGCTCAAGAAAAAGTAACTACTATTACTTAATGTAATAGTACTACATAATACAGGCTACTATTATATTCACATAATAAAGTGATCATTTCAAGAGGCATATACTTTTGACATTCTCTATTTTTATAGAATTATGTTACTATAAGGTGTATAGACACTTTATGCTAAAAGGAAAAAATATTGCATAGCAGCTTTGAGAATAAACATAGCACACCATTCCTTAAAGGTAGCATGTGAAAGATATTCCAATTTTCCGCAGAGTTTAAAATCAGTCATTCAACTGCCGATGTGCAGGGGGTGTCCCTAATTTGGGAAAGTATTTTGAAGTGCCATTATTAACTGTCAGTTATTAACTTTACACTAATTCTGTGTTTGGCTTTTCTGTTTATCTCATGCAGACACTAGTGGCGTATTTTATATTGCTGTCTACACGCACAGCAGTCTACGCTGTACGAATAACTACGTGCATAGAAAAAGGTATTCTTGCCGTTATTGGTGATGGAGACCATCAGCATCTATTGTCATAGGAAGATGTTCATTGTACAAATTACTTACATCAAGACCAGGCTCTCCATCTTTCCCCTGCCAAAGAACCATAGTAGCTACATTAGTGTTCCTAAGTTTCATGAATAGGTTAGTGTTTGTTTAAGGCTGCCTGGACATGCAACGCTAGTATTAGAACAACTACTTCAGAAATGTGAAAAAGAGTCTTTATTGATTAGTAATACCAATTTCTCTCACCAAATCAAGTGAAGGGACTGTTAATGCTGTAGTTAAGAGTCATGGTAATATTTTTTTTTATTATGTATTAGGTTATATAGCCAGATATTTCGCTGAAGTTTAATGCTTGGTATCCACTTTATCAATCCAGGAGTAAGCTGAAAACACAGATGCTGTTTAGTTGACTGAAAAACATACCAGCATTAATAGACTATGCAAATCAATACTGCTTCGGTTTGATAACTTAGTACTTGGTTTATAAATGAGTAAAGAATGTGAAACCTGCTTATTGTTAAGTATCATTTTAATTTGGCTAGATGGGCAGCTTGTCTATAAATACTGAGGGTGTGAGGGTCACAACTTAAAAACTGTTGTTAAGTAAACTTTGTCAATCCATGATCCCCAAATATAAAAGGAGTCATAAGACGGTTGTGCAAGATTACCAGGGCAAAGACCCTATTGTGTCACACAACAGGGCCATCCAAAGTGCCTGAAAAGTTGCTTTAATTCCGTCAATTAGATTTTGTAATCTCTTTCAAAATCAGCATCTCTTTCAGCACTGAAGTAATCCTGATTTAAATTTATATCTTGGTTCATAAAAACTGTAAGGTTATAAGGCATGTGGAAGGTATATAGGGGTTAAAAACTTCAATGGAGTATTATGTTTCTCTATTGTAGTCCTACCCTACCCTATCAAATCACTTATAATCAATCCCAAGATAGTGTTCTGAAGTAAACCTGAAGCCTCAGTTTGAAGACCATATAATTGGGAATTTTCAGAAGACAGAACACTATTAACATTCTGTGTTCTAAAGATCTCTTATCACTGCAGTACTTTAGAAAGGTCAGAAACATCGAAGTCATTGTAAATATCAATTTGAGAAATAACTTTTATTAGCAAGAGTAGTTTTAGTCAATAACCTATGGGAACAGATAAAGTCTGAAGAAACTAAATGACACTTTCACACCCACTTTTGGCAGTGACCTTCCAAGGAAGTGTCAGTTATGGGCGCCTAGTGAGATGGCATAGGGAGCGTGTTGAAATCTGACTTTCAGGTTAGAACCTTTGATCTAGTGGATAATCTCTGATCCTCTCCATCTCCAGAAGTGTGTGTGTGTGTGTGTGTGTGTGTGTGTGTGTGTGTGTCTGAGAATAGATGTGAATATGACCCATGAAGGACATGGTTACACTGGTGTCATGGAGAATTAGTGGGTGATTCTCTGCTCCTCTAACGTGGTTAGTCTGCCCCACGAGGGAAGGGTTAACCGCGCTGGTGTCAGGTCATCTATGCATGCTGGAGGTGGAAACAAGAGACAGAACTCACAGGCAGACCATAGGGTCCTCTGGGTCCAGGCTCTCCCATAGCTCCTTTTTCACCCTAAAATGAAAGCCGTAAAGTTCAAATCATACACAAATGCCATATTCACACACTTTCCCTAATGGCCTGTGTATAAAGCCTCCATTGGAGGTACCAGTTATCAGCATTCCAATGACTTAGGCTCTTTAGGGGTTTCTGTCAGTGACAGAGTAAAAGAAACCCACATTTGCATATTTTACCAAATTACCTCTGAAAGAAGGGCAGTAGGTAAGAGTACTGCTATCCAGTTGCGCGAAGGATTTGTGTATCTAGAGTGCTATACTTGGGTTTCTTTGGCATTAGTGTGAAACAATTTATCTGTGTCACAGATAAAACAATTTATCTAGTGTCACAATTTATCTGTTACTCACTATTTTAAGTTACTACATTTTTAAATGTAAGAATAAAATGTTGTTTTTTTTTTCTATCAAATTCTCTTCTTCAGCAGACCTCTTCCTTGACCACCCTGGCCCTTTGCAGAGCTGTATTTTATGTTATGGCCTCCAACACCAGGAGATAGGCATGATTATTCCTTGCTGTGCCCCTCACTAGAACATGCACACTGGGGTGCCAGGGCCCTACCGCATCCTCATGGCTTAGAATAGTGTCTGGCACATCGGTAAATCATATTTGAATTAATCAAGTCACATCAGTATGATCAGGTATATGTTTTGCTTCCTTTCTGAAAAAGAGAGTTGAAACACTTCTTTGCCTTCTAATAAATAAATGTCTGAGAAGGTAGCTTTTTACTACCTTCATCACTCGCTCTCCATGAGCCTATTTAAATAGAACAGCTGCCCCAGCTATAACAATATATGTGATAATGATAATCTTGAATACTTATAAAGAATACGGTGAGATTGGGGGTGGATCCATAAATACAAAATAATTATAATAAAGAGATAAAGAAATGTTCTGCATTTCAAGTAGTGTTTTCTTTTGCTGCCATTTGTAAAATTAAGGTGCTTGTCAGTAGTTAGCATGCGAACTTCAGGAGTAATGGTCATATTTATATGAGTGGCCAAGAAGAAAATGTTACCTTCTTTTATCACACCTTTGAAGAAGCTTGAAGGTTAGCAAATCTTTTCATGGCTAAAATGCAAAGTTCAGCTGGTAGCTGTGTGTGCAGATTCAAGTATTATGCCATGTGCCTCTGTACTCCAGATTCCCATGTGAGCAAATTTCAAGTCACTATTAACATTCTTCTTTAACCTAAACTGAGGTGTTGGTGGGGCTAATTGGCCCTGTCACCTAGAGGCACATATATATGTGTAGGGAGATTGCCGAAAGTGAATATGATAAAAGCTTGTTGAACTTTTACTCATTATTACTTTATGTTTATTACTGAAAGAACAATTTCCAGTCAGTCAGTAAGGCTGCCAGGCTTTGAAATCAAACAGATTTAAATTTGAATTCCAGTTTGGCATTTACTGGCTGTGTGGTCTTAGGTAACCTTCTTAATCTTTCTATGCCCTAGTTTCATTGGCTGTTAAATAAGAAGAAGAATACATATTCTGCAAGACTTGCTCTGAAGATTAAATGTGAGTATAAAGTATCAAATTATATGTCATCAAATAATATGTCTCATACATAAGTGGTGGCTATCATTATTAATATACAATCAGAAGTCTTACTTTTAACGAAAAGGGTTTGGCTACCAATTCAAAATAAATTTCTTTGTTTGATCTGGCAGTGTTATTTTATGATTTTTTTAAAATGGTGGTGATGGTGGTGGTGTATATGTGTGCGCGTGTGGGGGTAGGATGGGGCGTGTAGTGGGAGGTGGGGGTTTAAAAAGAGGGTTCGCATAACCTGGAGTAGGTCTACCTTGAAAAACCTCCACAGATTCTTTTGATATACCTATTCCCTTTTCCCTTCCTCTGAGTACCTTCAGCTTTATTGGCTTTCTTTTGTTTTTAAAATTAATATACCATGACTTGTTTGAATTAAGCTGTCACAACGACATCTGTTTGTGGAACTCCTCTTATAGAATTGCTCACCCCAAACAATCACTTTAAGGTAATGACAATTCCATTTCACTCGCCAGTGACTGCTTCAGAAGAGGACATGTGTCCGGACTCTGGCCAATGAGGTGTTGAGGGAAGTCAGAGGGGAAGTGATGGGGAAGGTTTGCTCACTGCTAAGGAGAAGATGATGCCTCATTGGAGAGGACGTTTGTAGGGACGGTGACCTGTTTGCCTGTGATCGGAAGACAAAGCCAGCATGTGGAAAGGGAACAGAAGCAGAGCGGAGAGTCCCTCCTTTGAATATTTTGTTAGATAAAACAATATTTAGTTTCTTTATTGCATAAGCCATTTTGAGTTGGGATTCTGTCACTTAGAGCCAAAGGCATCCTAATGGTCTCAGCTAGAAAACTTTTAGGAGTGAAATATTAATTTGAATATGAGATATGAAATGAAATAGGGACTCGAACGTGTAACTTCTCCTGGATTAAATAATTCCCGAAACACTTTTAAACCTCTCAAATTTAACACCCTTCACAGAGTTCCTAAGCATTGACAAGGCCAGATGAAGAAATCAGCTCAAGGCAGGGACCATCAGGTGCTTGAAGGGCTCATGCTGTCACTCACGTTTCTGACAATTTCTGAATGACAACGTCCAATGTTAGTCTTCTTTTAGGCTGGTCTCATTTCATTCAGGCTCTTTAACTTGCATGCCCACACTGAGGAATTATCTGGAATGGATTCCTGATTCCTCCCTCTTTAAAACTGGAAACTTCGTCAAGAGAGTCCAGGTGACACCTCGGTCAATTAACTTTGAGAATAACACTCCAGTTTAGCACTTCGGGTGAGGGGCACTTGGCGAGTACTGATATGCGAGCCAGTTAAGACAGTTAACGTGCTGAGTAAATACAAGTGTAACACTTCACACTGCCGCCATTTGACTTAAACTATGTCTTCAAAAATTCTTAGCGATTTCATTTGCTCTCCCAGTTAATCCTGCCCCAGCGCCGATACCTGATATTCTTGTGACACCGAGGAGCTATCGGAAGTAGCAGCTGATTTACCATACGGTAAACCCTCTTGAGCCCCAAGGGCAGTCTGCCAAAAGACTACTTGAGATTTGCTGCTCCATTTTTAGTACACGTGCTGGATTTCTTGATACAACGCTTCAATGCGTCAGCAGCATGAGCCTCTTAGCTTTTAAATATTTTTAATGAAGGTGATCTTCCTAAGTCGGTTTGAGTTTAGAAGTAAGACAATTGCAGATTCAGATAATTCATTCCTTTAGGACTCACCTCTTTCTAGAAGCATCCTTGGATGAAGCCAGACTTCCTCATCATTGAATGTACAGTCTGTACTGTTTGTATTCACTTTGGCCTCATGATCTGGTTATTTCTTGCTGATACTTTTTTTCTCTGCACTTAGATTATAAACTCTGCTAGGTCAGGGAAATAGCTATTTCCTTTACAGTTTTAAGATTATATATGTATATATATACATATATGTATGTATGTGTATATATATATGTGTGTATATATATATATATATATATATAATATTAGTGAAAGGTTATAGGATGGTGAATCAATTATAATGGTATTATTCTAATACTAATTCTAATAATGGTAATACTAATACTAATACTAATAATGGTATTATTCTAATACTAATATATAGTATTAGTAAAAGGTTATAGGATGATGAATCAATTATAATGGTATTATTCTAATACTAATTCTAATAATGGTAATACTAATACTAATACTAATAATGGTATTATTCTAATACTAATATATAGTATTAGTAAAAGGTTATAGGATGATGAATCAATTATAATGGTATTATTCAATTCACTGGAGCAAATTGGCAAAATAGACTCCACAAATGGGAGAAGTGTTTGCATTTCACACTAGGAGTACACTGTGTTTTATACATCACAAAATGTAATAAATATTTACTGAATGAATGAATTCATTTTATAGAACATAGAATTATGGAATTGGGATGTTTGCCAAAGAAATCACTACGTGGCCCTCTGTTTTAAAGCAAATTACCCCAGACTGAAGAAACTCTATCTAGTTTTAAAAAACTGCAACTTGCACAATGAATCATTCCAACATTGTGAAGCCCTTGCATCTTTCTTTCCAGCTTATCCTGGATGGTGGGGAAATTGATGACACAAGTCCACTCAGACACACACACACACACACACACACACACACACACACACACAACACTTCTAAGTTTTCCAAAGTGAAGAAAAGAAAAAGTGGGAGAAAAATAGAGAAAGAGGGAGAAAAGTTCCAGACAGATGACCAGCTGCTGACGCTGCGATACATTTTTTTGTGTCAGATATTTATCTTCCACTCTGAATGTCTTTTTTTTTTTTTCTCCCAAGGATACGGAAACATGGCCTCGCAATAGGGAGGTTAGTGAAAGGTTTTTGTTCTATAATGCACTGAAATTATTTCCTTATGGTTAAAGATAGACGGCCTATTCTTTTGCTAAAATAAATAAATAAATAAAGGAGCATGTGTAACTGTGTGGAGAATACTTAGGTTTTGTAATTTCCTTTAAAAAAAAAAGTTATAACTTAACTCTGAGTGAATACAGTAGCTTTATATAAAAGATTATCAACCAGAATATGTAGTCCTGGAAATTTTAGCCCCATTGACTTCAACTTTCTGGATTCAAGCCAAATGCAAATATCTTCCTTATGGGTTAAGAAGGAATGGTCTGAGCTATTTATTTTAGCTATGTAAATGTATTCATTATTTTTTGTTAAGGCAGCCACATTCTATTTAATACTCTGTTGTTCTCTCCGTGTGAGAACTCTGATTAGGACTTAAGATGGTATATTTTCATTGAATGTGTTAGATGGTCCTTTATTTTTTCTGGGAAACGAACAGTTCAGTTCAGCTAAGCCAGAAAAGCCACAGTGTGTTTTCTTTAGGTCACAGCTTAATAACCTCAGGAGCAACTTACTCTTTCTCCTTTGGGACCTGCAGGGCCATGGGGTCCCATAGGGCCATCTGTACCCTAAAAAAAAAGACAAAAATAAGATAGAGACATATCCAAAGGGCCATAAGAAAAGCAGTTATATTTTATCCTGGACTTTTCCTGGGTGAATGATGCCTTAGAAAGTCAGTAAGACGACTCATCTCCTTTCAAAGTGCTTTATACTTGATTCTTTCGGGCCAGCAGTTTCCAAGAAACCCATGCAAAAAGGGTGAGTTATGTAACTGCATATTTTAATGAAGAGTACGCACGAGAAACTGTAAGTCATATTTAATTATATACTTCCTCCCTGACTTCATGGAACATCTTCACTTTGCCCCCATAATCTTAAGGAGAGAAATGGAGGTGTTTTCCCTTCGTCCATTCTCCACCCACTGTCACTCTCACACTCCTTGGCCATGAAGCTTTGTTTTCAGCTGTTTAAGAGGCTGGAACAGTTACACAGGTGGAAAAAAATATTAAGTAAATGAGAACAGTGTTTAACTGTTCAAACCAAACTTTCTCCGGCTCTGTTGGGAGCAGCAGGGGGCTCAGAGGGAAGGAATTACTCTCCTAGCTTCTGCTACAGTCTTGCAAGGCATAAACCCGGCAGCCGGCTGATTTAATGGCATAATTGCCCTCTGGCCTCCTGGCTCAGGATTAGGATTTCTGTCTCAGACTGAATGAATACAGGAACACTAGGTCCAGTGAAAATAATGACTGCCTGAAGCAGGTTTTTAGAATTGAAAAGCTTGGAATTTCTTTTTGATTCTTAAAGATGTAGCAAGGACTTCAAGTGATTTACTCATTTTCAAGAAGACTGTCCTTATTTGCAAAGAATGTATTCTAATATTTGCAAATGTAGGAAGTATTCCAGCACAGTTTTTACTTATAATATCTATAATATATTTATTATATTATATATATTATAGTTATACTATTTTTATTATTCATTTTTTTGTTCTAACTATTCTTTTTTTCTATTACAGCTTTGCGATATGAAATCATTTAGGGCTTAAACTCATTCTAATATTGGTGAATTCTTATCATCTCATCTGATCTTCTTACTGCCTGAATTCAAAGTTCATCTTCAGAAGACTTCTAAATACTGATTATCTGTGGCTAAAATTCAAGAGATGGAACTGTTAAGAACCAAAGAAAAGAGACAAAATGACAGAAGACAGACAGGTCACTTCGATGAACAAAGATCTGAAAGTTAGTTCCAGGAAAGAAGTTACATTTTTAATATGGACAGAAACATAAAAGGAAGAGTGAGTTCAAATAAATTCACATTATTTTCATCCCTTCAGAGGAACTTGCTCATGGAATTATGGGAACTGTCCTTTAGTTATAGAAAACTTTGTCTAGGCTTCTAAGTTAATGAAGCCAATTAGACTGGCCATTCTCTCCACCTAGCAAATTATCCAGACTGGAACTGAGGCTTCTTCTGCCCTGTCCACCTTTCCGTTTTGTACCCCTATCTTTGTACATCTTCTTCTTTCCCTCCAGTCCCGTGAAGCCCTCATCATTGGATGAAAGTACATAGGGCAAAAGAGTCTGTCCTGAAGCACAAAAGCATAGCCACAAAACATGTTGGAGCAAGATGAGGTACTGACTCACCCGGGATCCTGGCTTCCCGTCTAAGCCAGATGCTCCCTGTGTGATTTGGTTGGTAGCAGGGTTGGTGGGTATAACACGAATGACAAGAACAGAGATTAGTATGAGGTACTAATGAACAAATGTAACGCTTCAAACAACATAATACGCAGTCACAGGGTTCTGGGATGAATATCACATTGCTACAAATTGTTAGTTAAAAAAAAACAAACGAAACACGTGACAATAAATGCCCCACAGATGATGGCATTTTAATGACATTTCCATTCGACAAATTCTTCAGAAATCAAGTCAATGAGGTTTATAAAGTAGGCTTTCTAGGAATTACTGGTAAGTCACAGAGTGCTAATTTCCATATGATACTCACTTTCTAAAGACTGTACTGTTCACAGTAGATTTCTTTAGGTTTTGAAAAAAAGTGGCCAACAATCTAAGAAAGGGCTCATTATAATAATCAATCAAAGTTAGCATTTCAGAGAAGAAAAAGACTCTAGTTTTTTGTTTGTTTGTTTGTTTGTTTGTTGTTAAAATAGCACTTTTGAATAACAAGTGCAGAATTTTAACATGCCAGAATGAGTCTGGATTTTACATGAATAATACGCATTGTTTTCTGGGTTGTTCTTACTGTGTTCACATTAGTTACCACTAGAGGGACTTCTAGGAACAGGAAAAAGCTGGGAAAATTTCATGAGTCCAAACAAAAAATAACTGTCCCAAACAAAACTGCTCTTCAATTCACTTCAAATAATCATTGCATCAACATCTGAAAGGGAAATGCTTTAAAAATGCAATGTTGTTCCTAAGCGACGTGTTTTTTTTTTACCTTGATCTCCAAGCTATGCATAGTGTGTGATAAAATATGACACTTTCAATGCTTGTTTTAAGAATTAGCACAATTACTTCTTTGAATATGACTTTTGTATCCCAAAACTCAATTGCTGATTTATAGTCCTTTAAAAATATTGATTAAATCAAGGAGTATTTAAGAAAGACAATACACTAGCCCTACAAATTTTCTTGGCAAGGTTGCAGAACTATGTTCCCATTTTATGCTGCAGATATAGTTAATAATAAAAAATGGAAGAAAAAACCTATTCCAGATGCAGACTCTACCAATGATGCTATCTACCATTATATTCGGGTAGTTTTAGTTTTTTTATTTTACAATTCCTTCTGTATAGACCTATTATGAGTCAGACTCTACATGCAAAATATATCTTTAGTTAGCAATGATTAAAATTTTTAAAAATGTTATGTTGTTGTTTAATGCTAGCATATGTACAGTTTTTGGCGAAATGTTGCATAAAAATTGTCACTAGCCCTAAATTTGGAATTAAGATAAACTTTAAAGAAATTGGATTAAGGGTTTAATAAAATAGAAATCCAAACTTTCTTTTGTCTTCTGGTACTTTCTTCAGAGTCACCATTATTATAGCATGTAAAAACAAACAGGGAGATGGTAAAATTTTTGTACTGAGAGTATAACATTATAATTACCTGGAATGTGAACTAATGACTCACATATGTCACAGAGGTTTTGTGCCCATGGTCCATTGGTCTAATTGGTGTGATTTAACCTATAGTCTAACACAAGGCTTGTATCATTCATTCAATAAGTGAGTACATATTAAGCATCCACTATGTGCCTGATTTTTGTAAGGATACTTAACACTTAAAGTGAAATAAGTAGGCACCACGAAATAAGTAGGCACTAACATTTTTATATGTAAAATATTCATGTGAACTGTATTTAACCAACTTTATGTCTTATTTTAATAACATAATCTATAATGTTCTTTACTGCCTTCTATCTTCATTCACTGAATAGTCAGCATATTAAAACCTTTAACCTAAAACCTCATATTTAATCGTCCTTTTTAAAAATCTCTTTTTAGTTGTGGAAAGAAGATTGGCCTAAAGGGCATGGCAGATGAGAATTCCCTTTTTATTAAAAATAAAAATCTCAAAACAACCGCAAAATACTTCTTCCATACTATCCTTCACTGTTGCCAAAAGAACCTCATAAGAGGGCATTTTCAAAACAGATAACACACAACACTTAGACCATGATATATGATTGATTAATGTAAGGAGCCACAGCACTGACCTCACGCCATCAGCAATGGCTAACTGCATACCTGCCACCCAACAGAGGGCTACAGTTTTTGGTACTGAAGGAGGAAATAAAATTGAGGAAGGGTTCTAAACTGAACTAAATTATAAAAACATTTGTGAGAAATTATGACATAATCAGCACAATGCTTTTTTAAAGGGCAGGGTGATGGGAGAAGAATCATCAGCCTTAAGAGAGGAAGGTTGGCATGTGTGTAACTGAATGACAGAACATGGACAGCACTGTTTGTCATGGGTCTTCCTCTGACACAAGAGCAGGCATCAAACAAAACTGGGCTAAGCTCTGCTCTACTATAATATGTTTTCCAATCACAGAAACCTCAAATGTAAGATAGTCACTGAGTAAACCAGAGTTGTTACTTAGGGTAGAAAGAAAAGTCTGAGATTTGCACTGAAATGGAAAGTTTTCTTTACTTACTGGAAGACCAAGGGGTCCTCTGTCACCCTTTTGACCTGGTTCACCCTTCAATCCTTTAACACCATTTAACCCTGGTTCACCCTAAATGCAAAAGCAAATGCCAATTTTGGTTGCTATCATGGGTGCTTTAACTGTGAGAGAAGAGAGCCAGTCTCTGAAATGGTTGCAGATTCCAGTTCTAGGTAACAGCAGAGTGAGGCTAGACTTGTTTTGCATCAGTTTAACATTCATTTCAAACATTTGTAAAAAAATTAATAAACTGAAATCGGCAAATAACGTTCTAGGAAATTCCTGAGAAAGCGTACTCCTTGCAATTGAAATGTGTATGACTGAGTTCTAGAATTTTTCAGATCTACTTCACAGAAACTGGTGTTATGGTACCCTTGCTCACCAAGCAAATCAGAGACAGAGTGGAGGATGTTGAAGGAGCCTCAGTAGAAAAACCCACTCTGCTGGACTGAAAAACTGGAATATGCAGGACAGTGTTATATGCACATATTTTAAGCCTTTAAGCATTTTACCCTGGGGAATGAGCTAAAAATGTAGCAGCTGATGTTTGAAGTGTTGCCATGTAGTGAGTCCTCATTCACGGACATTGCCAAGTTAGATCCCTACATGGATTAATCAACAGAATAGACAACAAATAGCCAATCCCAGAAGGGACTATGAAGACCACAGTACTTAAATGTAGTTTTGATAACTGTCCGTCTGCCCAATGTTATAATAAATAAAGTTGAAGTTTCACCTCAGGTGACATTACAAAAGCCATGGTAAGTGACAAATTCTCTTGACTCTGATATTTAAAAACCTAAGAATACGGTACATCTATTTTCTATCAGCAGCAGAAACAGAGTTCTGACCTGTTCACTTTCCAACTTTTAAGTACAGACATTAATTTCATCACAAAAATCTGGGAAGATTTGTGAAAGGAAGATGGAGTCTCAAATGCCCTATAGAGTCTCGCTGGATAGGCGTGAGAGCAGGAGAGATTGTGTTTACATGGCAGGAAGGATTTTAACCTGGGAGGTATTTTCCCTAGGTGTCCGATTGATGAAAATCAGTGTGATG
Organism: Panthera onca; assembly: GCF_046562875.1. Classification (NCBI taxonomy): domain Eukaryota; kingdom Metazoa; phylum Chordata; class Mammalia; order Carnivora; family Felidae; genus Panthera; species Panthera onca. The sequence continues at coordinate 90,987,534 of NC_138342.1, forward strand.
CTTGTTAAACATAGAGTCCAGGACCTCACTTAGTGTTTGAATTTCCAAAGGGGTCACAAAGTAATGAACACACCAGCACGACCTAATGGGTTCTGGGGATTCTGAAGATAGGACGTTTGCAGTGCTGCCATGGTAGGAAATCCAAATATGCTGTGATTGGTAAAGGGTGGTCCTGGGAATGTCACAGAGCTAAAGTCAAGGGGAGGTTAAGGCCAAGGCTCAACAGTCAGCGTTAGTTAACTGGTCTCAACTTGAGATTGATGGCTTTGTATGTATGTATATGGACTTTCAGCTAGAGGTCTTGAGATGATGAATAGGCAGGGCCGCCTTGGTAGGCCACAGAATTCTGTGGTGAGGAATCATACATTAACATGAGTGGGCATGAACTGAGAAGTTGAATTTATAAATAATCAAATGTAGTGTCAGAAAGACCAAATTTCAACTCTGGACCTAATTTCTAGTCCCAGATTAGTCATTTAGTTAGCAGTGTAACTTAGGGCAAATAATCTAAATTTCATGGACCTATGGTTTATCATCTATAAAATCAAGGAACTATCACAGGTAATCTATGAGATCTTTCCAAACTTAATAATTTTCTGAAACCTATTATTTAAGTAGTGCCTTAAAATCCAAGGAGAAGCCAGGAGTAGGAACTACTGATTTAGTCCAGAGTGGGGGAAAAAGACCCAGAGAGGTTAGATAACTACCAAGACCACAAAGTTGATAGATGGGCTCTCCCTTCTGACCCACAGCACAATAATCTTAACTCAAACTATAATCCGTGCTTCTGAGACACTGGCCTTACTAGAAGTATGGTGTTCTAAGAAGAATAAAGAGGCATGAATTTTTCCCATTCATAGGTGAGTCACCTGCCTGACCCCAAAAAATGAAACTCAGATTTCTGGGGTCCAACCAATACTTCTGCATTCCTAAAGCTGAGTGGGCCACAGGGAGTTCCTAAAGGAGAGGGTGGGCTGCCGCTAAGCTTTCTGATTTCTAGCTCCAACATTGCATTTATGTGTTCCCCTACCTCTCACCATTTAAATGCACCAACTCACTACTAAGGAGCTTTCAAGAGTCCTTGAACCTTCTCTCATGAGTTTTTTTTTCCTGAATTTTTAAATTCAGAACAAAGCATCAAATCATAAGATAACAACCGATATTTATTGGGTGTTTATTGACAACTGCACCAGATATTGTGCTAAGTATCTTACAAATATACCCATTAAATTATCGCAACACTATGAGGTCAGTTGCCTAGTTGAGTAAAAGAAGGATCAGAGCGGGTAAATAGTCTGCTGAAAGTGACGGGGCCTGTTAGTGGCAAAGCTGAGGTTAGAACATAGGAACTCATTGCATATACTGCCTGGAAGAAGAAACCTTTCTTTCAGGGCTCATTTTAACTCTCCAAAATGTCCTCTTGGTCTACACAAAAGCAAAGAACTGATGGAAACCATCTTTACAATATAAGCTGCACTAATTCTGATGAGCAGGGGTATTCTCTATTGTTCTCTTATTAATCCAGAGCATAGAGTACATGATACACTCTACCCCATTCTAGACCAGTGATCTCTGGGGGAGTACAAAATTAAGATGTTGGATAGTTAAAGCATTTAGATGCAGCACCGCTATATGACAAACAAGGGGTATCAGTTACACCTAAATATGCAACTAATGATACCATAAGAAAGAACATCTGAACCAGTCTGAGAATCTCATCAGTTTCACCTCTAAATGGTTGATTTTGAGTATACATATTATGATTAGTAATTAAGAAACTTACATAGTGTCATGGAAAAAGGCAAAACGAGGAGGAATTCATCTCCAGGTGATATCACTTAAATTTGTTGTAAGACATTCTGTGTTGTGAGATTTAAACATCTGGATACTTAAAGGCTTAAAGATTATACAACATTATATAACATTATATAACACATAAATAAGATGGGACAGACATGCTTCTGTCATGCTTCTCCATGATTAACAGGGAAACAGAAATCCAATAATCAAAGGATTTTTTTGGATTACCTTTGGTCCAGGAAGTCCATGAGGTCCCTGAAAATGAAAAACACAGATTTTAATTAAGAATTGATTCACTATTTCCTAACAGAAGTGATTATTGTATAGAGTAGCCAAAGAGATGTAAAACAAGAATCTTCTTCTTGGAGCTATAGCTAGAGGCAGGACAGTGGATGTTAACACCTAGTGAATGTTCCTTCCAGCTCTTGGATTGGTCTGTAATTGGAAATTCACTAACAGCAATTTGTTCTGCTAAATACCTGTGAGAGGGAGAAATATGTAAGAAAAACATTTTTAAAAAAGTATTGTGAACCCACACTACTCCTATTTCTCAAATCCATATTTTCATAAAATCTAGGTGGAACATGTGACATACTTTGAGTTACACAGAATAGAGATAGGTCCTAAAATACAGAAATTTGCCAAAGAGAAGTCCTGGTGAAGGGAAGACCTTTTCCCATTACTGAATCCCATAGACCCAAGAAGAATCTAAAGAAAGAAGGAAACGAGGAGATGATAGTCAAGTTTGGGACCCTGTGGCATCATTAATTTAAGACTAAGGAAAAGATTCTATCCACAGAGCACTAATCATTATTAGTTAGAATGCATTTGTTTTTACGAAGACGAATTCTTCAAGGCTTTTGTAACAGTTGTTTACCAATGGAAGGAAGTTATAACGCATACATGCATCAGGGCTTTTCTCCTGTATTTTGTGGAAAATCTAACCATAGAGACTAATTAGCTAACCTAAATTACCTAAAGGTTACTGTGGATTGCTTTAAACCTTTCAAGTTATTTGAATTAACTCTTTGGAGAGAGGAGTATTTAAACACCCAACAGCGAAATCATACAACTGTAGGAAAAATTTTTTGTCAAGCAATATACAAATATTTGTTATATATGTCTGCATTGGAATAATATTTTCCCTTTAGATAAGCAGTGGATAAGCATTTTCAGGGAATGGCTGTTACTTTATCAAGTATTCTTATTTTATTGTAGTAATGGTTAAAATCCCTTTAAACTAATCAATTTTATGATATGAATAAGATATAGCCTTTAAAATTTTAATCTTCTAACTTAAAGTGGAGGGAGTATAAAAGAAAGCCAAAAGTATGTCATTTGCTTAATTCTTAATGAACAGTTTAGTATTAAGAAAATAATGTTAATTATAACTATTTCATGATATGAAACAGAAAACAACAGTTAGTGAGAAATAGATGATTGGGTCTGGGGCTATGCTTTGCAGCTTAGATCATTCCAGTGATGTTCCAGGGGGAAAACATGACCCACAGTTTATTTAATCTGTATGACTAAAGGCATAGAGTTTATTGAGATACCTTAGGGACGAATGTGACCTTAGAGGCTACCTGACTTGTACCCATCCTGCCCCAGGCAAAAGCAGCTGAAGCACTCCACCTTCTATGTTCTAGCCTTAACACTACCGCCATTAGGTGGACATTTTGAGAATTACACTGGCTTAATGGCTGCCTTCCTCACCAGATAGGAGTTCTGTGAAGGCATGGCCATTGTCTGAGGGATACTTGCGGTGAACCCTGGATCCACCAGAGTACCATAAAGGTGAAAAGAAAAAGAAGCAACAATATATGTCATCTACAATTTTTCTCATATTATTTTATAAATGTGCCTATTAAAATCTCATTAAAATGTTTCACAGTTGGTTAGACACATTCATTAATGGCTACAATTATTAATCCTGTTATGCTATGAATGGCCTAAATGGGTTGGTTAAGATGATTTTTTGACGTTCATACTGGAGGTTGGAGTAAAGCTTGTCAAATCTATCCTTGACTCTCCTATCACAAAACTACTCTATCTCTTTTCAAGAGACGTATTTGGGAATGAAGGCCAATACCGTAAAGTCAGATATCTCAGAGCACCTCGTATTTTCTGTTCATTCTACAGAGAGCAGCCCAAAATACAAGCTGGCTGTTGTGAGGGATGTGTTCATGTTTTTCTAGTAGCATACTCATAAATACATGATTACATTTTGTAGAGAAGAGAGGCTTACCATGGGGCCTGGTGGGCCATGGGGGCCTGGTGGGCCTGGTGGGCCTATGATCTGTACGTCCAAAAAATAAACATGGATTTGGTTACTTCATTTAGATAAGGCAGTTTGGCTTGGATCTTGTGCTAGGGTTCTGCTAAGGCCATTAATAGATGCAGAGGAAGAAGGATACTAGAAAAAGTGAGGCATTTGATTCTTTACGTTTAGAAATGCCTTCTTGAGAACAGCAACAACAGCAAGAAAAAACTTTAAAAAAATACAGCTGTTTTACAAAAGCCAGAATAAATCTAAAGTACATTAAAAGAAAGGACAGCAATCATCAAGAGATGCTATAATATCACAATCACTATTAAACTCTCCAATATTTCACTGAGCAGCAACAGGGCTCTGGAGGGGGGAAAAAAGTGTGCTCTGTAATCACAAAGCTCTACCCAAAAGTGTTATGGGAAAACCATTGATTTTTTCTCCTTAGGATTAGACAGTCTCCTAAAAAACTGCTTTTAACTCAGACTTCTGAGACACATTGTCTCTCATCGTAAAAGGCCGACAGACATTTTTTCTATAGTTTGACAAACTAAAAGGTTCACAGTCTTTCTACTGTTGATAAGCCATCTGGCACAGATTGAACTTGGTAAGTAATAGGCCTGTTTTAGAGTTCTTTAGTAACCGCGGAAGTTCAGCCACCATCAACTTACGGAAGGACCCTGAGGACCTGGTAATCCAGAGTCTCCTTTTTCTCCTTTCATTCCATTGGCACCCTACAAATAACCAGTAAGAGTTGAGTTGGTAAAGTTGTTTCCAAAGTATAAGAAAGCAACTGAATTTCCTCCCCAAACCCATCATCCTTTTGAAATTTTTATAGTCTTATGCACATAATATATAAAAGAAAGATTTATCCCCTTGCATTTTCGTCTCAAAGAGCAAGCTTCTCCAAATTTCTAGGACTGTGGGTGATATGTGAAATACAATTTAAAGCAAATAAAAACTAGGTTAGATGTGATTGGTTAAACTTATACATTGTTATCTATATCAGATTATAAATGTTATATTTTTTGTGGTGGTGCTCACTTTAAATAGCAAAGGTCAGTCTTTTATTGACATTTATATACTTCCTTGTTTTAAAATAGGCCTAAGGCAGTGAAGTCTTCTACATTTTTTTGTTTTAATCTCACAATTTAATTACTGAGGATGAAAATGAAGTTTCAGGGTTCTTAGCTGAAAATAGGGTTAACAATACCTATCTCTCCATTTCTTTTACATTTTTTAAAATTTTCCCTTCCAAATCCTCAGTAAAAATTGTGGGGTAAAGTCATAAAAACACCATTCCATTCACACAAAGAGAACACTTTTTAAACAGTAACTTGTTTTAAAATTACCTTACATTTTTTTAGTTTGTTAATTTTTAAATTATGGTTTATTTAAAAATGATCAGTTGTCACCATCTGATGCATACTAAATTAAAGTGATCAACTCTATCTTTCTATCTTCTGATGAAAATAATTCAGGAAAACATGAAGGTTTATTTTATAATTCACTTGGTTAGATGCTTTAAAACTTGTTTTAGTGCCACAGTTGGAGTAATTAACCAACAATACCTCAAATATTTAAGAATAAAATAGTACATGAACCACTAGATGAGAATGCAGGTAATCATAAAACTCTTTTTTCTTTTTAAGTTTACTTATTTTGAGACAGACACAGTGCGAGTGGGGGAGGGGCAGAGAGAGGGAGAGAGAGAATCCCAAGCTGGCTTTGCGCTGGCAGCACAGAGTCTGATGTGGGGCTCGAACCCCCAACACCATGAGATCATGACCTGAGCGAGATCATGAAACCAGGAGTCAGACATTTAACCAACTGAGCCACCCAGGTGCTCCTCTTTTCTGATTTAATTTATCTTAACATGAACACATCCTAAAAAGTACAAACATACCGGTAATCCAGGAAGTCCGATTCCTCCTTTTTCACCTGGCATACCTGGGTCCCCCATGTCTCCCTTTGAGCCTTTAAGTCCCTACAAATGATACGGTTTACATGTAACAATCACACTGAAACTTGATAGTAACATCCTAAGGAAAACAGAATTCCAGATCAATTTTGTCAGTGGGTGATCCTATGCTGAGATGATTCTGATTTTCACTGCTAGGGTTATTTCTTATAGCAATCTTCTACATTGAATCAGTACTATTTCCTCATGTAACAGAAGGGATTAAACCCTATTACTTAGGTCATTTAAGTATGAAAACGATGAATTTAGGTGTTAACATAATTTCTCCTGATTCTGTATTTTTACCTGGCAGTTAATTCAATATCACTGGTCCTGAAAACAATGTAAGGGACTGAGTTCTCAGCAGTACAACACACATTTTGAACCAGGACTAGCGTTATAAGAACAAAGGCTCAAATAAATTTCTCCCCTCTCCATCCACCACACTCTCCTACCCCTCTTAAAAGCAGGTGGAAGTTCCAATCACCATCAGTTTTCAATGGTTCAATATACAGAAACATAAATAATGTAGGCACCAATTATTAGGTGCCTGGTCTTTAGGCATCAGAGTTCAGTCAAGCTTACAAATGTTTCAACTTTTCCACAGCATTCTTATTTTATTCTCATGACATCTCAATGAGGTGATCCATGGTGCTTTAAAAAAATTTTTTAAGAGAGAGAGCACAAGCAGGGGAGAGGGGCAAGGGGGGCAGGAGAGAGGGGGGGGGAGAGAAATCTTAAGCAGGCTCCACGCTCAGTGCAGAGCTCAACTCAGGGCTTGATCCCAAGACTCTGGATTATGATCCGAGTCAAAATCAAGAGTCGGACGCTCAACTGACTGAGCCACCCAGGCTCTCCCATGATGCTATTTTTATTCTTCTTTTACAGTGAGTAAATAGAGAGATGTATATTTTGAATGCTAACAAATCTGAGTTTTGTAATAATAACACTGAAGTGGATTTTTATTGTTAAGTATTTTCATCCAAGGAGCTTCACTATCATATGACCAGATGGCCCATTCTTGGGCAGGGATGATGACAGTTCTGGTAGTAAGGGGCCCCTGGCTGCACAAACCTATTCATCTTTTCCATACCCAAACCTACTTACAAACAGTAGGAACGTGTTTTTTCTTTACTTATACCTATTTAATAGCACTTAGTTCAGAATCACTTGCTAGGTGGGTGAGTGGATAGGTGCTTGAGTGGGTAGTAGATGGATCTAACTGATTAATCAGCCCCTGGTTGGTTTTAGGAATCTAGTGATGGAGAGTAGTAGGGTAGCCTGTCCTTGCTACTGGACTTAGTAGCAGAAGTAGACCTTGTGAAGCGTATAGAAAAAAACCCCAGCTACTATGTATGCAGGGACCATGTAGTATCTTTATGCATGTTAAATTAATTATTTTTAATGACTAGCATTGGGGATACAACCAGATTTTTAAATGCTTATGTGATCTCTGATTAATAATAGCATATCATCAGAAGTGTTTTTCTTTTTTTAACTATCACGTTTATTTTATGTGACATTATATTACTTCAATATACAACTCTAATATTAAAATAACTCTTGAATTTAATTTTCTTACCTAATACTATCTCCTGAGAAGCATAGTTCACTAACTGTATCAAGAAACCTCTTGAAAAAAAGAAAAAAAAGAAACCTCTTGATTTCTTACGATTTTCTTGATTTTAGTCATTTATTGGGTAAATAACGAAAGCCCAGAAAATATCAAATATCTTGAAGCTAACCATTGTGATTTGACTCTGAATTGAGAGTAGTGTCCATATTCTCCTTAGTCAGATTCTTTCTGGCCAGAGGTAAACAACAGCTTAGAGGCCAAATCCAGCCCAGGGATTATTTTTGCACAAATTGAATCTTTGAGAAAAAATTTAAGGGGTGTTCAGATAAAAAAAAATCTGTGACAAAAACTGTATGTGATCTGCAAAGTCTAAAACATTTACTATCTGGTCTTTTATGAAAAAGTTTGCTAACCTCTGATTTAAGGGAAACCATTGGAGATACTGACATATTCTGTGGAAGCACAAGTGCCCCACTTGTTTCTGTATTTTCTAGTGATCTTGAAAATTAGGTGTAATCTTTATTTGGGAAAAAAAATATTGTCAAAATAACACATATAAGGAATATCTAATTTTGTGGAAACTTTTGTTGACTGATTATAATCTTGACCTGTTAGCATTCACTTACAAAAAATTAGGCTATTCTTACTAAATTTGTAATAATCTTATAAGTCTAATAAAAATTCACAGAAGTGTCACTGGTAGATTGGTAAGGAGTATTAACACAAAGTGTCATATTGCTGGTCTGTTTCTGCAAAGAAAACTAACGTCTAATTTAAAACCAATTGCTTTTTAGAGTTAATATAGTCTCTACAACAGATGGTGAAAAAAGAAAGAGGGGGTCATATGTCAACACTCATGTCTTTTTGGCTCCAAATCTATAATAAAAGTAGTGATCAATAATGATGCTTTAAATGACAGTATATATCTTTGAAAATTACCTGCTCTCCATCAACTCCTGGCATTCCTGGAGATCCTGGCTCTCCCTGTTAAGATAAAAAGTGATGGCTTGTCTCCATTCATCATTGGTAAATAAAAGTGATGCTGGTTGGTAATAGTACAATTTGACTTTTCAGCAAAGGCATCATAACCCAAGAACACTTTGTTACATCATACGCATATCAAAACTAAGTGAAATAACATTTTCTTAAAGATTACATATAACAATACTTATATGTAGCTAAGATCCAATGTTTTTATTTTTTTCCCCATGTGAGATTCAGGCTAAAGGAAAAAATGGTGAAAGAAAACCGGCAGAGATATTTTGAAGGTTGACTATACCCTGTAACAATAACTTATAAGCCTCAGTTAATTTTTTTATCCTTAAAAAATCTGTATTATTTCTCTTTCTTTTTATTTTCCAACTTGAGAAAAAAGCAAAAACATAAAAGTTAACTTAAAAATCGAATGCAGTGTTTTAACTGGCACCATTTGAACAGTGGATACAGATTCATAATTGTGAATGTGCTATTTCCAGACATAATCAATTAGATAATATCTTAATCCACATAAAATTACTTTTGGGTGAGTTCAATTACCTATACTATGGTAGGAATGAATTAAAGTTTACTATTCATATTATGACATTTTAGAAACCCTGACAACCCAAAAACTATTTTATCTTAATTGAAGATGACCCATTAAAAACAAATTTAAGCAATGTGCTAGATATTTATCCAACCAACAAAGGTCCAGTCATTTTTCACTTGGAAAGGTACTGAACAAACAAATTCTTTGAAAGGTAAGATATTATTTTAGATCAATGAGTCACTTTTGCAGATCCCATTATAAATATGCCTGATTCCCACATGGTGGAAACTTTGTAAAGTCAGCTCTCCTGATTGTGAGTGGCCTGCCTCACAGACAGATTTTCAAGGGAGCTGACTTGACTGTATTTTTTTAGAAAGGCTTGTTTGATGATGTATAAACCACAATAGTGAAATTGTTAGAGATCTCTTCCCTGGTAAAAACTTTAAGAGCTCTTGGCCCCAACATGAAATTTGAGCTTTCCAATTAAAGAAAGCCTGACAAACAAATGCATTAAAAAAAAAAAAAAGTGGGGGTGGGGGAAGAAAAAGTCTTTCCTTACTCCTGATTTCTCACCCTTTGTGGTAGAAGCAAAGTTTATTTTGCCACAAACAAGTCTGCTGAGGTTGGATGCACCTGGCTAAGCCTTAGTTTCATTCAGTCTGAATGCTTGTCAGCACTCTGGGTCCAATAATGACTGTTTTGCTAAGCTTTTACCTTCAAAATGTGACCCGCGAGTGTTTAAAAGAAAACAGAACTCATGAGTTATGAATTTATCTTTCACTCATCAAATGTAGTTTGTAAAGAATTACTTGATGTGTAAGAAGTCAAACAATCTTTGTTTGATAAAGAGAAACACTAATTGAATAGGCTCCCATTCAGTCTAAGTCCCCAGTGCAAATGGGTTCTACACTTGACTTTGGCTGCATTTTCTGACTCTTGGTCATAGGCACATCTCACCCCTGTTATCCCAACCTTCTCAAGGAGAGATCAAGGAAAGCATGAAAGATTGTATCAGTCAGCCCAAGATCTCAATTACAAGATCATTGTGCAGTGTGTGGGGTGGGGTAGAGTGACAGCATTGTGGGAAGGCCAGCAGGGATGAGAGGTAAGGGAGTATGACTAACTCCCTCCCACAGCTCACTTGTCAAGACACTCATTTGGCCAGCTTCCTCCCGTCTTTCATTTTCAGCTCAAAGTCATCCTTGACTCTTAAGACTGAGAGGAGCCTTCCTGTATGGACATCCATAGCATGCACTCATCAAAGCACTTACTCTATTTATTAGTAATTGTGCCTTTACTTGCCTCGCTCCTGTTCTAAACTGTAAGCTCCTTGTTGAAACCCCTTGCTATATTCAGATATCTCTGTTAGATATTAGTCTTTATTATAGAGTAGAGGCTCAAAAATTACTTACTGAATAACTGAATTAAAAAATGAGTAGCAATTAGATTATAAAACAAGGGGAAGTGTATATGTTTTAACACTATTATATACCCTTCATGGCTAGGTGGTTCTTTTTGCCTCTTTAGGACAAGGGATTTATACCCTTAGGGTGGCTATAGGCCTTTGGGCTTTAAAGAAGAGTAAAGTCCTAGGAGCTTTTGAGGTGTGTAAGGAAAGAGGTATGTGTTTAGCACAGAAGCAAGGAATTTAGATCCTGGTTGACTCTACATAGAGGAAAAGGGAATCTGCAGATTCACCCCTCTGTTGTCTAGTCCAGCTCACCAAGATATTAGAGAGCAGGGATCCAGGCTGACTTGCTTACCAGGAACAAAGACTGTGTAACTGGACAATTTTTGTGTTCTATCTCTTAGGGCCCAGAATGTGATAGAGAAACAGAAAGTTAAAAACCCAAACCTTACAATAATGTTATACATGATATCTGTTTAAAATTAGGGTCTATGTTCTAAGTATATCTTATATGGGTAAGGACCTCGGCAATATTTTACTTTATATTCCTTTTTGTAATAGAAAAATAATTTTCCATGTGTTAGCTTTCTAAGTATCTTAAAGAGTATAAAAGCTGGTGTGTGTGTGTGTGTGTGTGTACATGACAGACTCAGCAAATAAAGTGCTTTGAAAGGCATCAACAAAAGATGGATTTCAAAATCACTTGAATCTCCTACAAAAATCCAGTGATAAAAGTCATATTTCAACACACATGGCTCAGTTCTAAAAAGTGAGAGACAATGGCCATGTGTTACTTGCTCAAATTTGGTTAAATAACTAAATTTAAGTTTGGAGGGGTAAAGCTGAAACCACCGACAAATCTGAGACATAATCAAGTAATTCTAGGTTTCTGTTGTTCATAGTTGGTATGTTTCATTAGATAAGATTCAAATGGCAGAATGAATAAATACAATGGGATTTGTTATAAAAAGTGGTTGAAAAATGATTCCTCAAATTTTCGTCTGTGAATGCATCATGCTAAAGCTTCTCTTATTATTTTTATTATAAAAAATTAAAGGGAAAATCTTTTTTAGTGTTAGAATAAATTTTTCTTCAATCCTCCTGTATATAAATATTTTCCTTTTTTCATGTACTATATTTAGTGGCTCTTTACCTTTATAATTTCTATAAAACTTGTCTTTCCCTCATTTAATATTCTGTTTTTCTCAATGTCCTCCCTTTAAATTTAATGCTAGTCTTATTTCTCTCCCTTCTTACCTAATCTTCCTTTTTTTTCCCTTTCTGATTTCCTGTCCCTTCAGCCCAGACCTCAGTGTCCATTCTTAGCTGCCTTAAGCAATATTGATGATCTTAGCTTCTCTAGTATTTTCTAAAAATGATTTTTCAAAGATACATATATTTAAGGTGGGATTCTCTGTACCATAAGTGGTAAATGGAAACAAGTAAAATAAAGAATGACCTTTGGCCCTTGTAGTCCTTGAGGTCCAGGTGGTCCAGGGGGACCCTAAATCAAGAAAAGACAAAGTTTTAAAAAGCAGCAAATATATGTATTACAATTTATGCTTTAAATAATAAGTACACCATATACTTCCATTATTTCTGTCATAATCAAACATCCCCCAACATTAATTTGCAATGGGGACAAACTTCACCAGTTATGTAAGTATAAAAACTACCTACTTCTGTGCAAAACTATCAATACATTTAGGCAAAATAACACTGAATATGCTTTTGAGTTGATTCCATAACATAATGTAAAATTGCTGTTGTGTTCCACATTCATCTCCTTGGGATGAATTAGCATGCTAATACTACCTGTGTTTCTGGACACCTAGCCTCCCCCCACACACAAAGGATTTGATTTCCCAAACAGTAAAGAACACAGCCACATTATTGTAAGACTAAAAACTTTAAGAAAAATAACAATAACTTTTTTGGGGGTCTTTTTCACTAAGCAGACAAAGTGGTTTAACTGGGGCAAATGTTGTAAAAATTATTAATAAGGAGACATAAAACTAAATATCAGACAAAAACAATTGCTACATTAGTACTATTATCATTGGCATGCATCAACACCACGAAGTCACAAACCACAGAAATCATGCATGGGAGTTACCGTGACAGTTAAGGTGGTAATCCTCTGTTGGGAAAATGTATTGACAAAGACAAAGTTACCTATATTGTGTGCCAAAGTACAACAATACATTTTTGAAATGATCAAATTCCTTGAATGTGTTTTGGCAAGCCTGATGTCTTATAAGTGATTGAGAAGATACTGAGAACATATTAACCTATCTTTAAATGAATATATACACAATGGAGTACTACGTGGCAATGAGAAAGAATGAAATATGGCCCTTTGTAGCAACATGGATGGAACTGGAGAGTGTTATGCTAAGTGAAATAAGCCATACAGAGAAAGACAGATACCATATGGTTTCACTCTTATGTGGATCCTGAGAAACTTAACAGAAACCCATTGGGGAGGGGAAGGAAAAAAAACAAAAAAAAGAGGTTAGAGTGGAAGACAGCCAAAGCATAAGAGACTCTTAAAAACTGAGAACAAACTGAGGGTTGATGGGGGGGTGGGAGGGTGGGGTGGGTGGGTGATGGGTATTGAGGAGGGCACCTGTTGGGATGAGCACTGGGTGTTGTATGGAAACCAATTTGACAATAAACTTCATATATTGAAAAAAAATAAAATAAAAAAATAAGATTTAAATGAATACAATACAGTTATAAAGATTTTGGGGGTGGGGTCAGACCTCCAATCATTCCCTGATAAAGATTGTTTTTAAAACTATTTTCAGATTTTTCTTTTTAAAAAATCTATGTGTAAAGAAAAAAGAAAATGTCAAAACTTTAATTCACTTGATTAAAAAAATGTCTGTAGCTAAATGGTGTACAGTAGAGGTGTGTTGGCATAATTGTGACCTGAGAGACTGCTATTCATGAGAGTTCCATTCTAGGGCACTTAAATTAGAGAAAATGGAAATGTCCAACTGTATGTGTAAGTAAGTTTTTTTCTTTTTTAGTCTGTAGCTTATTTGTTGCATTATAATTAGCTTTTTTGGGTGCTATGGCTAAAGACAGGAGTTGACATGGAATTCATCCAGTTTGTGGAGTACTAGAGTACTATAGTGTGAAGTACTAGAGTACTATAACAAAATGTATCCTGTTAAAGAATGAATCTCCACAACATCTGACCCTTAATCCATGAACCATTACTGCACTAATGTTTTCTAGTCTAGGTCCTATGCGAAGAGTTCTGTAGGGCCCATCACCACGTGACTTGGTCACAGAGGGAGCACATTTTCCATCAGGGACTCTGCTCAAAGAAACACGTTATCCAGTTACGTGTAAACTTGTGAATATCGGTTTGACACCATCCCTTTGTTTTCTACTCCTCCATTCCCATTTCTGATTCAGGTTGCCATTGTTGCTGTTGTTTATTATTGTTGTTGTAAAAAATAAAGTTAATATTACTAATCTTACTTCAAACACTTGAATCTCTAGTGACATGACCTCATCATTCCGTAGAAAACGATATATTTATGCGCGTGTACAAATGGTTTGTAGCTATGATAAAATCAGTCATGGTCATTGCAGCTTCATGGAAAACACAGTAGGAAAGAAACCACCAGTGTTTCTAAGACAAAAGGCAAAGTGGTCACATACTAGGGGCAAGGTAAAAAAAAAATACCAAGGCCTATCATATCTGTGTAACATAAGGTACCACTTACTTTCTCTCAAGGGATTCATCTAGAGCAAGAGTCAGATTTATTGCTATGAGAAAGCTACTTCTTGGCCCCTGTAAGTAGGCAAGTCATTTTTAAAAAGGTTATTAGAGAATTATAGAGTAGAAATAATTTCTTTATCATTATTCTCCAATCATATATTTTTAACTACAAAAAATCCTAAAAGAATCCTAAAATTTTAGAAAGGGAAGAGAGTTTACAATTTGAACTCTCTGAGGTTTTCCAAATGTACCGTATTTGAATTCATTTTCCACCTGGACACAAAACTAGTTTGCTTTTTTTTTTTTTAAATGTAAGGCTAACAATGTGTTTTGTAATGAGTTGCATAATAAAGGCATATTATTAATGGTAACTGAACTATCTAACAGATGGAGTTTACGTGATCTTGTTAAATAACTATATTTTGTGAGACCTAACAGTTACATAAGGCAGGTTTCATCCAGGTAACAAGAAAAAAATAAATGAGAAACTAAGCTAAGTTCTCAACAACATTTTTACCACCATCCTGAAGTACCTGTGTGCGGGCACACAGAGACATCCTAAAGATATTGGCTCACTCTGAATTTCTTGTATCTGGTTCCTCCACTTTACACCTATGGGAACTCAGCAGGGTTCTCTCTTGAACTCCACGAATGATTGGAAAACCCGAATTTTTGGTAGTGATGAAGAAAGACACGTTTTCTGGTGAGGCACAATGTGAAATGGGAGGCATGAGCTGAAACAACTGTAAATTGTTGAAAGTCTCGCAAGCTGTTTTGTCATTTATTCCCTCAGATGCTTATGTGAATCTCTTTAGAATTAAAGGTTATTTTCTTTCATTTCTCATAATGATGCAAGCTGAAAATCACCCACGATTTACTAGAGGATAGGTTTAATTTAGGTGGTGTTAAACATTTTTAAAAACTTGAGTCTGGAAATGGAGAGGATTTACTGCTAATTGTGGAAACTTAAAAATCAAAGTAAATGGAGTATGGCAAATGTTTCTGTAAATAACAATTTTCAATAGAAGCAATGGCAAAATTGTATATTTTTAATGTGGAATTTTTATAATTGTATTATGTATTTATTTACCTAATCTAGATTTTTTTGCATATTTTTTTAGAGGAGGAGATAATAAAATGAAATGGACAAAATGGTGAATATCCATCAGTAGTTACAGAATTAGAAGAAAAAACGTCTACTACCTCCTTCTCAGTCTAATGGCTGCTTACTTAATTGATTTTGTTAGGGGCCCTTGTTCCACTAGAGAACTAGATTAGGAAAACAAATAGTTTCAAAAAAATAACTAAAAACTATTTACAAGCATAACATGTAATTGCCTAACCCTATAAAAACAATAAATCTTTATTTACGTTGAGGCATAAACGCGAACTAGTTGACTATAATGGATATTGACTGGTTTACTGTCATAAAGAACTTGAGGCAGAAAAATAAACTGAGCACATATATCCTTTCATATCAAGATGTGGGTGTCAATGTTTTAAAAAGTACCGTGCATTTAGGTATATTTACAAAGGATGTTCAGGAGCTCCTAAAAAATGACCTTAACCATAATACTAGATTTCATGGACTCTTAGAAAGAATCTATTCTGAAACATCTTTACTTTACAAATAAGATCAATGAAGTATAGATACACTCACTGCTTTCCCAAAAATGACTCAGCTAGTTAATAGCAGAGAGGAAATCAAAACAGATTTTTGGTTTTAGACCGAGAGTAGCTTGCTTCAGGCCTGACTCTGTTCATGCAATGGATACTTTAAATTTTTTTTTTTTCAACGTTTTTTATTTATTTTTGGGACAGAGAGAGACAGAGCATGAACGGGGGAGGGGCAGAGAGAGAGGGAGACACGGAATCGGAAACAGGCTCCAGGCTCCGAGCCATCAGCCCAGAGCCTGACGCGGGGCTCGAACTCACAGACCGCGAGATCGTGACCTGGCTGAAGTCGGACGCTTAACCGACTGCGCCACCCAGGCGCCCCTGCAATGGATACTTTAAAAGACTCACAGTTTTCCCAGAAATGGTCATAGCCTATAATATTGGAGGATTTCTTGGAAGCTAAGAGAATGTATACCTTTTAAAGGTGGTAGTAAGAATTATGGTGTCACCGAAAGCAGTTTAGGAGAAATTTAATCACTAATAAATTAAGTTAAAAACTATGTCCCTATATTTTATAAGTAAAAGCTTTGAAAACATAGTAGGTACACCAAAACTTCTTATTCTCTTTTTCTCTCTTTCCACATGCAGTTATCAATTTGTGGGGGAAAAGGAACAATTTAGAAATCTGGTTCTAGAAGTTGACAATAGCCAAAGGCTACTGCTTATATCTAATCCAGGTGTACTGAGGAACACTATTCAACTTATTGACTGAACCTACTGACCAAGCAACATTTCTTCAAGCAATGAGCATGCTTCTCTTTGCATTTTACCAGAAGAAAAAGAATGAAAAGAAAAAGAGGCTGCTCTGAAAACAATCTACAAAAACTACTTAATAAATGCTTTACTAGTTAAAAATGGTAGTTGTAGCAAAGCACCCAAAAAAATGTAGATCAACTAAATTAGACACTGTTAGTGAAGTCATAAAGATGGGGGAAATCAGTCAATCAAGTACAAAATAGCAAATATTTAAAACAATTAATTTGGTATTCAAGCAAAGAAATGGATTGTACATATAGGCTAAGTGTACTCACTTATCTATCAGTAACCATTTATTCAATATTTATATGCCTAGACCTGTGCCAGGTACATCAGGGGATATAAAATAAGCATGAGATATACTTTTGTCACCAAGAAACTTACAATCTGGTAAGAGGCAAGAATAAAATAAATTATGTGATTTGAGAACAATTAAAGGTTAAGCTAATGGGGCCTGACTGCTGATGTTTGCAAGGACTGAAAGAAAGAATCATCTGGGTGGCAGCAGTATATTGTTGGATCAGATTTAGACAGATGAAAGAAAGGGAAGAAGAATGGGATGAACCAGGCAAAAAGAGGGCGATTTTTGTGGGTATGATAAATATGGCCACTCTCGGGAAATCTGTTTTGTGGAGAAATAGGAAATTCTCTATTATAGGTAGAATTATAGAGCTTTGAAAGTCAAATGAAGTTTGGGCTTGATAGAGTAGGCAAGGTGGTCATTTAGGTTTCTGAGCAGATCAGAGCCTTCAAAATAATAATAGTTTAGGAAAATTAGCTTAGAGTGATATGCAGGATGGATTAGAAAGGACTGGGAGGCACTAGGACCAGAAGAATGGTGAAGGGGCTGTTGCAGTGTTAGCCCTGAAACAAATAGGATGTGGACCGAGTTCAGAATGGAGAGAACAAGGCAACCTCAGGAGACACTTTGAAAAAGGAAATAGCAGCATCTGTTTAGATGTAATGGACGAAGGACTATGAATAGTTTAAAATGATTCTAAAGATTCTATCTCAAGAAAGTTAAAGAATTATAGTATCACTAACAGCAATTGATTAGTTTGCTATCAAAAAAGGGAATAAAAAAAAGGGAATCATTTGATGGAAGGGAAAAGTAATCAGTATAATTGTGTGTGTTGGTGGGAGATGATAAAGCAATGGTGCATCCCTGGTGGAAATATTCTTAGACACCTGGAGGTACATGCAAATCAGACCTGGAGGGTGAAAGATTGGGAAGACACAACACAGAAGAACACAGAGCAAGTGAATGAACCAAGAAAAGATCAGAGACTTGAGGATACCAAAAATTAGGGTATGACAGAGAAACTGGAAATACTAAGAGGAAACCTGGGAGAAATTAGAGTAGAGGATTCGAAAAACCAGAAAGAAAATTTCAAAAGGAAGGCAGTTTAGTATAAATGTCACAGAAAATCAAGGGTGATGAGTACAGTGAGATTGACCTAGAGGTCATTGTTGGCCTTTTTAAGAGAAGTTTCAACAGAATTTTGATATAGGCTAGAATGCAGGAGTCTAAGCATGAAAAGGACGAACAGGAAGCAAAGGTAATGGCGATAAGCCATATAGTCTATGGCTTCTTACTCTATAGGTACTTCTCTATGGTAATAACACATTATATTATGAATGGTAGCAGCAATAAGAGATACCTACGGAAGTTTTACTATGTGCCAGGTACTTCCAAGTGTATAATATGTATTTAGCCATTTACTTCTCATAACAACCCTTGAGGGAGGTATTACTACTATCCTTTTTTTTTATAGACAAGGAAACTGAAGCACAGAGAAGTGAAATAACTCATGAACTTAGTAAGCAAGAGATTTTCAGCCAGGTAGTTCTGACTCCAGGGCCACATGACTCTTAATTGCTTTGCTATACTTGCTTTCCAAGCAAGGGAGACAAAGATTGGCAAAATGAACAGAAGGTTTAAACCAGATAACACTAAAGCATATCTGAAGGCAGAGGGGAAAGAAAAGGAAAGATAAAAAAATGCTGAGAAATAAAGAGGATACACTGGGACAGGGAGAAGGAGATGGGCTCAGGAGATCAGGGAAAAGGTGTACTTTGAGCAGTGGAGCCCTCTGGGATGCCAGGGTGGGGGTGGAAGCTGATATTACACACATTACATGGGTGATCATCAGTGTCACTGTGCCAGGGCAGGGAGCAGTCACTTGCCTGCAAGGCTTCGTGGAGGTTGCCATTGTAGTCTATGATCTCAGTGGCTCCTTGATCTCCCTTTTGACCAGGTGGACCCTATGAAGAAAACCAACCAAGGGAAAATCAAGGAAGTTAGGCTAGGTTGTGCAAAGGACTGTGGCAAAAACATAAATAGCAACATAGAGCCCTCTCTGACCATCAATTCTTCTGTATGGCCCAATTGCACTTTAGAAAAATCATGTTCAAATTTTGTCTTTATTTCAAAGGAGGCAAATGCTTTTTAACTTCCTATAGATGGTAGATTAAAGATATGAAATCTGATTTTAAAAGAAGAGATAGGATTCAATCTCTAAAGCTGTCTTCTGAAAATTATAAAATGTAGGCTAATCTAATTCAATTTGCAACATTTTGATGGTTTAACACAGTATTTATTAAAGCAGTCCCTAATCTCTTTCTACTCATCTACATCTCATAGATTGTTTCCTTATTCTTTAAGAAGATAGAACACTGTTGTGTAGGAAATGCTTGTCTTTCTCAATAGGAATACAATTCCATTAAAATTTAACCAAATAGGGAACAAATATAAGGCATCTACCCTACTCATTAGCTCTGCCCCGAATTTCTATTAGTCATGTCCTAATTCCCTGCCTGTCTTTAAAAAAGACTTTGAAAATATGGGGTATTGCTTTTATTTATAATTGAAAAATGGATAATTCTATTAAATTGATGGTTATGGGCTTGGTCTTGCTCACTTAGCAAAGAGAAAGTGGAAAGAGTTCTTTAGCCCTTCTTGTGGAGCTTATTTTATGTGTTAGAATCTACATGCTCATTGGTCCGGTGAGTACAGTAAAAAATAAGAAAAAAAGGGGAAGCAGCAGAAATAATCCGAGTCTACCTCCAGTGCTATTATTGGATATTATTAGTCTAGGTGCCATGTGAAAGGCACATGGACACATGAGTCAAATCTAGGCTTGTAGGGGGCCAAAAGGTTAGATGAGAGATGTACTCACCCTTGGTCCCAGGGCTCCAGAGTCCCCTTTCTCTCCACGATCACCCTTTCCACAGAGAAAAGAAAAAAAAAAAGCTGAATTACTAGTGGGGCCAACAGCCAGAAATACCTCAAATCTAAGGATGTATTTAATACCATGCAGCAGCACCTTTGATATGAACTTCTGAAGTGGAAATAACAATTAGAAGAACAATTACCACTGACACAGCAAATGCTTCTTTAAGATGCATCTTAAGTGAGTTAAAATTCTCCTTTCAGATGACAGAGTATCTTGGAACAAAAATATATACAGCAACTCTCTTACTAGGGATCTTCAAAAGCAAAGCAAATGGTTTTTATGATACTCAAAGAAGCTTTTACCTCTCAGATTGAGCCATATTCTTTTTTTTATAAGAAGAGATTTGGGGCAAAGGGAAAAAGAGCCAATCAATTGGGCTGTCTCTTTTCTAAGAAAAAAAATCTAGATAATCTGGACAGGGAAGGAACAGAAAGCTCGTTCTAGAGGGGTTTAGAAGGGAAAGGTCTCCAGTGAGGCCTCTCTTTGATGATAATGAAGATCTAAGGAAAAGTTTCTCCAGAAGTATAGGCCTTTTAACACTCAGAAGGTGCTGAAGTGGACAGCAGCTGGCTAGAACAGGTTGGCAGGGCTGAAGGTCACGGGTAGGGCAAAGCCAGCTTTGTTTTTCCAAAGCAATATGAAAAATCACTAAAGTCCCATTCATGGTGTTATTACCCACCCTGGAGAGAAACCAGGAACAGTCCAAGCATCAAACCACACATACATCACTCTGAGAGCACTCAAAATTCTTAAAAGTCTAAACAGATTTTGGAGAAGAGATTTGAACTTATGTAGATTTGAAAGTTCTTTAAGACAGCCTTAAATTTAGAGTCCTTTTCCTAAGTGGAATTCAAAGAATTTTAATGTGTCTTTCTACATATTTCATAAAATGGATAGGGACCAATGAAGGTAAGCAGGAAAAGAGATTTTAATTTTTTTTCCACTCACATTATGCTGATAACATTTACCATAGTAATTAAATTTGCTCTGAATAGAGAATTAATAATTTCTGCTCTCTGTTTTCCTCATTTTTTATCCACTTTTTCATGTTATTAGCTGCAAACATCTTAACATGGTTCTGCTAAGTATGTAGATTATTTCAGATATTATAAGAGCACGATAAAGGAAAGAATTTCAATTGGTGGTGAAATTTTAATGCCATGGAGGGAGTCAACTAACTTAAAGTACAATTTGAACGTTTACCACAAAGACAGTCAGGAAATAAAAAATAAGATTATACCCTACATAATGTTTTTTTTTTTCCCAAAGAAGTTCATCTTGTGTAATAGGAAATACAACTTCTCTTAAAGAATAATCTGAAGCACACGAACACACAAAAACAAACAAGATGAAACAAACCAATTGTTTTGAGATATTAGGATGGAAATAATGCCATCCCACTGTCAGTTTAAAATGTGATTCTCTGTGGAAGAGGCAAAAGCCACAACTCTTGAAGGCCTCCTGTGATATTAAAATGGTTACTTGGTTACTGACCTTTGACCCCTTTGGGCCTCTAGTTCCTGATTCACCTTGTTTCCCCTATTATAGGAGAATATGAAGATGGAAAAGAGAAATGACAGAGGAGATAAGAACAGAAAAAAGAAATTAGCAGTGACTCAGAATAATGAAGAAAAATGGAAACACTTTATTTTAACTGCCTAAATATATGGTTCTATATAATGTTGACTATTATAACAACTAAGCACAAGTAGTTAACACCATGTCATTAGTTCCTTCCCTGGTCTCTCCACCGCCTTCATTCCATTATAATTCTGAAGACTGCCCACCCACCAGTGGATGGGAAGTGTTCTGTGAATAATCCTCATTAGTCTCAACAGTGTTGGCATACATTTCTTTTTCATCAAAGAGTGATGTGTCTCTGGGATGGGTTATTAGAATAAAGTGTTGCCATATTAGTTTGTAGGAAGTGTAGAGGAATAAAGACTGAACCGTCAAATAAATCCTTAGCTTTGATATTTTCAGGGTGTTACACACCTCCAAGTTACCACAGAAACTAACACAGCACGTATCAACATTTTTCTCAGTAAGCTTTAACACACGTTGAGTGATAACATGCTAATACAATAGTACCTCCCCTTTACTTTTGGATGTGTTACTAAATTTGTTCACCGGACAGAACAGAGAAAACTGGGAAAGTTGAATTGTAAAAGTCCCTTTGAGAAGAACCAATCAGTGTGCATTTCAATATATTGTGATTTTTGCTGTTTTAGTATCTTTTGAGGAACTGTGTTTTAGTTTCATGTTCTAAAGTAAGCAGTGGGGCACCTGGGTGGCTCCATCAGTTGAGTGTCCAACTTGGGATCAGGTCATGATCTCACGGTTTGTGAGTTGGAGCCCCACGTTTGGCTCGCTGCTGTCAGCACAGAGCCCCCTTTGGATCCTCTGTCCCTCTCTCTTTCTGCCCCTCCCCGACTTGTTCTATCTCAAAATTAAATATAACATTAAAAAAAATAAAGTAAGTAGGACACATTTCCAAACCAAAGAAATCTATGTTCCAACGCAAGAATAACTGACCTTTGGTCCAGGGGCTCCAGGCTCCCCTCGCTCACCTCTTCCAGGAGGCCCTGCCTCCCCACGTTCACCCTATCACAAAACACAAAACAAATAAATGGCAATCTCCCTCACACTCAGGCTTGTCCCTGTAGATTAATAAATGAATTGAATTAAATCAAGGAAAGCACAGAGGTACCATTTATTTACTATGTATCCTGCAATGTATTAATCTCAACATAGATTATCTCATTTAATAATCAAAACAATTATTCAATGTTTGTATTATCATTTCTATTTTATAGACAAGGAAATGGTTTGGTAATGCCTGTCTGATACCTACGTTGGTAAACAGAAGACCTTTAAAGGGAATTGATAAGGGCCATCATTGTATCTCAACACAGACATGGACACAGTTTTCATTCTGTAGCCACATTTTAAGATCTGCCAGGAAGAAGCACGGCAAAGAGGTTGAGTGCCGGGTATTATAATCTGACATCCTGGGTCTTAATCCTGGTTTTGTTATCTACCAGTTCCGTGTTTTGGGACAAATTAGTTAAGTTCTGAAAGCCTCAGTTTTCTCTGAAATATGAAGACAATTTGTCATCCTGATCTTACAACTTATAAACGCAAAGTGCTAGGAATTAAATACTTAAAAATTAAGAGAGTGATATAAGGCTATATGAGAGAAGAGGAAATCCCATAAGGTTTTGAATGGTCCAGACTGGATCCCTGGAGGTGAGACTTCAGTCGTGTCCTAAGGATGGGTAGGGTGTATTTTATAATTGTTGTTTATGACGTGCTGTTGTTGATGAATGCAGCAACTGCATAAAACACTTCACATGCATTATCTTATTTAATCCCTGGGACAAATGAGGAAGGTATTAGTTCCCATAATTTACAGATGAGGAAGCTGAAGCTCAGAGAGGTTAAGGAACTTGGCTAAAAGCTTTTAAAGTGGGAGACCTAAGATTTAATTACTTCAGCAGCAATCCTTAGTTAGCTGGAGGGGAGGTGGGTTGGGGGATGGGCTAAATGGGGGATGGGCATTGAGAAGAGCACTTGTTGGGATGAGCACTGGGTGTTATATGTAAGTTTCAGGGTTCTACTCTTAAAACCAATACTACATGGTATGTTAACTAACTTGAATTTAAATAAATAAATCTTAAAAAATAAATAAAACTGTATTCAGTCTTCAGTTTTTACATAAATGTTTGTGTATGTAAATCTTTTGCACATATCTGGTCACTTTCTTAGGTTAAATTCTTAGTTGGGGAATTGCTGGGTCAAAAAGTATGAACATTTGAAAAGCTTGCCAAATTGCTCTCCAGGAAGACCCTGTCGTTTCACATTCCTGAACAGAGTAGAGAGTGTCGGCTTCCTGTATGATGGGTAGAATTTCAATAATCAAACAGGTTTGGAATTCAGACTGGTGATGGCATGTTTATGGGTGGAAAGGCACCCTCCTCACTGAAGGAACTGGTTCATCTTAGAAAAGAGAACTGAATAACATTGGATTGGTCATGGGTAATGTTGGGCTCTAAATTTCAAGATCTTTGTCTGTATCATACCAACTCTGGGAAGTCTTTGGGGTTTTGTAGGGGAGGCGGGATAGATTAGGGCAAGGATTAAAGAAGGTTCTTCAGCATGAACTGAGAAGAGTGTGAACATGGAGAGGCTGGGAGGAAGGCAAGGGACTCATTTGGATGGAAGAGATGTTCCAGAAGGGATTTTCCAGGGACTAGAGACGGAAGGGCCTCTGTTGGTATATGAAATTTTAATTTTTAAATAATGTACCCTATTTGGTCTTTCTTTTAATATTTCATAGAAGCATTCCAAAATAGTAACTATAAGCCTATTTTAGAGAAAAGCCTGAGAAAATCAATTTACATATAGTATACTACAGGAATGGAGCCTATATATCTTTACCTAGAATCACATTTTGTCACAATGCCCTTAATCAGCTGCTTATCACTCTATGGAATTATACTATTCATGTGTTTATTTCTTTTGTTCTTTCCACCCCTGTCTCACACATACTGGAATGTAAGTATTAGGAGTGTAGAAACTGGTTTTGTTGTATTTACTCTTCATTCTCAAATATTAGAAAAATATCTGGCAAAAAAATGTGTTGAATTAATGAGTAAACATTTTATTCAAAGCATTCTGAATTATTCGAAATAAAACCCCATTTCTTTAAACTGATATAGGTCTCTCCCAGACACTGATATAGCAGTACATAAAGCAGATTTTTAGATGCCATCATACATCTTCCTTCCTTACAATCTCTCTTCACTGTGTTAGGGGTAAAATATGCAGGGTTTATTTTTTAAATCTGAAGTTAGTGGTACAAATCCAGACTTGTTTACACAACTGGAAAAAAGGCCAATGTTCAGCTGAAAGAGATTTGTAAATAAACGTGATTTTTCCATTATGATACCAAATTCATGTTAGACAAGCAGTTCAACTAAAAATTGATAATATTGTTAATATAACTGTTAAAATATTATTAACAAAACAAATTTCGTATTCACATTCCTTCATGTGGAAATACAAAACAAATATAGTGCATTCTTTAATTTTATTGCAAGTTCAGAGTAGTATCTATTATAAAAGTATCTGGTCTATAAAATCAGACTGGGTATTTCATGAACAGTAATTAATGTTGATTTTGTGGGTTTACATCAGGAGTTTTTTTCTTTTTCTTTTTTATTTTAAACTACAGAGTAGTTTAAAGATTTTATTTTTAAGTAATCTCTGTACCCAACATGGGGCTCGAACTTACAACCCTGAGATCAAGAGTCTCATGCTCTACTGAGTAAGCCAGCCAACTATGCCCCAAAATTGCAAAGTAGTTTTAAATCAGTGAACTGAAGAAAAGATACTTACGGATGAAATCCACTCCCTACTACCTGTTTCTTCTAATCCCCCCCCCCTTTTTTTTTAAGCAAACAAAATGCCACAAATATTTAAAGATCTACTTCATGCCTGGGTCTCTCTGGCAGTGACCAAGTTTTCTATTTCTTTGTGCTGATCTATGAGGCTGCCTTCTTTCTTTACCTGGCTCTGAGGCTGCAAGCCTGAATAAATACAACAATTCTCATATGAATACTGAATCCTCATTATTCTCTTACTTTCTGTCTCTTTATTCCAGAAAGTGCATTTCTTATGTGAATCTGTTCAGGCTAAAACAGGCATTCTTCATATTTTGTTAATAAGCCTGACAGCTCATTATGTGAAAAAGAAATTGCTTGAGAAAACAGTAATTTTGCATAAAATCTACTGAGTTTCAGTCCCCCTTAGGCCACACATAGTTTCCACTTACTAGGATTAGAGTTATTTTCTCTTGATCAGCGGAAATGAAGACCCCTCTGTCAAAACAGACCACGAACATATTTCTCTAGCTCTTAGAAATCATCCTGGCTTATTTCTGGTGAATGCAATACACATTGAGGCAAAGATTTCTATAGTTTAAAAATAAAAGAATGTAGTTTGATCTAATTTTGCCCCTTTGATTCATGAGTCTGTCATGAGTAAAGTTCCATCCTCAGAGCTGTACCTTTTTATGTCTTACTGGGTAGATAAAAAGAGAACTATGGGTCTGACTATATCCACAGCAACATAATTTTTTATATGGTGGCATATAGATTTTGCTTTTAGGGCCTTCTTTAGGGTTGCCAAGTGGAAGATCATGAAATGGTTTTCATTACAGAATCTTTCTGTAGACATTATTCAGGATAGATCCTTTTGAGATGAGGCACTTAGGAATCTATATGACATCAGCACTTGTCTTTGAAATCTAGGGAGTGAGCGGAGAATAGTAATAATGCTTGATTTACAAGTATGTCCTAAAATTGGCAATAAGGAGCAGAAGCTAATGAGTTCTATCTCTCTGCCCCAGAATCCTCCCACTTTTTCACATGGTCAGGAGGCAAATTGCATCATATCAATTTAGGAACCATTGGGGGAAAACTGGAGCAACTAATATATTTCACTATCATGCTGTCTTACCTGAGACTTTCTGGAATGAACTTCCTATTACTCTATTTAATATGGCATTCCCATTAAAAGTGTTTGTAATAAATGATAGGTTGTTTTAGTTCTCTCTTAGGAAAAAATATCTGGTCACCTAGACAATAAAGTCACCTCACACTTCTTTCAACATAATGGACTAAAAATATATGACATAATATTTCAGAAATAAAAGAAGGAAAAAACTCCACTTACCTTTGTTCCTGGTAACCCTGGTAAGCCTGGTTCTCCTTGAGGACCAATGAAACCTGGTTCTCCCTTTAAAAAAGATAGGCACATGAAATTGTTATTCATTTGGCAGTGAATAGGTAAAGTTAAACTGATTTACTTTTACTGGGATTTTACTCCTTTGATTGTACACGGCTTTCCTGCTGAGATCCAGCTATTTACTATAAAATTAATCAGAATTGGTTTTGATCAGTGAAAATACTCTGAGCAAAGCTTTGGGGAACCTTTAGAAAGTAAAAGTGACAAAGAAACCAGAGAGATGTCTTTAAAACTTTCTTTCTCATCTGTTTGGCATTTCTTATCATTTACCATATTAAGATCCACTACGTTAGGGTGGATGTGGTACGTGGCCTCTAAGATAAGCCTCAATGATCCCGAACCTCCTACGTATTCATGCCCTTGTGTAATCCTCTGCTTTACTGACTCATATCTAATGAATAGAATGTATTGGCAGAAGTAATGGGATATCACTTCTGAGACTAAATTATAAAAAGACCATGGCTTCCGTCTTGGGGGCCCTTTCTTATTCTCTCTCACTTGGATCACTTGCTTTGGGGAAATCAAGCTGTCATGCTGTGAGCAGCCTTATGGAGAGGTCCACATGGTGAGGGCCAACTTCTGCCAACAACCACATGTGTGAGCTTGGGAGCAGATGTTCCACCCCAGTAGAGTCTTCAGATGGAGCCACAGCCCTGGATTACAGCTTGACTGCAACCTCATGGGAGACACTGAGCCAGAGACATCCATCTGAGTTGTGCTCAAATTCCTATTCTTCCAAAACTGTGAGGTAATTGTTTGTTTTCAGTTTTGAAGGTAAAATGGTAGGCAGCAATAGATGACTGATAGGTGTGGCTAGGAAAGAGATTCAGGCATGTTCAGCATGAAAGGAAAATATCTCTCCTTGCTATACCTCCATAACGTCTTCCCCACTACCTGGAGGAAACCAGTTGTGATACAATAAAAAGTATATTTGGTCTTGTTCCTGGTTCCTTGCACAGAACTCCTAAAACCCTTGGAATTTCCTGAGTGATAAAGCATAAAAAGAGTATCTTTTGTTATTCATAACAAACCCCTTTCAAACATACCTGAGTTTATGCTAATGAGGTGACTTGTGGGTTCCTAGACAGCTTCAGGGGGGCTGATGGGGGCTATGATAAGGTTGGAACTTTCAGTTCTTCTCCTCCTCTCACTATCTCCAGAGATGGCAGAGGGACTGGAGATTGAATTCAATCACCAATTGCCAATGATTTAATCAATCGTGTCCATGTAATGGAAACTCTATAAAAATCTTTAAACAGCGGGGATTGAAGAGCCTCCAAGTTGGTGAACACATCAGTGTGCTGCCAGGATGGTACATCTCGACTCCACGGGGACAGAGGCTCCTGTGCTTGAGACTCTTCTGACTTCACCCTATGTATCTCCTCATTTTAATCTTTTATAATAGACTGTAATAGTTGGGCATTTTTCTGGGTTCTGTGAGTTGTGGTGGCAAACTATTAAACTTGAGTGGGGATAAAAGTGGGTTGGTTGTTAAATCCTCGAATCTGTAGCCAAGTCAGAAGGGCAGGTAACCAGGGGACCTCGTATTTGTGATTGGGGTTTCAAGTGATGGCAGCCTTGTGGGAGCCTTGAGGGACTAAGCCCTTAAAACCTGTGGAGTCTTTAGGGCGCCTGGGTGGCTCAGTCGGTTGAGCGGCCGATTTCGGCTCAGATCATGATCTCACGGTCCGTGAGTTCGAGCCCCGTGTCGGGCTCTGTGCTGACAGCTCGGAGCCTGGAGCCTGTTTCGGATTCTGTGTCTCCCTCTCTCTGACCCTCCCCCATTCATACTCTGTCTCTCTCTGTCTCAAAAATAAATAAACGTTAAAAAAAATTAAAAAAAAAAAAAAACCTGTGGAGTCTGATGCTAACCCTAAGTATTTGGTGTCACAATAGGATGGAATTGTAGGACCCCTGGTTGGTGTCAGAGGATCAGAGAGTTGGAGAACTGGTGTTGGAAAAGACACCACATGTTTGGTGTCAGAAAACACTTGAGACCAGTGTTCACATTTTCTTCAATATCCATAAAGTTTTATTTTCTTTTTAACAATGTGAGCTCAAATGTAAGAGTGTAACTTCCTGAAATCTATAAAGAAGTTTTAAAGCAAAAAATGTAATGGCTCTGTTCCATACTTACTGTTTTTTCCCCCATTATTTCTGGAGCAGTTGCTAATGCTATTTAATATATTTGATTTTTTCTAATGTAGCAATATTTCAACATTTGTTTTTTTGATACTTAGAGTTGAGCAGGAAGATACAGACAGGATATTTTATAAGAAATGGTAAAACGTCATCAAATATTTTTGAAACAAGTGAGTTTTATTTTTTTTTATTTTTTTTTTTTATTTTTTATTTTGGGACAGAGAGAGACAGAGCATGAATGGGGGAGGGTCAGAGAGAGAGGGAGACACAGAATCTGAAATGGGCTCCAGGCTCTGAGCAGTCAGCACAGAGCCTGACGCGGGGCTCGAACTCACGGACCGCGAGATCGTGACCTTGCTGAAGTCGGACGCTTAACCGACTGCGCCACCCAGGCGCCCCGAAACAAGTGAGTTTTAAAAGTATGCTATATAAAACCTTGGGTACCAGGTGGGGAACAAAAGGATATCACTACCATAAAATGTATCACGTTGATACATAACTCAAATATATTTATCTCTAGCTCTGATGCTCATGGTTCTGGTTTAAGAAAAAAAAAGGTGGAGGGGAAGTAATGCTTTAAGTTTATTGTTTGTAAATTTTCTGCAACTCTGTTCTACCTATTCCCACACTCTTACACATAATGGAAAGGAGAATCTAAACAAATAATTTTGGATATCTCTTAATGGTCTAAAATGAAAACCTAGGGGCGCCTGGGTGGCGCAGTCGGTTAAGCGTCCGACTTCAGCCAGGTCACGATCTCGCGGTCCGTGAGTTCAAGCCCCGCGTCAGGTTCTGGGCTGATGGCTCGGAGCCTGGAGCCTGTTTCCGATTCTGTGTCTCCCTCTCTCTCTGCCCCTCCCCCGTTCATGCTCTGTCTCTCTCTGTCCCAAAAATAAATAAAAAACATTGAAAAAAAAAAATTAAAAAAAAAAATTAAAATAAAATGAAAACCCACTATATTCAGAGAAACCAACAATGACCATTCTACTTCTTTAAAAAGAGTTTAACTTGTTATTTTAAATGAAAAAAATCACATGGAATACATTTATTTACAAGTAACATATTTCTCCCAATAAAATTTTATAGACAAATACAGAAATATTCTCTCTCCACCCTCAGGAAAAAAGTTGTGGTAAAGTCAATGTGTATCATTAGTAATGACTTACTGTCATGAAAATATAATGCAAGTTAATAGGTTGAAAATTCATAGGTAGAAAAGACTCTTACATATCTTCAAGCAGAAATAAACTGACCTCACTATTTAGCAAAGAAAATACAAGCACCAAGAAAGCATACTAATAGAAGAAAAAAAGAGTGAATGTTGAAAACACCTATTTCTCATTCAGGTTAGTGTTTAGTTTATAAAAAGATGAAGCATGCAGTTTCAAAATTCACAAATAAATAAATAAGGCTTTGTGATCTCAGTGGTCAGTCAAAGTGATTTTTCTTCCTTAAAAACAAACAAACAAACAAACAAACAAACAATATATGTTAAGTTCTCCTGAGGAAAGCATAGAAAGTTCCTTTAAATAGAATGCTCAGGGGGAAATTTTTTATTTCAAGATATAAAATTAGCAATGCATTTGACAGTTCAATAATTTTAGCACTACTAATATTGGCTAATTTTCGGACTTTGAGTATGATTAGTTTACCTTATTTCACTCTAAGAAAGCATCTATCACACTGATGTATTCATTTCTTATTTCAATTTATTTAAGGGGAAAATAGCATATTTAACTTTAAAATCACAATTTTATATTTATTTAATTCCAGAGCTCCCAGCCACTTTGGAGACATTATTTCCATTCTCTCTATATCTTGGCAGTATGAGGAGGAAATACTCATTGATTGGTCTCTTTTCTGTCTCAGGCTTGAAGGACAATTGTTGAAGTAAATGATGCATAAATATGTCTACTCATGGTCTTGAGCTGCTTGGGTTGTTTCTTAACTTCCTAAGCTTATATCAGAGGTTCTCAAAGTGCCTTTTCACTTAACTTTTATTAGTGTACAGAGTAGGAAAATTTCACTGATACAGTTGGGTAGTATCAAAGAAGAATATCCACAATTTTATGAAAAGGCTATTAAAAATAATCTTTCCTTGTCCAATTAGTGAGGCTGTTTTTCTTCATATACTTCAACTAAAACAAACTGCAACAGATTGAATGCGTAAGCAGATATGACAATCCAGCTACCTTCTGTTAAGCCAGATATTAAAGAGATTTGCCAAAAAATAAAAATAAAAAAAGTATAACAATGCACTCTTCTTGCTAATTTTTTGTTTTGTTTTGGAAAATTCAGTTATATTTCATTAAAAATGTTATTTGATTAACACATAGTGGGTTTTTTAAATTTCTCAGTTTTAATTTCTAATACATGTAACCTACATAGATGAAAATTCTTTCAATCCTAGTTTTTAAGTGTATAAAGGAGTTCTGAGATCAAAATTTTTGAGAACTGTTGGTACACAGGTACAGAATTGAGTTAAATGCTGGCTTTTCATATTGGAATCCTGAGGTGCCCAATGATGGAAGACTCCGGTGTTGTTAAGGGGTGACTTAATCAAGATTTAATAGATAATGCAAGCAAAGCATTTAGTACTGTCTCTAGAATAAAGTAAGTGAACAGTAAATGTTAGTTATTATTGTTGCCCTTATCTTACAGTCTCAAAAATGCTAGTTATCATCATTATTATTATTGTTAGTAGTAGTATTACAACATCTGTAACTTATTGGTGATATACAAGGTGATCTCTTGTTTCTTTATAACGTGTATGGGGCTATATTCAATACCTCTTCAACTTCTTTCAACAAGTAACCCTAAATTTTCATGTGAATATATCATTTCATGAGACAATATCCATCTGCCAGAGACTTCAGGACTGCAAAAGCAAACGTGTATACGGTAGAGAAGTGACAGGTTTACTAAGAATGAGTTTTCTTCTTGTAAGGAAGGAAAAGAAAATGGCCATAACTACTGAATTTCTGTAAGTAAATGTAATCCTTTTAAAAAAATCTTGCCTCTTTGACAAGGACTGATTAAAGGTTATAATCTCCTAAAATATCTAGGAGAAAGGCCATGACAACCTATGGTTCTGTGACAAAAAAAAAAAAAAGGCAATTGGTTATTCTAATAGTCACAATTGTAGTTAACCAGGATAGAGGAAGGACACTGGGTTAGGGGAAGGTAAGGAAAAGCAGCTGAAATATCCAAACACAGGACATTTCTGGGAAAAAAAATCTTTGGAGAAAATCAAACTATACAGAAATGAAGCTATGTAAGTTTTCAGGGCACTGAACAGGAGAAATAGCTCTTTTTATTGGACCATATAATAGTTCTCAGAGCTGTTTTTTTTTTTTTACACATCTGATCTTATTTAATCACTGGGAAATAAGCCTACTAAATTGGAAATTATTCACACATATTTGTCTGAGTACACAAGGTGGAGGAGAGATACAATAGAGGAAATTAGAATTATAGTTCAATTACGTTCGTACATTACTTTTAATGAAGAGGCAATTAAATTTAGACTTTAAAAAATTTTTTATTGGGCAATTACTTGAATTAGAAGATCCAAATTATAATTCCTATGAGGCATTTTAGGAATAACATGAAAACATAAGGTGGAGGATCTTTTGAAAAGGTCAGATGCTGACCATCATAATCAAGGAAACATATTTGCACAGGTATGCAGCAAGTAAAAAAGCTCCTCCATTGAAGTGAAATCAATAAAATATGATAATTTGTAAAAAAATGCTAATCTTTTCAGTTTATGATGTGTTACTGCAAAATGTCTAAGAAAAATGGGGGAAAGGCAGAGCTTTAAACATTGGTTTGGGGGCATCTGGGTGGCTCAGTCCATTGAGCGACCAACTCTTTGATTTCAGATCAGGTCATGATCTCAGGGTCCCGGGATTGAGCCCTGCATTGCGCTCTACACTGACAGGATGGAGCCTACTTAGGATTCTCTCTCTCCTTCTCTCTGGAACCCCTTCCCCTCCACTCAACACTCTCTCTCACTCTCTAAATAAATAAATAAACAAATAAATAAATAAATACTAAAAAAATAAACATTGGTTTGTCATGAACACCAATGAATAGCACCAATGAGTAGCATAAATATGAGTTAAGAAGATTACTTCAGAGCCTCTTTAATCTGTTCTTCTCTCAAGTTTCATATATATATTTAAATTCTCCTCCACCTCTCTACCTATTCACTCACCATCTCAAGTGAGATAGCATTTTAGGTTTTTGCTTTTGTTCCTGTTGAGAACAAGATTACAAACTCAATTGGGCTTCCACTCCTTCTGGCGTTGCTGATCCTGTGTGGAAGGGAATCAAAAGAATGAAGGCAACCAACTGGCAGATCTTAAAATGTCACTGCTTGTAAAGTTAGCGCCCAAATATAGGAAAGAGACAAGTAAAAAGAAGAAAGAGAAGGAGGAAAAGGAATCATGGAAGAAAGTAGGGAGAGAACAGGGGAAAAGATGGAGGAAGGCAAGAGAGGAGAAGAAGAATGGGGAACAACAAGCATCCTAAAATTTTCTGTTCCTCTACTATGACTGTAACTGTTAAATCCAGGTTTCATCTGTTATTTTTCAGGTTGCATTTTCACTGGTCCTGGAAACATCCAACTAGATCTATGCCTCAGACAGACACAGGAAACTAAAACACTTAAAATAAATAACAGAGCTCTGATTTAACCAAAGCCTGGAGATAAAAAAAAAAAAAAAAAAAAAAAAATAGGGGCGCCTGGGTGGCCCAGTCGGTTAAGCGTCCGACTTCAGCCAGGTCACGATCTCGCGGTCCGTGAGTTCGAGCCCCGCGTCAGGCTCTGGGCTGATGGCTCGGAGCCTGGAGCCTGTTTCCGATTCTGTGTCTCCCTCTCTCTCTGCCCCTCCCCCGTTCATGCTCTGTCTCTCTCTGTCCCAAAAATAAATAAAAAAAGTTGAAAAATAATAATAATAATAAAAAAAAATACAGCACTATTTATCAGAACCCTAACACAATCCAACATTTTAACTGCTGAAACACAATTAATAGCTGGCACCATATTCTGCTACCCAAGCCACATGCTAGCTGGTGATTAAATGGTTGTCACAGAAACAGAAATCTCAGCTTCGTTAGTGCTACTGTAATGTGGCACTAATGTAGCATCAAATTCCACAATGAAGAAAAATTTGTTAATCTTCTGGTCTTGTCTTAGATGTTGCATATGATCTCCTCTTGAGTTGTTTCATGAATTTTGTCCTTTGTTTATTCTTAAATTAATTAGCTCACAACCAATGAGCTTAAAAATCAAGTCTCAATATGACTGTAACGCATTTCCCTGTGTTAAGCTGGTAGAAAAAAACTGAATAGAGTAGCTGTGGTTTTGGCAACTACGCTGGGATTTGGGTTGGGCAGAAGAAATGCCATTCATTCAGGGTAAAGCACAGGGTAGGCCTAGCAGTAAGAAGACCCATCTGAAAATCTGACACAAGATGCTGATTTGAATGAAAGTTTTAAGCAGCCAGGGCACATAAAGATGCAGAACCAAGTCTATAGAGAATAGCTGTTGCTGAGATCAAAGGTGTATCTTCACATGACCAATTTCAGAGGGCCTAACGGTTTCACATTGATCTTTCCAACTGTAGCTAACCATTTCAGCAGCCACAACTTTGTTCCTGTAGTATTAAGGTCAATGAAAATAAGTCACAGTAGCTAATAAGTACTATATTTGAAAAATTACCCTGTTTTTGCACCAGACAAAAAGTTCCCTTGCTGATGAGGTCAGCATTAGAGCTCTCTTTCTTCTTCTCCACCCAGCTTTCTTTCATAAATTGGCAATATGTACACAAGCAAGAAGATTTAGCTATAGGTAGGTGGGATCTATTCACTCTATAAGATTAAAAAAATACAACAAAGATAAGATTTTTGATTGAAGCCACTTTTGCTCAACTCATTTGCTGTTACTTTTAAAAAATTTAGTCGACTAAGATAGCTTAGATTCTGTGTATTCTGGCAAAAAAAAAAAAAAAAAAGCCACAAAAAACAAAACACCCTAAAATAAAACAAAATACTCTAAAACAATGCAAACAATTACTGTATTCACCAACAAAGAGGACAACAAAAACTGGCCTTCTATATTACAAAAAGGCAAAGGAAAGCTAGAAAATTCCCTAAGAAGATGACCTTTCTGAAATCTTACAATAACCATCAAAAGTCTCATTAGGTT
Organism: Panthera onca; assembly: GCF_046562875.1. Taxonomy (NCBI): domain Eukaryota; kingdom Metazoa; phylum Chordata; class Mammalia; order Carnivora; family Felidae; genus Panthera; species Panthera onca. The sequence continues at coordinate 91,022,649 of NC_138342.1, forward strand.
TTAGAATTCCATTACAAAATCTGGATTGATTTGATTTTTCTTCAAGCCCACACTTAATACAGAGCAAGTAAGTATTTGAGATGACCTTCCTTTATCTTCTAAATGGCTATTGGGACAGTTCACTTAACAATCTTTTGTCAAAGTTACATAAAAGCTGTCCTTCATATGGGTGACAAGAGTCAACAAATACATAGATGGGATTATTGGTCAAGGTAAGAAAGGAAGAGACAGCTTCATTCACACTGAAATAGCTCCCCAGGTGTTTCCCTATAAACTTCCAGAATTTACCATCTGTTAAATGGAATGGTGGCCAGAAAGTCCAAACTGATTAGCTTTTACTCACAGAAAAATCTCTGGTTTTCCATTTATTACCATTTGTTTTATTTTTATAAGTCATTATCAATTAAAGCAGTAAAAGATATTATTTTTTTAACCTGTCTCAAAATCCTCTAACATACCAGCTTAAACCAAGTCATGTTTTCCATGATATTTATTACCCCCAAGCAGATACAATTTTCATTGCCCAAAAAATGGTACAACAGGGCTTGGAAAATATGTGCTGATTTGCCTGGGTGCTAAAGCATCACCAATAATTTTGATTAATGTGTCTTGACACTGAATGCATTAGCCATACAAGATTTGTCTTGCTTAAAGGCTAATTAGAATTCAAGTCAGCATGATACCTGCTTCTGAGGATTATAGCAAGAACATTTGTTGTAATAAGAACCTCTAGGCAGCTAGTTTTTGTAATGATTGATTTGTAAAATTATTGAGGGAAAAAAAAGAATGAGAAAGTAGAGTCTGTCTCAAAAACACTATTTCCCTTAAGGATAAAATTTGAGTATAAATTAAAACATCTTGGTGATATGATGAAAATGAACTACAATAGCAGGTTTATTTAAAACTCAGAAAACGTAACTTTCAGCTTTTTTTTGTTGTTAACAGGATTACATCATGAAAGCACATTCAGGATGTTTATTGGAGATTTCGTTATGGCTGCTAAAAATCTCTGATTTCTGGTTGTATGAGTTTCCTAATTGGATTCTAAAATTACTCAACTGCTCAGACACAGTTTGTACAAGCAGGAAATAATTACAAGTAACAATAATAGAATCTTATCCTTTTAACCACTATTTCTTCCTTTTCTTAAATATCCTATTTAACCACTATTTCTTCCTTTTCTTTTTTCTTTTAGGAATGCATTTCAAACCTTCCTCTGCTATTTTAAAATGTAATTTGATCTTTCTGAAGAAGGAACCTCATCTCTAGTAGATTTAGATGGTAAATTTCTATAGATTATTGAACATTGTAATTAATCCTAAGAATGCCAAAGTAAATGTTCCTGCCACCTGTAATATTTAGTCTTTATATGATTTAGTGTCAAGGATGATTCCATATAACGAGGTATAAAGAATTAGTTACTGTCTCATAACTCTCCCAATCTTCAAATTCTTAATCTGAGTGTCAAATCTTTACTAATGTGGAAGCCAGAACAAAAATATCAAGCTTGAGAGAAAATAGTGTAAATTTTTTTTCCATCTAAATGACTTTTTTCATTTGATATAATTTTAACTATACTGTATTTCCCTACTCTATTAATTTTATTATGTAAAGTTTTCCCAATTTACTTTCTGAATATGATGAGGTAAACTGGTGGTGTCTGTGGAAAGCTGAAAAGCAGACATTGAAAAATCCATATTTGTAAGAAATGTCTTAGTCTGGGCAACACTATGCCTGGGGCCTAGAGAATTTCCTCCATTACATGTCCAGTTTTTCTTCTGAATAGTGTAGGAAGGAGAATTTTGATAGTACCGTGTCTTATGCCCAGAATGTTGTGTTCCCTCATCCTTTATCCCTGGAATATATTTGAGTTATAGGAAAAGGGAAATAGTGTGATGTTTCAAGAGAAAGTAGGTTACCTTACTGCTCTTAAAGGTGATATTCATCCGTCACTGCAAAGGAGTTTCCAGAATTTATGTCTATTAACCTATAGAATGTAAATGGCTTTACGTTCTCCGAGTTAAAATCACTTATGTTAAGAAAGACTATATGGAATAGGTGCCTAACCAATGCTTCCAATATTCTGAGCTCTGAGAGAAAAAAAGAGTAATAGCTAAAATTTATATAGGATTTACTATATGCTTGGCAACACTTTAGAGTTGCACATATATTAACTAATTTAATCTATACAACAACTCTCTGAGGTATGCACAACAATGATTTTATTAGGAAACCCGAGGACAGGAAGATTATTGTAACTTGCCCAATGTCATGATACAGCTTCATTAACTGGTGGAGGTGGAACCAGGACACATACACGGGTGGTCTGGTTCTAAAGCCAGGGCTCTTGATCACTGGTCTATACTGCTTCACTACTAGGGCAATACAATCATAAAAGGGGTAAGTAATGTATTTACATTTTTCAAAATAAGTGTGGAGAGAAAAATATTTTAAAAATGGTAACTTTAAATCTTATCCTTTTATGTGTTATCAGAAAAGCTAGTTATAATAAGTTTTACCCATGAAAAACATATTAGAAGCCTTGTTTATAAAAATCATTTTCTGAGCTCAAATCTTATTCCAGAAGATCAATGTCTGCATGGTACATTGTGCATAATTTAATTTTCCCAGTTGAACATCTTGACACTATATGAACCATGAATGCATGAAATAGGAATTCCAAATGTCTTCCACATGGTGAGACAACTTTCCAATACTTGTGCAGGAAGCCTAAGAGTAGTTTGAAATTAAGATATGCCTGTTCTTGGTGACTTTTATTATGTATGCCCAAGGTATTAGCACTTGTCTCTGAGTGGGACTCTGAAGTGATAGATAGATGAGTCTGCTGTCTGTATTTAGGCACTTTGCTCATTTCCTGAGAGCTGTGTGGAAGGCATTTGGGTGCTCATTAAGTTCCCCACCATTCCCCGAGAGCAACAGGTGGCGAATCAAAGCTTCCCTGGTATTTCATGGCTGGTTTCCTCAATGTCTTGGAAATAACGGATGGCATTTGCATGCTTTCTGTAGTACCAGCAGATAAGAAGGGGATGGATAGCAACAGGAAGAAGTATTTCCAAAGCATAAACTAACACACAAGTTCTTGCTACCACACATTCTAAATCCATACATGTGGTTTCATCTTTTAAATATTGTTACTCATTCAAACTATGAAATCATAATTAACTATCCTGTGGTTAGCAACCTAGCAGAAGCAAGGTACAGTAAAGGAATAAAGAACATCTCAAGTTAATGAAGCCATATCATAAAGTTATAAATTTGTAACTCTACATTTATAAATATCCAATGACTACTAATGACTATGTGTTCTTAAATTGTCTCCTTCAGAACATGACTTTATTTTTTAATGTTTTATTTATTTTTTGAAGGAGAGAGAGAGAGAGACAGAGCATGAGCAGGGGAGGAGCAGAGAGAGAGGGAAACACAGAATTTGAAGCAGGCTCCAGGCTCTATGCTTTGAGCACAGAGCCCAATGTGGGGATTGAACCCATGAACCATGAGATCATGACCTGAGCCGAAGTCGGACGCTCAACCGACTGAGCCACCCAGGCGCCCCAGAACATGACTTCTTTATACTGAGCACCTACTACCTACATTATAAAGAAAGAATACTGCCCACATCCTGAACTAGAGCAAGAAGTCAAAGCTATTAAACCAAAGCCAGAATCTGTGATTTAAATCAAACAGTGGGTAGTTCCCCAGCAGTACTTGATAATTAAAGAGAAAAGTATCTCTAGTGGAGGATAAAAAGATTTTATCAATTGGTAACTAATAAAGGCTTTAAAAACAAAGGAAAATATCAGCTATACAATCTCAATGGCATACATCTGGCAATGTCCTAGGACCCTAGGAATAAAAGCATTTACTGGAGGTGGCAAATCACCAACACTCTTCCCAATCTGAAAAAATTCAAAACATCTGGACTAGTTCACATACAACTAAGGAAATGCCATGGGATGTTTTACATGGTGGAAGACAGAAAATGAGTAAGAGGTAATGATAACAATAGTGGTAACTGAAATAGTTTTCTGATTATTTCAGGGGGTAAAGCCCCAGTACCTTTACCCTTACATACTCTTTTCTCTCTATGACAGTGCCTCATACTCCGGAGAAGGGACAGCTGGATTTTGGTGCAGCGCTGAGGTTCCTGCCACATGAGCTGACATTGACAGCACAGCCCTGCTAACTTAGGAGCCAGTGCTGCAGAAAACCCTGCCCCAGACCTTCCCCAATGACCCTCCTTTCCAACGCCTTTCCCCTTACTTATAACGCAACCAGGTTCTTTTAAACTAATATTGAGTATAGTTTTCTTAAATTTGTTTAAAAATCTATGACCTTCTGATCATTTGTAAAAAGATTTTTTTTAATGCACAGGAATTACTAAGTAACTGCCATAAATTAACTCTACAGCAGGAAATCACATATTTAATGAAGTTATTTTGCTAAATATCAAATGATAAGGAAATGACTTTGACCCTTTAGTAAACTGTTGTCATAGGGTATGCTTTTCCACTGAGGAAGCCAAAGACAAAATACATTAAAAGGAGTATCTGAATGTCTATGATACTAATCTGGAAACATCAAACAAAAGCAGAAATTTCTGCATGCTAATCTGAAAAACACAGTTTTTGAGTCTGTTACTTATACCAAATATACTCATAAAATATATGTGATACCATATGATATCTGGGAACTCAATAATTTAACATGTTTATTCTAAAGCCATATTATCTCATGTACCATACTTCAAACACAACCTTCATCAAACAGTATACATGACCCCCACACTGAAACTAGGATTATTAATTTTAGAATGGTCTAATGCACGCTAAAGATTAATTCAAAATCAATGAAAACAATGTAAGGAAAAATCTTACTTGCATCATGTTACTCTATCAAACACTTTTAGAATTTAAAAAATACCTAAGACTTTTAATCTTTATTTATGTAATTATGATTATGATTATAATTATGATTATTTTACTTTTAAGCTTTAAAAAGCAGATCTTAAAGGAGTAACTACTGCTAAGGCAGTAGAAGTTTAAGCCTTGCCAGTTGCCATGTGAAAAATTTTAAATAATTTTAAAAAATGTATGTTTCTTGACCTTTTTAAGTAGTTTTAAAACATGTAAAACTATGCTTTCAAATTAAGCTTTAAGCAATTATTTCAAAAGATACATACAAAGTTCATGGAAATAGTATATGGGTCAGAATAGTTTAGTAATCGGATTTGTACTTTGCAGTGGGAGTTATTGACAGGAAGTGGAAGCAGAAAACATATTAAAGCGATTATTATAATGAGTGAATTACAAAAACAGCTGCCTCCATGTTCGATTGATGGGGATGTTAAGACTCTGATTCTAGTCAAAATCTGATAGGATGTTAAAAATAAAATTAAAATGTGAAAGTAGACATTCTAGACTTAAAAGAATTCCTATTGGCACTTACATTTTTCTAGGGGCGTAGTAGGTTCAACAGTAGAATATACTGTCCAGACATGTTTGCCATATGTCCAGCAATGGCAAATGTTAGCAATACCTGTGTTTAGTTCTCAATTTAAAAAATTTAAGTGAGATGGCTGGAGAGTGTTTAAAGAGAGGCATTATATTTTTAGTTTTCATTTTTTCCTATTTTCCTTTGATTTTTGTGGCTTTCTTAATTACATTTCTATGAAGCTGAGACTGTCAGTGCAGTATTTACCTTTATCCCCGGAAGTCCAGGAAGCCCAGGAAGCCCTGGTTCACCCTACATAGGAAAATCACATAGCATTATAGAACAATAGTCACTCAGTCACAGTATGTGGAGAAAAACATGGTAAATGTTCCTAGCTGAATACTTGCTGCATATATATACATACATAAATGCTGTCTAGTTTCAAGGACTTTGGTGAGATTACAGTTCAGTCAACTCTTGATTCAGGGATTGGTTGACTATTTTGTAGATTTTTCTGGATTTTTCTCTCTTCCTGCCATCTCACTCCTCATTGGCATTTCTACCAGAAGGCAAGCAAGAGAAGTAGAAGGAAAAGGCATTCCTACGTTTTATTATTCCCTGGTAAATGATTTCTTGTGGAAGCTGAGGCTCTTTGCTGAAATGAGGATTATGTACACATTTGAATAATGCATCCTATTCCAGGGCTCTCTTACCTCAGATAATCAAGAGTTGGCTGTGTGAACAGATGGTCACACCAAAACAATATACATTAAGTCTTGCTCACTTAAAAGTATAGTAAGATTTCTTTTCCATTCCTGAATGATGAGAAGATAAATGCACGGTTAAGATTATACTTAACTCCAGCCTGTATCTCTGACCATTGTTGAGTCTGGGTAACCCTGCTTAGCAATTTTGGGCTAATGGTACCCTGTGTGCAGCTGTTCCTGAATTCAGGTTTGAGATTAAGTGATACATTTTGTGTGAGTGCACTGGAGTCAAACTAAATCTCATTTGCACAGAATTGTCTACATTATTTTAAGTACAAAGTACAGTGACAAGAGGTTACATTGCTTAGAAAATCTCCTGAATTCCATTACAGAAGCATAAAGGAAATGCTGGGGAAAATGAAAGTCCATCCTGTATTGGACTGAGATGACTATTATTTGTGGAAACAATATTTGAGGCTAAAAGGCACACACTGTTTCATAATGGTCAGTCAGTGGGATAGACAAAAATACCCAAAGAGATTAGGGCATCAAACTAAGTAAAAGTGGTAAAGAGAGGTACTGCTTTTAATCTAAATGCTTTGACAATCCCCATTCCATGGAAAATCTATTAAGAATAACCAGATATTTCATCTTTAACAGTAGTATTTTCATGTTACGAAAAGCCATAATGTGCTCTGGTATTATAAAAAAAAAAAATGACTCCACACACTGTTTATTAAGCCGTATGGTTAGACATAGAGGGGACAATGACTTTCCTGATGGTTTAGTTCACAGGAGCTTCAGGAATGCAAAAGAAAAACTATGCCGTTTGAAACTATATAACTGAAAATTTGCACTGTGAACAGTAAGACTAAGATGAGGTTAAGCCAGAGAAGAAAGAATGGTCATTAAGAATTTGATATTCCATTCAAAGAATACTTGTCCAAGTAGATTAAACTATACACAGAAACATTATACATTGGATTTTCTTTTTCCTTTCCCTTTTGCCTTTCAATCAATAAATTTAAGAAGCTCTAATAAACAGGGCTTGCATCCATATTTTACTGAAGATTCTCTTTTACTTAAAAAAAAAGTACAAGGCCTTTGAATGCACAGTAAACTGCAGTAGAATATACAACCAATAAAAGTAAACATATTGGTGATAAATCTATAGTTTTGTATTGTTTTAGAAAAGTCCCCTCAAACTCAGGACATCCTATTTGAACCATCTGTGAAAATATATAGGTCCTATCACTGTTTCTATACAAGAGAAATGTCCTCTCCACACACTTCCCTTCCACCATATTAAAAGGATTGTATGTTTACTTAAAAAAAGAGTTTTATATACACATGCATACATAGACACACATCTATGTTTTCTAACAGTGAGAAATGTGTATAAGACATTATGGAATATTTTGTAACGTAGATTGAATACTTACAGAGACTCTGAGCATTTAGCTATTCCCTATATCACATGTGTATGTATATATATATATATTTATATTAGATTATTAAATGAACTTTGTAAAGGACAGATATTTCATGAATTCATATTTCATAGTATTGTATTTTTGTAAACTTGACCTTTCCAAATTTATGTTTATTTAATGTAGCAGTCGACACAATGAAAGATTATAAAATATTTAATGTTACCCTTTGTGGAACATCTCAACATTTTCAGGAAGACTTCTCTTCCTATATGAGTTCCATGAAGGCCTGTCTTCCAGTTAAGACAATGTTTTGTTACCTTCACTCTTGCCTGCTTCTTAGCTCAGGAGCTTCTCTGGGGTGAGGTCTTGGGCATGCACAGCCCAAGGTCAGATGTGGGTCCTAATTAAGAATTGGTTTCGGGGCGCCTGGGTGGCGCAGTCGGTTAAGCGTCCGACTTCAGCCAGGTCACGATCTCACGGTCCGTGAGTTCGAGCCCTGCGTCAGGCTCTGGGCTGATGGCTCAGAGCCTGGAGCCTGTTTCCGATTCTGTGTCTCCCTCTCTCTCTGCCCCTCCCCCGTTCATGCTCTGTCTCTCTCTGTCCCAAAAATAAATAAACGTTGAAAAAAAAAAAAAAATTTAAAAAAAAAAAAAAAAAAAAGAATTGGTTTGTTCTTCCATTTGAAGAATACTTGTCCAAGTAGATTAAAATTTACCCATTATATTTTGGGTTCTTTTTCCTTCTTTCCTTTTGACTCTTTACCCTCCATTAAAAGAGACCCTTGTCTGCTGTTAAATTCGACTCTGCTTTTGCCCCACGTTTCTGTTAGAGTATATATTTCTAGATATGCAGTATATATTTCTAGATATACTTCAACTGGGAGGGTCCCTTCCAATGGGGAATCAAGTATTTTTATCCCTTTAAAGTTAGAAAATATATTTTAAAGAGATGCAGAGAAGGTAGAAAAGTAAGAACTATGTGATGAAACACAATACCTATTTTTATAAATCTACACATTCACTTTACAAACAGAAATACACACTCTAACTCATGTATCAATCACACATTTTACTGTTGAATCTCGAAAAGAAAAAAAAAACAAACTATAATGAAACCATTTCTACATTACGAATGTGGATGTAAATAACAAATTTTCATACTGGACAACACCAGACAGTGGAAAGCGAATCAGTGGGCTTTTCCTTCTGTCCAGAAACCCTACATTTCTGGGAATGTCCCTAATGCAGGAGGTTAAGTACTGAATCCACAGCACAGTTCTGTACTGATGAGGGAAATGCTATGGAAGATCTCTTGAATTGATTCTGTACTCAGTTCTGTTTGTCATTTTCTAATGTAAGTAAGCAGCAAGCATGGGAGGACTCTACTTTTAAAGCAATGTTGGGGTAAGTACTGCCAAATCCTGATACTGGACAAAGGAAGTCATAAATATTGTGGGCAAGTGAGATTGCGTCAAAGGGTAGAATCTGGCTTAAATATTGATGAAAAAGATGCTGTGCATTTCAGGGCACATACTCATTCAAATAGGTTGTAAGCTTTTAATGAATCCACCCCTTCTCTTGATATAATTTAAAGCAGATTTTTAATGAAATGCGAGGGAAATCCAATGTTTCCATATGTAAGCCTACAAACTTCCAGGAATGAATCTAAACCTGTATTTCTAAATAATCATGAGAAGGCAATATTTTATTAAAAAATTGAAAATCATTTGAGATCTTCCACTCTGAAAACAGTGGGACCTATACAAGATTATAGCAGATTTGTTTCAGTTTTTGTTAAAAAGACATAATAGTCTTGTAGGCATTTCTTTTAGTATATCAGATTTAGAGAGTAATTTAAATTTAGCCTTGAAATTTTAAATACTAAGGAGTCTAAAATTAGATCATCTGAGAAGATTATTTGCTTTTTCAAACCAAAGCAGACCACAGATCTCTGATGATAGCACCAATTTCAAATTTCTTACATAAAGAATCAGTAGGAAATCTTAGGGATTAAATAGAAAATTTCGCAGAGTTCTGCTGGGCCCTTTGAAAAAGTCTGAACTTTACTTGAAACTGGGCCTGAGGAATCATTGCTCTTAGAGCCTGTGTTTCAAAGAAAACTCTATTTTTAAAAATTTTAAAAGAACATGAAAGACCTTCTCAAAAATTACTTTCATTGTTAAGTCTTTAAAGCAAAGCAATGATCTTCTTCTCAATGACTTCAAGAGTGTGGGGACATTATTTTTTTCATGTCTTAAGGTTCCAAACTCCTATAATGAGATTTATTCTCTGTTTTCCTTTATACCAATGAGGCAAATTCTATGTCTCTAATCACATTTTTTCTACAACATCAGCTATTGCTAGATAAAGGCAGAGTCGTGATCTTAAGAGCTTTAACCTAATGTGGAATTCACATTTACTTGTTAGCTACAATACATCTGTTATCTAAAATCTAACCACATTGGGCACTGATATCCAGATGCTCAGACAATAAACTGCTAACAGTTGTTTCCTGCCTCAGACCCAAATGAGAATATGAATGCAAAAAATAATCACTGCATATCCTCTAATTGATCACTGAAGTGAAGCACAAATGATTAAAAAAAAATCACATATGTATCTGTAGATTAATGGTTAAAGTACTTGGCTAGTGTCTCCAATTAAAATTTAGTTTATTAACAAATCTGGTTTGTATAACATAACATTCATTGCATAGGTAGATATGATTCACATAAAAAATTATCAGTAAGGAAGTATTTGAAATGAAAAGAAAAGGAATATAAGAAACTATCATTCCCTACTGAAACAGTTTAGTAAATATTCATTTCTTCTCATGAATGATAGAAACATGCAGAGTATCTTGAAACATGCAAGATAAGTTGTTGGCATTCCAACCCAACTGATCTTTGTTAGCCTCAAACAGCTGAGTATATGCAGACGTTAGTTAATAAAGCATCTTTTTACATGTACACAGTGTTTCATATTTGGCTATGGTCAGCATCAGTCCTTTTAAAATGCAGAACAATCAATAACACTCCGCATGCAAAGCATGAAAATTGTATCATTTTGCAATAATTGCTTTCATTTTACACAGTGGATAGTAGATATAAAATGGCAAATATGAGACAAAGAACACACTAGAATAAAGATGTTACCTTTTGCCCTGGACGACCAGATTCTCCAGGTTCCCCCTGACCAAAGAAAACCAAAGATGAAAAAAAAAAACCCAAAAAACAAAAAACAAAACAGTCTTAAGACAATTTTCCAAAACCTCAGGCCTCTGGACACTTTCACAGAGATAGCCTAGTCTCCTTGATCATATGTGTTTCATTCACTTTATTCTATTACTCTATATCTCACTAGAGACAGGAACTTTTTTTTTCTTTTTTTTTTTTTTTTTTTTTGCTGCGGACATAACTAAAGCTCACATATGAATCCACATTTCCATAAAAACCAATCACAGAGACAAGTGAAGGCAAGACCTCTTATTTAAGTCTTTACCAGATTTCTAGCAGATACTCCCTGTTGTGTTTGGAAGCTGATTATTGAAGAAGAATAAAAACAGTTATAACCATCAAACTTGGAACAAAAGAAGAGAAAGCAGAGACTTATAAAATTCAACACTGTAACTCCTGGGGTATAAACACTCACAACGCTATAGTTACCTTAATTCCTGCCGCAGATGATCCAGGGTCACCCTAAAACAAAACCCGTGGGAGATTATTCCACAAGTTATGAGAATAGGAAACATACAAACACACAGAAAACCATCTCGACATGGCACTCAAAGGGAGCCCCATGACTAACGGGCCTGACTATGCTCCATAAAATGATATCAACATATCAGCTGTTAAGATGTAAACAATTTCCAAGGTAAACAATGCACTTTCTAAAAACATGGGTTTATTTTGAAAGCAAAATACTTAACGACTATATTCCTTAAAGTAAATATAAATATACAAATATGTATCTCTTTCCTTGATACAGTGCTAAAAGTGTGTTCTAAAGTAATAAATTATAAATTGGAGACCTGGAACTTTGGTTTTCTCTATTTCTGGAATTTATTAATGTCACGGGCTATCAGTTACTGGGAGTTCCTTGACCCTCTGGGTCTTCAGAAAGTCAGGGTTCAACAGATGAAGTCAAAGGGTTAATGATGTCGAGCTGGAAAAAGCCACGTAGCAGGTCAGTTTGTTTTCCTCATGAAGCACAGTCACAGTTATGACCGGCACATTTTCTCTAGCTTTACATTTATTTCATCGTGATGCAGTCACCAGAAAATTACAGGATGATGGATGACTCATGGGTGGCAGGGACACATGTACGATCTGAGAGAAGATCTTGAGATAGAATCTGGTTTTCTAAAAGGCAATGTATTCCTTTGGGAATTCACAGAGGGTGACTACATTTTCAAAGCAAATATGCTATAAAATAAGCAGAGAGATTAGTAGAAAAGAATAGGGAGGTTAGTTAAGAATGTTGCTTATTTCTGAAATGAAGCCAGCAATGGGCCTAGATTTTTAAGCTCCTTCTAGCCCCTTGTCCCGTGAACATGCTACAAGGCAAAACAGGGAGAAAACTTAGCCATTTGAGACTGTCAAGAAGATAGGAACAGCCATAAGGAGGAAGGCACATACTTGGATTTCCTCAGCTGTCACATCTGTGCAAGTGCTCAAGGAACTCCAGGGGTCTAGTTCCTTGTTCTGGATTTAGGAAGCTCCTCATCGCTCTCTTTCAGAGACAGAGATGAGGCCTCAGGCCTCTGTGCCTGGAGCACTTGTCCCCCTTTCTGAATCCCTTCCCCCTCTCCAGGCTGGGATCTTCTCTCTCTTGAGGTCTTGGCTTAAGTGGCTCTGCCTCAAAGAACCCTTCACCAACCAACTTAAGATTTATGCCCCTTACATCCACATCTTACTGTTCACACTGAGCTCTGTTCATGTCCTGCATAGCTCACTCTATAATTACGTACTTATTGTCTGTCCCTTCATTAGACAATCAGCCACATGGGGGCAGATTCAGTGTCAATTTTTATTCAGTGCCTAGCCCATAGTATATGCTCAATACATATATGATGAATAAATGAACAAATCTCAAAAAGAATGTTTTAAATAAGTCAGCAGTCAAGGATCAAAATGAAAAGGTGGCGCCTGGGTGGCTCAGTAGGTTGAGTGTCCAACTCATGGTCTGTGAGATTAAGCCCTGTGCGGGGCTCTGTGCTGAGTGTAGAGCCTGCCTGGGATTCTCTCTCTCCCTCTCTCTCTGCCCCTCCCCTGCTTGTGCTCTTTATCTCTCTCAAAAAAATAAATAAACTTAAAAAAATGAAAAAAATTTAGGAAGGAAAACAAGCTTAGGAAGAAGAAGGGAGTAATAAATTAGCTTACTGAGGAAACTGATATATATGTGATCCTCTGTGATGTCTGTAATTGTTTTAACCCAAGAAAAAATTAAAACATGACAAAACATAAGAAAAGGACCTTAAATACTATATTATACTGATTTCTCTTTCTAATCATTAACATTTGATTGAGTTCCAAATGGGAAGTGAAATAAATGTGGCTAATAAAATAATACTTATTTCTATTTCTACTAAATCAAATCTGAAAGCCATCAACACCAATGAATCAGGTTTGTAATAGTTTGCACAATAAGACCTTTGTATTCCTAAAAGCAATTTTGACTTTGCTAAGTCCCTTCCCTCATCTCATTTATACCTCATAAAACTCTGATGAGATAGGGCAGATATTACTATTTTCATTTAATAGATAAGGACATTGAAGCAACAAGAGGATAAGTGAATTTTGGACTTCCTATACTCCATTGCCATGTTCTTTTTATTAGAATAAGAATTATTGGTTTATTTCATTTTGACAACAGGGCATAAAGGTTCCAGTCAACTTGTAAATAAAAGGAAGCTGCTTGTATTAACTGCAGTTTAAAACCTTTTATTTTTAGTGTCTTAGTGGAAAGTGGCTGGATAATCCACAAATGAGAATAAAGACTAGATTTAGTTCTCATAGGAAGTAGATGGAAAGAAAAGGACAGTTTCCTGAAAGGCTGATTTATTTGTGGAAATTGGAGCAGTTTCATTTGATGGGGGACTATGAGTGATATTTTAATTTTCTTTTTAAAAACTTAGACTGTGAAATCTCGAGGAATTTTTCTAACTTTTAAGTGGCAAGACAACTGCTGAAAGCCAGTCATAAGTTAAACATTTTAAAGGATAATGCTGCAGGGAGTAGAAATAAAACAGTCAGTTTTCATCATCCTCATTTCTGCAAAAGTGAGAGCAAACGCAGGATTACAGTAGGAAAACCCAACTATGTCTTTTTTTAAAATATATGAAGTTTATTGTCAAATTGGTTTCCATACAACACCCAGTGCTCATCCCAAAAGGTGCCCTCCTCAATACCCTCCCACCCCCCTCAGTTTGTTCTCAGTTTTTAAGAGTCTCTTATGCTTTGGCTCTCTTCCACTCCCAACTACGTCTTAAGTAGACTCTTAGCTTCATAAGTCAGCTGGTCTGGAAACCCAAGTTTTAACAGGGTAAGTCACAAATGGGAAAATTCTTTGAGAAGACACTTGAGATAAATAGATTGGGCTTTACCATTGATCATTCAAACACAAAGAGCTTCCGGTTTTGGTCATGCTAATTTTCAAATACAATAGTTGGTATATAACTTTATGTATGTGTTAATAAAGTCTATGTGGATAAATGAAGTGAATATGGTGACATTTCTGTCATTCATTAATTCATTCTGTAAATGTTTGTTGAGCACCCATTATGTGCCAGCTGTTTGCAGGGATGCGAGGAGCTGGGTGAGAACAGGAAGCAATGCAGTTACAATCCCTGCCCTTGACCTGTGCTCATGATAATCACATACTAATATATGTACACAAAAATGTTATTGGTTGAAAGCATGAAAAATACTTTCCTTTTTTTTCTTTTTTTTTAATCTGGGGTAGGAAGAGATTCTCATGTTTAGGATATTCTGTGCCCCTTATATACCAGAAGACATGATAAACAAATGCTTGTCACAGGAAAGAGTTCTACCATTCCACAAAAATAAAAAACAGTTGAAAGGAAAGAAAAATTTTAAAGGTTGTTTATTCAATAAATATTTATTATCTTACAACTATATGCCAGGAACATGGATTGATGCTGGGAATAATTTGGCATCATATAGTTTTTTGTTTATTTATTTGTTTTTCCTTCTCCAATGAGCCGGATGTCCAATTAAAAAAGGAATTATAATAAATCCCAATAACAGTTATGAAAGGGACTTTAAAGAGTGCTATGGGAGCACAGAGTAGGTAGCCTAACCAATCTGGGGGAGACTGAAAGGCTGCCTTAGGGAAATGACTTATAAATTAAGGTCTCAGTGCACTGAAGAATAGAACATGGAGGAGGGAGTGGACAGAGAGTGTTGTAAGGTGAGAGAACCATATGTGCCAAGTTAGAGAGGGCCCTGCATTGACCCGGGATGGTGCAATGTGGAGGTGAGTGGGGGTGGGGGCTCTCTGAGACAGGCCTTCACACGTGATTTTAAGAAAAGACAATTTGATTGGTAGCTCCAAATATGGGTGTGGATTCTGGAAAGGCTCAGAGGATGCAAATCAAAGATGCTATGTGGGCATAAACTAAGAAGACAGTGTGTTTACAGGAAGGGAGACTGAGGGAGCAGTGAAAATGAAGGCACAGAGAGGCTGTAGCTAGACAGTGAAGGTAGAGCTTCTGAATCTGCAGACTGAATTGTGAGTAATAGAGTGGCATGGTCAAACCATTCAGCGTGCTGCACAAACACCTACTTTCAAGTTGACCAAAAGAGATAACAAATCCATTTCTGCATTTGTTGGGTGGCATTAACACCCCAAAGAGCAGAACATAACCTTTGCATAGTCACTCCACACATGACTGAAATCATTCTTTGCCATGACACTCTCAAGCCTAGAGTGCACGGCAGTTGCTGGCCACGGACAAAACCCAGCCTAGTGGTTTTTACAGTTCCACAGCATTTCCAGATGACCAGTCTGGAAAGGTTTAGATTGCTTTACCATCCAAAGGCACGGAGTTGGATCAAAAGGAAAAAAAAAAAAAAATCCTATTAAAATGAATCAGTCAATGACGTAATTTACTACATCAATGGCAAAAAAAAAAAAAAAAAAAGGGCATTTTTTGATTTTACATCTAGAACTTGGTACATGATGAATGAGTTTCACATACTGAACCCAAAGGCCATGAGAAGACTGTTTCCAACATACTGGAAACAAATTATATGACAGAAGCAGGAAATGTTTTAAAAAAACACATCAAAAATTATATTCCAATTACGGCATTCTCGGGATGAATGCTACAGGTCAGATTACATATTATACGTTACACATTCCTATTTACAATCCCCTGTTTAGACCTATTGAAAGTTTATAGAAATGATTTCCGTTTCAACTGAAGGATTTCTTGTACTTAATTTCAGTTGACTAGTAAAACTTCTTGATAAAAAAGAAAACAACCGGTCTAGTTGATTTCAATTTCCATGTGGTAAGAAAGCTAACATTTATTGAGAGTTTACTATGTGTGAGTCAATATGGTAAATGATTTGCATTAATATAAAACAGTATTCCTTTGAGATGAACTTGGAATTTTCAAAGAAAAAGGTTACTTTACTACTGGAAAATTAAATGTTAAAAATGTGTGATTAAAGAAATAATTATTGGTCTACATTCTAAAAATGAAGCTTTAAATGCAACTTCTAAAAGCATAAAATTCTCTACATAAATCCACATAGGTATTGTTCAGACTTGGCATAAACTTTTTTCACTCAAAAAAACTGCTCTCTGTTTAGAAGATTTCCTTTCTTTAAGCAGAGACTCGTAACGAAGGCCTGTGGGCCAGTTCCAGTTTTGTGTGGCCCATGTGCTAAGAATGGTTTTTACATTTTTACATGATTAAGAAAAAAATGAAAAGAACAATATTTCATGACACATGAAAATTACATGAAATTAAAATTTCAGTGTCCAGAAATAAAGTTTTATGGGCACACGGCCATACTCATTTGTGTACATATTGTTTATGCTTGCTGTCACACTGTAAGGACAGAGTTGAATAGTTGTGACAGAGACCACAAGGCCCAGAAAACCTAAAATAGTTATTTTCTGGCCCTTTACAGGAAAGGCTTGATGACCTCTGGTTTTGAGTACAAACAAAAAAGTTAAATATAATATCCAGGTTTATATTTCTGGGGGTTGAAACGCTGACTTTGAGAGTCATCAAGGTATATCATTGGTCTTATTAAGTATTAAACATATTCATGCCATATTTTATTGCAGCATGATAATTAAATTTGACAGGTATATAAAAGGGGTCTATAGCAGTGCTTCTCAGCTAGAAGTGATTTTGTCCCTCAGGGGACACTTGGCAATGTCTAGAGATAGGTTTGGTGGCAAACCAGGAATGCTGTTAAATATCTAACGGCCCCCACGAGAAAGAATTATCTAGCCCAATATGTCAATAATGCTGAAGGTGAGAAACCTTGGTCTATAAGAAACTGAGGGTCGACTCTAATTTCTGGACTGCTCCTTGAACACAAACATAATTGCTACTTGGTGACATTAATTCATTCCTACCATCATCCATGCCATATTTATATTAATATTTATAAGAATGAGAAAGATAAATTTCTCTTTATTTTATGAGTATGTTTTTATGACTAACCATTAACCATCTGCACTGTAATAATTTTCAAAGTGAAATATTTTTATTCTCCAATGTGAGCCTAAATGAATAAATCTTTTTTTAATCATTCAATTACTTTGCTTGATTTTAATTAAAATCTGACCATTTTATTTTCAGTTTCTTAAAAGTTCTTTTCTTAATTCTTAGCATACAGCACAAGTGAAATAAAAGGCCCTTCCTATGTCAGAGATGTATATAAAGTATGAATCCAAACAAAAGCTATAATGATAGACGGGGAGAGCAGTATGAAAAGAGGATGGAAGATGAACCATAAAACCACTGTAATATAAACACTAATAATGGTTTAAAAGATGAAAAAAGTGAATGAGAAGGCTGACAAAATATCTGAATTTAGTAGATTTCAAGTTGAGGCAAATTTTCAAGACTGCATTAGAGGCTGTAATCAAATGACATTTACTTTCAAACTTTTAAATCTCATCCCAATCCTGTGACATGTTCTCTAACCAAATTGCAACAAATGGAATCACTTTAGAAACTTTATTTTATTTAAAAACATTTTTTAATGTTTATTTATTATTAAGAAACAGAGACATGGAGCATGAGCATGGGAGGGACAGAGAGAAGGGGAGACAAAATCCAAAGCAGGCTCCAGGCTCTGAGCTGTCAGCAGAGAGCCTGACATGGGGCTCGAACTCACAAACCGTGAGATCATGACCTGAGACAAAGTTGGATGCTTAACCGACTGAGCCACCCAGGCGCCCCTAGAGACTGTATTTTTATATCTCTGAGTTATCAAGGGAGTAGTGCCCCATTTACACATGAATAAATGGTTTTATTCCATGGAAGCCATATTACTGGAAACCTAGCTATACATTATCTAGAATTTGTGACATCCCATTTTATTTTAAAAATATTTATGGGGTGCCTGGGTGACTCAGTCGGTTAAGCATCGACTTTGGCTCAGGTCATGATCTCAGAGTTTGTGGGTTTGAGCCCCGCATTGGGCTATGGGCTGACAGCTCAGAGCCTGGAGCCTGCTTCCGATTTCGCCTCTCCCTCTCTCTCTGCCCCTCCCCTGCTTGCAGTCTGCCTCTCTCTCTTTCTCAAACATAAATAAACATTAAAAAAAATTTTTTTTAATATTTAAATTTGTAGCTAAGAGCTTGTGGAATGATCATCTTTATAAATTGGATATTTAAATGTTTTCCAAACTCATAGAATTATCTCTCATCTTACCATATTAAGCTGTCAGTCTCTTTCCTCACTCAAAATCTTCTGTTTTCACATACATGGAATAGATTTCTTGCTCATACACATACCCTTTCATATTTCACAAACTGTACCTTTTCGCCTGTGTCACCTTTGGGGCCACTCTCTCCAGCATCTCCCTAAGGGGGTTAAACGTGATATATGTAAAATATATTGGTGACATTACACACAGAATAGTTTTCATTATTTTAAGCTTGCTTTCATATGCACTATATATTAAAATCTCTTGAGAATATTCTATAGAACTGACACATTTTTACTTAAGCAGTTGCCTGATACCAACTGGCCCACGTAAAATTTATTGCAATGAACACAGCTGAACTGTTTCCAACTACTCTATGATATCAACAGAAAGCAGTACTTTCTCTGACTTCTAATAGCTCATGCTGGTACTTAAAGCCTCCTTAACTCTATCTCTTTTCTCCTCTACTCAAAGAGCCACTGTAAGAAAGCCTTTTTCCTGACCATTCCCTCAATATGCCACATGCCTTACCACCTCTGTCTCCTTCCTCCTGCCATTCCTGCCACCTGGGTTCCTGCCCTCCCCTTTCCCTTCTCTCTGTGTAAATCCTACTGTCTTCAGGTTCAGCTCAAGTCAAATCTCCAAAGCTTCAAAATGCATGACACAGCCCTCAAGACCTGTGGACAGAAGATTATTTTATCTGCACTTCTGTGTTTTGCATTTGTGAAATGAATGTTTTTGATTTTATTTGAAAACTCTCTCTTTTATAATTACAATAAAATAAATTGGAGACTTTATGCTTTCTTGCTTATTTTTGAGATTTCCTGTGCTTCTTCCCTCACTGACATCTCCCTTCCGCCACAAAGCAATGCATTAGAAGAAAAAAAAAAGTCCTTCACTCATTATCCATGCTTTGATTCCTTCAATGCCGAATTCTTTAATTTAAGTCTTACAGCATGTTATAGTGGAAACATCATGGACGTTGGCGCCAGAAAGACTGAGCCCAGCTCCAGCACCTACCGGGCAAATGAAATTCTCCCTACATCACGTTTCACATGTGTAACGTAAGGGCAAGAATGCTTTATGGGATTAGAAGAAATAAACAATATGCTGTGTGTAAAACAACTAGGACAGTAGGGGACACACCATGAGCTGCTAATGATAGCCGTTAGCAATAACAATGCATTATTGTTGCTAGATTCCACAGGCTGGAATGCCCTTTTGTTTAGCTTCATATTAGGTCACTTTTCCATCATTTAAAAGTTTCCTTTAAATAAGAGGTAAGTATTGATGGTTTCCAAGGGAGAGGGAAGAGATGTAGGGGAGAGAGACTTTTACTTTTTTCTCTCCATTTTCTTTTCTTGTTTCAAATATGTATGAAGCTAACTGCTCAGGCATTTGTCTGTGGTGCCGGACACCCCACACGGGCCCTCGAGCCGGAACCCCTCCATCTGATGAATCCCCGGAACGGCGCTGGCTCTCCTTCTTTTCCCTCCTTAATTTCTACACAACAGAGTCATCTGATGACTAGTTAATTTCAAGTTAATTACAATAAACTGGTTGGATGCCAAATAAATGTACTGATAATCTATTATGAAAGACCTTTGAAAGGCAGCCTACTAGCATACTTTTAAAAAGATTGCATGGCAATCCCTTTGTTAAAAAGCAAAACAGACACAACAAACTTTCTTATTAGAAAGAATGGCTCCGAGTGGTCACGAAATGAAGGGGTCTGAGTGAGCTCTCCCCTCTGATTTGCTCTCCTTCCATTTAAATAAATCTCTTTTTAATTTTTGTTTTACAGTGCCAAATAATACAGTTATAGTCAAGAAGTTTGTTGGATCTTTAGATGTATTAACTACTTTGGTGATTAGAGGTGATAGTATTAATTTGTCAGAAAGATCGGATCAGATGTAGTATCTTGGTAGCTTCCTACGCAGACAGCACATTTCTCAAACACTATTCAAGTAAATAGCATGAAAACCAGGAAAATTAGCACCACAATATGCATGGGGAGTCTAAAAATAATCAGGACGCCCGCAAAAGTAGTCAGGAAGGACGACTGTGAGAAATTTAACATATGGCATTCTTCTCCTTTTGTTTCTCTTTTTTATTTTTTATAGGAATTCTTTGTGGGGCAATTCCCAGTATATTTGTTGCAGGTAAACATCTGTATCCCCTTAACTTAGTGACCTAAGAAGCAGTAGGGAGAGATGTGGATGCTTAGAAAAGTATTGGAGTGGTGTTAGCAAGTAGGCAAACAAATTTTGCAGGCCTAGGGATTTTTGAAAACCATTTAAAAGCTTGACATAGAATGTTTAAATTTGCTCCCTTTCCTTCCATTTCTTTAAACGATTTTACCCAAATCTCTGTCCAAACATAAGAACTACACTATTCTCTCCTTCTACTAATTAACAGTTTGACAAGAACAGTGGTTGTTATGTCTATCTTTATCTATGTATCTATACCTATTGCTATCTAGCCATCCATACTTAAATAAGTTCGGTTTAGTCTCTCTTTAGGGAGGAAAAAAGATAATTACAGGCAGAATCATTCTCACCTTTTCTCCTCGATCTCCGGGTTCTCCCTGAGCAAAAGAACAAAGATTGAGTGACACATTAAATTATAAAACACCCAATTAAACAACACCAAACAAATTGAGATATTGAATATACTAAGCAAATTATATGTGACATTTTCTATTTTGGCAATATAGAATTGCTGTATTAAAAACAAATAGTAAGATGAGTTTCTTGAAGAATTGGGCATGGATATCAATATCAAATGTAATCTTAATTCTTTGTTTTTAAAGGACTAAAAAGGGGCGCCTGGGTGGCGCAGTCGGTTGAGCGTCCGACTTCAGCCAGGTCACGATCTCGCGGTCCGCGAGTTCGAGCCCCGCGTCAGGCTCTGGGCTGATGGCTCGGAGCCCGGAGCCTGTTTCCGATTGTGTGTCTCCCTCTCTCTCTGCCCCTCCCCCGTTCATGCTCTGTCTCTCTCTGTCCCAAAAATAAATTAAAAACGTTGAAAAAAGAAAAAAAAATTTAAAGGACTAAAGAAAGATATTTAAGATTATCTTCCAGAAGCCAGCTTTGGGGGCATTAAGACCAGTGTGGGTAGCAATTTAATGTCTTGAGCGGCTTCTTCGTTTTCAAGTTTTAACCTGCCCAAACTCAGAATCAATAAGGGGAGCCAACACATCCTTTCGTGGTCTTCTGCTCAAAGGAGCCCTCAGTGTCTGGATTATTGCAGGGGTCTAGGGTCTGTGTAGTTCCCCAATCTATCTTCTTCAAACATGATCATAAACACAGTCCTAAACTTGGACCTCCTCACGGTGTCATGAACTCCCTTTAACCTGCTGGTAACTAGCATGATCCAAATCAGGAGTATTTTAGGAGGAGTTGGTACCTTCAGGAAAAATACTAGAATGGAGCAGAGTTGAAGTGAGTTCAGGAGCACGTCTTTATTCAAAATTATTTCCTGGACAGTATGAGGACTAAAATGCTAAATTGTGCTTTGAAGAGAATCCTTAATTTTACTTTACCCAGGAAGGCATAGGTGATGGAGTGGGAAAATTCTAAAATAAATCATACACATTATGATAATATTCCTCTTATGAAAAAAGCATCAGTAAATTTTGCCATCAGATAAAACTGCACTAAAAAATGGTTTCAGGTGATTATTGTGTATTTTCTAAACTAAAAACCACTCGAAATCAATTTAGAGGCAAGACTCTTCTCATTTGCTGGGACTCAGCCTGACCCTTTGGCTTTCCAGATTTCTGGCCACCTTTCACTGCTCAACATCCATCCTGATGGTTGCTAGGCAACAGAAGAACAGTACTGAGAACGTGCATTAAGCATTAACTCTTATCATTTGGCTTTTTAGCATGAAGCAAGAAAGGGGAGAAGACAGGAGAATGGCTGTAGTCCCAGAAGGAGTATTTGCTGCAAGACAAAGGACAGGTCTATAAATTTTAGGTCTGTCCTAGGCGCCTGTCAATAGCAATGTGATCTGTAAAATCAGCTGACAGGCATCTGTGGGTACGGATACACACCAGCACAGCTGACGGGATTAGACATTAGTTATGTACTTCAAGGGATGTTCACTCATCAAAGGATTTGGGATTTGTCTGCCTGTTTGGTTTAAACTGAACTGTCACCAATTGTTTTATGTTTAACAGATTCATTTGTTCTTCAAAAAACAAAGAAAATTTTCAACCCCCAAAAATCCTCATTACATTTTTTCCCCATTTAGTAATTCAGACTACATCCATTTTAAAATTTCAAACGTGTCACATCGTGGGGTGCCTGGCTGGCTCAGTCAGTGGAGCGTGTGACTCTTGATCTCAGGATTGTTGAGTTTGAGCCCCATGTCGGGTGTAGAGATTACTTAAAAAAAAATAAAAATCTCAAAAAACCCTCACACATGCCACATCTTTATTCTACTTTTCGTTTGATTAACTGGTTATGTTGTGTAAGTGTTGGAGGTGACCAAATATTGAAGAAAGGCCACAGTGTCACTGTGAAATCATCTTTAGTAAGTCTTGTAAATATTATGCACACTTTAGGCAGTATGGACATGGCCTACATTTTAATATGTTCACTAAATAGCAAAATGACAACAGGCATATTTGAAACACGGGCTTCTTCTCATGTTATTGAAGTATCTCAGAATAAAGATTCTGACAATCTTATTCTATTTGTTTTTCTGCATTTTTAATGGTAATGAGAGTCACAAACATAATTTAGTCACTAGTCACAAAGTTCTATACTGCAGCATATTTTACTATTGACAAATATTCCATCCAAGTAAAATCAGTGGGATATTAAAAAAAAAAAGTTCCAGTTTACAGTTGAATGAAAACTCATGTCTCAAATGATTCTGCTTGGTTTTATTTGTACTAACCTTTGGCCCTGGTATTCCATTTTGTCCTACTGTTCCAGGCAACCCAGGCTCACCCTCATAATAAAAAATAGATACTATTAAATAAGATAGACAAAATCCATACATTATATAGATCAGTAAAGGATATAGCTATCCAGCAGTGCTCTAGAAGTAGGGAGAAAAAAAAGTGACTACTAATGTAAATACAAGTTAGCTCATTTGGTCCAAAATTCTCTGTGCTCAGGACCAAGAATAAAACAGGTTAATTTCCTTGGTTCAGTCTTTTCTTCATTAAGAAAGCTGAAGCAACTTACCAACGGAAATGAGTATCTAGCATGATGTTGGGTACCTTGTAGGCAATAAATAAACATTTGTGGAATGAGTTAAAGATATATGAAAACATAATCTCTCCTGATGGAGAACTTTTAAGTGGTTCATCAGCTCAGAAACATAAAAATGAAATTATTATGAGACTTAATCAGTCTAAAGCTGAATGCACATACACATCTTTGAACACCTGCAAAATTAGACACATTTGACACAGAGTGAAAAGTAAAAATGGTTTTGGTTTCTCAATTTCACTGTAGAAAATAATTAGAATAAAACATTTAGAACTGTGGTTCTCATTGTCATATTGAGTAATAAATAGGCATTTGGGAAAAAGATGGTGGTTACTAGGTCAGAAAAGTTTTCCCTTTTAGAAAGAAGAGGTTGTAGGGGTGCCTGGATGGCTCAGTTGGTTGAGCGTTTGACTTTGGCTCAGGTCATGATCTTGGCAGTTTGTGAGTTCAAGCCCTGCATCAGGCTCCGCGCTGTCAGCTGACAGTGCGAAGCCTGCTTGGGATTCTCTTCCTCTCTCCAAATAAATAAATAAACTTAAAAGAAAAATTTTTAAATAAAAAAAAGAAAAAGAAAGAAGAGGTTGTCTACCAGTTTCATGGGCTCTGAACCAGCAATTGCTTTCTAAAGAGGACAAGTCCATAAAGTGCCCAGAAGCAAAGGTAAGATACTCTGGCTCTCAATGCTTCCATGTGGCTCAAAGTAAGATCAACTAGAATTTCATTTTCACTTACAAACATTCCCAAAGCTCTTTACTGTGTGCTCCAACAATGGGATAGCTTTCTTCTTTCCACTGAAGGTAGTAAAGTTGTTACTTGATTTAAAAACAACAACAACAACAACACTATTTTTAGAGCAGTTTTAGGTTCCCTGCAGACTTAGTTGATTTTTAAGTGAGTTTTCTATGGCACCTGGAGAGCAGAATTTGTGCCATTTTTGTATTTGTGCTCTCAGCTTCACAAACATGTACATTAGTAATAATAGTACCATTTTAAGTGCCAGGAATTTTACATTTGTCAACTTATTCTCACAAATTTCTATGAGGTAAGTACTACCTTATCTCTATGAAACAGATGAAGAAACTAAGGCACAGGGAGGTTAAGTAACTTCTAGATTTACACGACTGCAGCCAAGATTTGAACTCTCATGATCTAGCTTAAGAGGTTGTGCTCTTAATACGATGCCTTCCTGAATGAATGAAAGTATTTAGAAATTGGGAGAGGATGCAAAGGAGTATTTCTATCCTCATGATCATTGGTTTATATTCCTCAGTTATAAATGATCTTACAGAATGTATAGAAACCTGACTTAACTGTAACTTCTATAAAGATGAGCTGTGTAAATCTCCCAGATAAACTAATAATAGAAAGCCTATTTATCCTTTTAGAAGAGCAAAAAATATTCTACTAAAGTCATAACTTCCTGGAAGAACTTCTGCTTTGTATATAAAGTTACAGTATAATTGTAACTCTTGCACTTTCCTTGGATAAATGGCAAAAATGTTGACAGAAGAGCAATGACCATTATAGGAAAATCTTGACTGGTTATTTGTACATGGCAAAGAGTAAGAACTTGGAAATAAAATACACCCTGAAAGAGGACTATCATTTACTATGTAACAGAAAATGAGTTATCAAGTCTGCTTTCTTCAAAGAATTGACAACAAGATGCACTAATATCATAACTCATGGTTTAATGCAAATAAGAGATGCTGCCGGGAAACAATATGAACTTTGTTTAGCCTTTAAAGAATAACCATGGTAGCCAGAATAATAATAAAAAAAAGTAGTTAAGCCCCTGGAACTGAACAAAACACATGCTGAGATTTTTGAAGCAAGGAAGAGAGACGTTGCTTAGGTATCTGCTTAACATCCTCCTTAATATATGAACACTGAGGGACTAAAACTTGATCTCTTTTTAAAAATTTTATATATTGTTAAAATAATAATGCACCTATAATTCCATCACCCTATGCACCCAATTCTATCAAAATTGTTTTCATTTTGTCCTGTTTCCTTCCAGTCTTTTTTATTTATGCTTACATATTTTCAAGCATTTGTAAGCTTATTACATAGTTTGATGTTCTTATTTTTTTTATTATTTAATACCACATATTTGTTTTCACATAGTATTCATGATTGTCTTATGAACAGTTTATCATCCATCAAAGTCAGGTGCGATCATATGTTTGATCTGTCCCAAATAGTTGAATACTTAGGTTGTTTCTAATTTTCGCTATTAAAGATAAACTAAAACAAACACCTCTATAAATATGTCTGAGCTGTCAGCAAAGAGCTGGATGTGAGGCTCAAGCTCGCAAACCATGATATCATGACCAGAGCTGAAGTCAGACACTTAACCAACTGAGCCACCTAGGCACCCTTGTATCTCTCTATTTCTGAATGCATTTCACAAATACTGAAGGACATTCCAAAGAGAGTAATAACAAAAACCAGAAGCTAACATCTTAACTTCAGGTAGAATGATAAAGTTTTCTCTATTATATTTTAAATTCTAAAGCTATTCCCAATGTATTACTCCCAAATGACAACATGTGTATTTGAGCTAAAAGTTGGGTTCAACTTTTACGAAAGTTTTATAAAACTTTTATGAAAGCTGGCTTGCTACTTTTTCTTTCTTTCCTCTTTCCTTCCCTTCTCTCTCTCACTCTCTCTCAAACCAATGCTCTTTATAACCCTAATGTAAGACATCACTCAAGACTCCTACGATTATTTCAGGTGCTGCTAATCAGGGTCAACTCGAAAGAATAC
This sequence comes from Panthera onca, assembly GCF_046562875.1. NCBI lineage: Eukaryota > Metazoa > Chordata > Mammalia > Carnivora > Felidae > Panthera > Panthera onca. Next base: position 91,049,158 of record NC_138342.1, read on the forward strand.
TGAAAGAAAGGAATGCAGTTGTCTTATGAAACTGAGTGTTAAAGGGAAGTAGGTCATTTAGTGATAATATTGCTTACCTGATGGCAATTGTTTTCTATTCTGGCAATGGGAATTTACAATGAGCTGTAGCTTAAAATTTTCAGCATAATATAATTTTACATTCACTTGTCAAAACTGATTTTGTTTAAGTACTGCATTTTCAAAAAGAATTCATCCAAACAGAAGAGGAAAATAACTACAAGGAATGTGGACCAGTAATGGGTGGAAAGAATTATTCTGATCAGAACATGGCATTGGTCTTTTTTTTTTTTTTTTTTTCTGGGATGTTTAGCTCTTCCTCAGGTTTATTTTTTTCATTTATTTTTTAACTTTTTTATTTGAGTACAGTCAACACACAACATCATATTAGTTTCAGATGTACAACATAGTCATTCAACTTCTCTATAGGTCATGCTATGCTCACATAAGTGTAGCTACGATCTGTCAGCATACAACAGTCACAGTGATATAATATCACTGACTCTCCTTATGCTGCGAACATAGCATCAGTCTTAAGGCCGTTCTCCTACTTCTGAGGTTGGGGTGTTGGTGTGCACAGGCAGTAAAATAAAGACTAATGGTCACTGATAACCCATATGAAACACTGAAGTGTACTGGACCTTTTTTCTTGACTGTCACAGTGCACAGAGAGATCTCAAAGGCTTGAGGAGTGAGCAGAACAGACATTTAGTCCCCTTCTGCAGGCAGTCATGTTGCGAAGTGGCTGTCCCTTATATAAGGCTTCAGGGTCTCAATGGCTTTGGCAGCAATTGGGTACATATCACTCGGTAGAGGAGGATTCTTTGAAAGTAGTGAGACACCCAACAGGGACTTTTAGATACAACTGTTTGGGGAAGGGGTGCCTGGGTGGCGCAGTCCATTAAGTGTCCAATTCTTGATCTCAGCTCAGGTCATGATGTCATGATTCAGGAGTTTGAGCCCCACATCAGGCTCTGCACTGATGGTGCAGAGCAGCTTTGGGTTCTGTCTCTCAGTCTCTCTGCCCTCCCCTGCTTGTGCTCTCTCTCTTTCTTTCAAAATAAATAAATTTAGATATAACCGTTTGGGGAAAAGTCAAGAAAATGGGGTTTCTGCTCTCCACTCCTATTTTTTTTTAATTTTTTAAAAATGTTTTTATTTATTTTTGAGACAGAGCATGAGCAGGGGAGGGGCAGAGAGAGAGGGAGACACAGAATCTGAAGCAGGCTGCAGGCTCTGAGCTGTCAGCACAGAGCCCGACGTGGGGCTCAAACTCACAAACTGCGAGATCATGACCTGAGCTGAAGCCAGACGCTTACCCGACTGAGCCACCCAGGCGCCCCTCTCCACTCCTATTTTTTCTCTCTAGTTTACTCTAGTTTAGTTTTCTACTCTAGTTTCCTAATGACAAATGAGTATGAACACCAACTTGGGCGAAGGTGGATACAAAATGACTTACAGATTTTGAAATTTATAGAAATGTAGCATTTTACAGCATGATACTATAGCATAAAATTCTAGCCCCGATCTTTAAATGTTTTTAATGTTCTAGAAAAGTCATGTGTCATTCTGTACACCTGTCACCTCCTTCAGCCTCGGCTCAAATGTCTCCCATCACAGGGGTTGCCTGGATACCTCAACACCATGGCACCACCGCTTCCTAGGCCCACTGTCTGACTTTATTCTCTTTGTTGCAGTAATTATCACACCAGGTATACTTGTTCGGTTTCAAATCTGTCTCCCCTACTAGGAATGCCGCGTTTCAGAAAGAAAATACAGGACGTCTACTCAAATTTCAGTTTCAGATAAACACCACAATTTTCAAGTTACACATATTCCAAACCCTGAACGGGACATAGTCATATTAGAAATTAGGGGTTGTTTATCTGAAAGTCAAATTTAACTGGGCATCCTGTATACTATTTGGTGACCCTATTTCCCGCCCCACCTCCTCACCACCCTAAAATATGGACTTGCTCTATTTTGTTCATTCCTCTTTCTACACTGCCTGGAAATGGTACCTTAAACATAATAATTGTTCAGTACATATATGTTGGAGAAAGGAATGAATACAGGAGAAGCAAACACATTAAGCCCACATTAAGATGTGCAGCTTATAGGCCTGGGGAGAGAGTGAGACAGCAAGACTTCTTTTCTAGGAAACGGGAAAAACCTGCAAGCATGGTGGCAAGAGATGGCTCTTTGTCTCAGCTACAGCAAGGCAGGCAATGGTGGGAAAAGAGAAGGGGACCCAGGAAAAAGATGGGAGAGATGTTAACCCAACAGTGACCTCTCCAGTCACGTAGGTTGGTCTGAAACATCAGAACTGAAGAGCAAAGGAACAGCTTGGGGTAAGTGAAGGGTGGGGTGCATTCGGGGAAGGAGTCCTGTGAGGGGCAGGATGCCTTGAATGAGCAGAACTTTCATGGCTTCCAAGGGGCTCATGCTCCTGAGCTCTTCCAGTACTCTGTCAGAGGAAAGGTGCCTAGAGCACCAAAGGCTGCCACAGTTCTGCCTGTGGGTACAGAGACTGGCCCTTCTATGTATTTCCATATATTCTTCTATCTGCTCCTTCGTGCACCCCTGTGCCTCAAATGGAGGGTGAGCAGTAGCTGGTGCAGTGCTGGTTCCATGAATTATCATGTCGTCCAAAGTTCCCACGAGATTCTTTCAGAGCTTGTATGTGTGGTCATTTACCTCAGGTAAACGAGGTACCTCATTTACTTAGAAAATTTTCTTGAACTCATGATACCCACATATTATTATTATTATTATTTGTTGTTGTTGTTGGACTACAGATGTCACCTGGTGATTCCTTATTCCTCAGACGCCTGATTAAATTTGGCTCCAGGCCCGATTTCACAGGTGAAGGAAGTCGTGATATGCTCCCCGTGACCCTTCTGCTGGGGTTCATCTCTGTTTTGCCCCAGACCAGTTCAGATGGATTTAGTCAGTTTCTTCACCAGTTTCCTCCAGAACCCTACTCTCGCCAGGCCTTTTGTGTGTTCAGGATTGAATATCTCGTGTTCCTGGGAAGGTGTCACATCACAGAGCAGGTGGTTTTCCTCATCTGGCTGGCTTCTTCATCTCCCCTTTCCATCTCACCTTCCTCCTTCCTTTCCTCCTTCCTAGACCACCCTGTGCATTCAGCTTCACTCTCTCTAATGTAAAATGATTTAGAAGTTTCTAAAAGGCTTCTGCTTGCATGCTCAATCTCTAATTCTTTTCCTCCTTCTTGCCTAAAGGCAGAGGAAGCTTTGTAACTTGGTCAAAGAACACCCAGAAAACCTGGGTGGGTTTGGTTATGTGTCCTGTAGAGGGCTCTGTCTTGTTTATCTAATCAGCAAAATCACTTCCTAAAATTAGAATCTCTCTTGCCCACATTGGTAATACGAATACTAATGAGTAGAAAGTTGACAGGTCTATCAGCTAGCAGCTTAATAAAAACATTCTATTTCAGAAAATTTCCTGAAATGGGTCTTAAAGTGATTAAAGTCATAACTAAACTAAACCTAGTAACCAAACATTCATTACGCTTTTTAAAACCAGTATAGATGTCTATGGGGCACCTGGGTGGCTTAGTCCATTAAGCATCTGACTCTTGATTTCAGCTCAGGTCATGATCTCAGGGTTCTGGGGATGGAGCCCCACGTCGGGCTCTGTGATGACAGCGTGGAGCCTGCTTGGGATTCTCTCTCTCCCTCTCTCTGTCTGCCCCTCCTCTGTTTGTGTTCTCTCTCTCTCTCTCTCTCTCTCTCTCTCTCTCTCTCTCTCTAAAAATAAGTAAATAAACTTTATTAAAAAAATAAATAAATACAAATGTCTAAAACTGTAAAATAAGTAAACATGGCAATTGTATCGATAATATTATGGTATGGACTATTTCAGAAATAAGTCTGCTAGTGACTTTTTACTTTTTGTACTGCTAATGTAGACATAAATGTACAAAATACAATTTGAACAAAGAAATTTGGATGCAAAGAGATAGCTAAGAATTTAGTGCTCACAGAAAACAGCTAAGTTGTGTTATTTTGGGTGAAATTTACATAAATGAAAATCATGTGCCTTGAGCACACCCCTAAGATTTGAAGGTCAGGTTTGGGCAGAAGTACACATGGATGACCCCACAGGGCTAATATCCTCCCTTCTCTTCTCAACCCTAGTCCTATTATTCACCACCAAGGGCCTGGGGGGTTGTGTGTGACTATCACAGCCTGCAAGCTTTGCCCACAGCTCCCTATCGATAGCTGCTCCAAGGTCACACACAGGTTCAGGTGTGCACACGCCAGTTTGTGGTTACTCATGGGAATATGGACCTGGAGAAGAGACGAATACATGCATTGAAAGTAGAATCAGGACAGTTGGGGCAGGAATTCCTGGGTCATTAGGTGCCTGGGACAGGATTTAGAAGTGGGGAGATTGGGCTTTGAGTAGGCATGCCTCCTTGGCCCTGTGGACTCCTCACACTGTGGGGAGGGTCACACAGGAAGACAGAACAGGCAAGATGAGAATCACTGCTTGCCTGGGTCTAAAGGAAACACTATCCAGCATTTCATTTTGAAATAACTTATAAAAGGTACCAAAATGAGCAAACACCAGCCAGAGAGCACGGTGCCACATAGGGTTGTCTTTTCCATATATATAAAATTATTCACCGTGTGTACTTTCACGGGGAAAAAAAGATTAAGAACAAAGTCTTCTGTTTGGGGAAGAAATAATCAAAATAGGATAAAGGGGGCTGTGTGAAGTGGAAGAGTTTCTTAGCACTGGGATAAATCAGATATAGTATAGCTGTTCCGCTTCCTTGTGTTAACACAAACGTCTTCTACCTTAGACAATTAGTGACAATTCTTGCAACTTCCCATGGAACTGGGACGGCTAGAAAAGAAATCGCAGTGGTAGTAGCTAATCAGCGTCTGGCATTTTCATAGGCAGGGAAGGAGGGAGAGGCCATGACCTCTGTGTGCCCACTTACACAGAAACTCCGAAGTTTTGTGGGATGTTTGGGGGAAAACACTCATTCACGCTCTGCATGTTGGTAGGAAAGAATGAATCCCCAGGCGTGACTAGCAGCCACCCAGCAACCAAGGGGAGAGCAGGCGCTAGGGTGAAGGCCGCAGCCAGGAGGCCGGGGCGAAGACAGGAAAGAATCTGGATTCTCAGTGATAAGGTTTAGTTGCCAGAGCAAAGCAAAGCTGAATCCCTCATCAGTGCCAGACTTTCAAGTTCTCTGACCAAGAAACACCTTTATTTTTCATAAGTAGTTCTGTTAAGTATTCTAGGACTTGCAACATAATGTGCCTTCAATAATATATCCGTTTTTTAAGGTTTTAAAACCCAGCTAATTTCTTCTTTCCTAAAGCATAGTTCTTAATGATCTATGTATAGTTTGAGTGATAAATTCCCTTTTTTTCTTGGGAAGAGAATGTGTCTAATTATTAATAGAAATGTTAAGTGGTTATGTCCAACTGGAAAAATTCTAAAGACCTTTGAAGAGTCATAGAAAGAAATAATAGTTCTTACTAACATTTGCTTATACACCCAGGAGACTTCTGAGTCATGGAGTTATTAATGCTCCTAAAACAGAGAGGAACATAGTCTATCCTTATTTAATATTTTATTTAAAAATATTTAACATATTTTAAAAAGTTACATTTATTACTTTTTTTCTGATTAAATTTTGAGGTAAATATTATAATCTTCATTTGATAAACGAAGACACTAAGGTTCAGAGAAGGTAGGTAACTTGCCCAAGGTCATACAAATACTGAATGGCAGAGCTGAGATATTCTGAATTTAAGATCCTCATTCTCAATGGTGGAACCAGAGTCTTGTGCAGTCAGATCAGACTGTCTGGTTTTGATGCTGAACTCCATCACAAACACCTCGGTAACTCTGGACAAAATATTTATCCTTTCTGCGCTCCCATTTCCTCATTAATAAAGAGGAGATAATGCTAGTTCTTCCTTCATAGTATTGTTTTGAGGAATAAGTGAGCTATTCTGCACACAACACCAGGGACAGTGCCTGACAGTAAATGCTGAATACATGTTAGTATTTACTATAAACTGCATGCTTGTGTTGTCTGCATTAGGCAAGAAGGCAGAGAAGGGAATCCTGAAAGAAATTCGATTTCTCATAAATTAATCCCACTGATGCTATCTCACAGTTGGAAAATGGTTACTATCCATTTGACAATGTGGGCTTGTATCAAATAGATGGAATTGGGTAGATGCTAACCTGTTAGGATTGTCACAATACGTTATTTCATTGCAGCCTTATTCTTAATACAAGTTTCCAAAATCCAGAGTATCATTTAGAGGTCAGAGCTTATGATACAAGAACAGGCTTTGTGGCTTACATTGATTTAATATTTTAAAGGTCATAAGCTTGGAGAGAAGGTAGACCATGATGAACACAAAAGCCCCACAGTAGTTGATCATACAGTGTTTTAGAAACCAAATTCTAAGACCAAGGTGGTCTGCAATTTAATTTGTAAGTACTGCACCATAGAGGTAGTTTCTCTCCCCTTGCCAAACACCACTCACCTGTTAGGTCTCGCTTATAGTCACTTACCTATTCAGAGAAGCATTAGTTGGCCCTCTGCACTAGGCTGGGCAGCCCTATGCTACTATGCCACATTCATACTGCAATGTAACTGTTTTTTAGTATAACTGTTCATTCAATGTCCCCATCCCCAGTTAGGCTGCAAATTCCATGATGGCAGAGACAGCTTTAATGTCAGTGCTCAGATGGTGCCTGGCACTTAGGAGTAAGGGCTGAACGGATGATTGAAAAAATCAGCAAGTGAATCTGTGGATACATTTATGGGAAGTTTAAAAAAAAAAAAAAAAGCTTTCCCAGATTATGTATGCAAGTGAATCAGATCTAGTAAATCAGCATTTTTGTGATCCTTTCTACAAAACATACTCTTTTCAATTAAAATGGAAAATAAGTGGACTTGATGATATCATAATTCAAACACGTTTGCTTTATTGTTTGTTTTGCAACAGCCTGTGAGCAGCTTGCCTTCTCTTACACCCCTTTTCCTAGGAATCCCATCCCTCATGTTTTGTTCCTCCCCTCTCCCAATATTTTAGTGGAATAACAGAATTTAGTAGAATGATAATTATTATCAAATTCTAAAGTAACATGCCGAAAAGAAATCAGGGGGAAAGTAGTTTTAAAAAATCTTTACTACACTTGATTTATTTCAAGTCAACATTAAACTACCTCTTATAACTAACTTATCACTCCTCTTTAAAGGAACTCAAAGTTAATTACATAAAGAATAGAAACACTGTTTGTTCCACTTAACAAGTAAAATTGAATGAAAAGTCTCTTTAAGAGTAAGCTTATATATAAAAATGCCTGAGAATGTACGAATCACATTCAGGGATGAAGTGATTTGACTACTTGGGATGTCCTGTAATAGGAAAATGATGGTATTTCTTTAAGAAGAAAGGATGCATCCTATTGTTATAATTACTAGAGAAAAAAGTCATGCGTTCTTAGAATTCTAAGGTACATAATTGCTAACTGTAGGAAATAGAAAAATTAATAAAAATAATTTGTCTCAACTTTAACCTGCAACATGATTGAATTGCTGTAAGATACTTTCCCTGAATTATTCATTAATCTGGAATCAGAAATCACTATTTCATTTACTCTGAATATCTTTTTTTAAAGTCTAAATTGGAAAGTCACAACTGTATTGGATAATGGATAACTGAGTAAATTCTGTGATAGAAAAATCTTAAGCTAACTAACCAGAAAACAAACAGAACATAATATATTCAAATTCTTCAGGAATTTAATTCAGACTATTTAATGTTAGATCCAAGGCAGCCAAAGAAAAGAGTGTATTTAGTTGTTAAAGTAAGTAAATCAAGAATAAAAAATACTGAGTTCATTGAATAGCCCACTTAATAGACTTGAATAAATGACTTGACCTTTGGAAGTCTGAGAGCTTCAATTTATCTGCTCTCTAAATATACTTACAATAAAAATGCCATTAGAAGTATGCTGTGAGGATTAATGTCAGTGAAGAACTGAGACCCATGGATAAGAGATGAAAAGGAACTCTAAATACCATAACTATAAACTAATTAAAATTTAATGTTCCTTAAAAATCACATAGCTATCTGAGATAGATTCATAGATGATACACTAACATCATTTTTTATTTATATTATGTTTTGAAGTTTCAAAAATAATAAATTCTAGAAAATATTTGAAAAATACGTGAACAAGATCTTCTGATGTTTGTCTTTTGTTTTGGAGACAATCTCTAGGAATGTGGGGCCTGCGAAAAATTCTAGCTTGCTTAAACAAAACCATTGGTTTTTAATCCTGAAAATCTTTATCATTATTTTCATAGTAACAAACAGACAAGGGTGTTAACTGCACCAATTAGACTTTTAAAGTACTTTGTCTTTGTCCCTAGATCTCTTTGATGGCATTTGCACAGTGCTGGGCACTGATTGTTATGCAAGTAAACTGTCATTATGATGATTTGTTTTTATGAGTGCCAATTAATGTGAAAATATGGAAAGGGTAAAAAATATGGGGTTATAATAACACCTAATAAAAGCTGAGATTTAAAAAGTTCTGATACACACACATATACATATACAAAAATTATAGACAGCAATTTATTTTGTCAAAGGATTCTTCAGTTTAAAAGACAGTTCTACTACCAAATTATTTTTAAAGTCTCCCACTTCTCCAGTATATCTGAGGAGTAGGGTTTAATTTGGAAATGTTCAGATATACATGTCTTCATATATGCATGTGGGTGTGTGTATGTATGAGAGAGAGAGACAGAGACAGAGAGACAGGGATAATGAATATTGGACCACAAACAAAATGTTAATTATACCTTTAAACCAACAAGATCTATTCTTGAGAATTAGAAAATTTTTGTGTCCAATACGATTAGCTGAGAAGAAGATGATAACATTTCATGTTTTTAGGTGAGACTTAGTATTAACTGTGCCCCAACTACTTTGGCTGCTGGCAACAAATCTAAATTATGGAAACAACAGCTTGCAGAATTGGGAACAGAGAATGCTAGAAGCTGGTTGAATTGGAAATGAGACACGGGTGACTTTATCTCTTAGAGACTTAGAAACAAATTAGTACAGCTCTCATTTTACAAATGAAACTGCCTTGAGCCCCAACAGGAAAAGGGTCTTTCAAAGGCTGCACATGAGGTGAACGCACAGGGCATCCTGCTGCCAGGACAGCGCTCCTGGGCAGGTGAGTGGAGAGAGAGCCAGGGGACAGAGAAAGATTTTACCTTCCTGGGTCTGTTTGCATATTCATATTCTTCCTATCATGATTCAGCTGGCTTCTGCTCCCTGCTGGAGGATAGACCTAGGACTCATTTGCTGAAATTCTTATAGCACAATCCTACTCCTACTACTGCTACTGCTACTATAGATACTTGGTAACATGTACTGAGCATCTATAACATCGCGTTCACTTTAGGGACATTATCTGGTTAATACTGCAAGGTCTGTGTTTACATTTTACACCCAAGCCTTAAAAACATTATGTAACTTGTCCAAATGAGGATGAGGATCTGAAGCATTCTCTCTCTGATTGCAGAGTCCACACTTTTTCCTACCACACATTTCACAGAAGGATACTTGGGAGCCCTTTGTGGATTGTGATGCCAGAAAGAGCTAGATTAGGGTTTAATGCCATGTTCCTGCTTATGTAAGTCCTTTCTCCTAATACAATCTGAATAACTGGAAGACATTACAAAAATAGGAAATATTTAGATTAGCAGTTACAGTGCCAATATTTGAAGGAAAATAGTGTAAAAAAAAAAAAACTCACTACCAAGTTTATTGGCCAAAGCCAATTACCAGTTTTGTCAATCTGAATGGATGGGAAACAAACAAAATATATTCTTAAAACAGTTTACTTTTCTTTCTTTTTTACAAGGAAAAAATCTTTCTATTTTATAGTTGTTATTTGTTGTATTTCTGATGGCTTAGAAATCAGATCTTCATTAATCATCTGAAAACTGTTTTCTGAGCAACAAAAGTACTTCTTTGGAAAAGTGAAATTGTGATGTAGGAAAAAATATTTTCTTAAGACAGTTTGAGAACATTTAGGTGCTTTAAAAAATTATATCATTGTAAGCTCTTTTCTTAGAAAAACAAATTATAGAGATCCAAAACACATTTCATATGCTTAAGTACAGAATTATTACTCTATTTCCAGCTTTTTTTTTTTTTTTACTGTCTCAATGACCTGTTATTTCAATGAAAGGGACTCAGAGTTTTTGCACTTTATTTTCCTAAAGATGATATAGCAAATATTAGATAATGACTAGCATTAACAGAAATTTCATCCGCAAAGTTTTAGGTTAAATCCCATGGAATAAGAAGAAACAATCTTAAGCTACATTTTGCTAATACCTTAATAAAAGTGTGAAATTATTTAACTTCCCTAGGCCTTATAGAAAACACTTTAAAATGCCACAAAGATGTATAACAAGACATAAAACTGCAAATATTAACTGTCTATTTCCTTGAAATATAATTTAAACTTGGTGACTAGGACAAGAAAATGTCACATTCCTTTCTCTTGCTAAGGAAATTGCATATTTCCTCTGCAAAAATAAAGAATACGTGGTCTTCATAAACATATATGTGACAGTTTTAAAGTTGTTTTGTTTCAGGTTAAAGGTTTCTATAAATTCTCATGATTGCCTCAAAGTTGAAAAAAAAAGAAAAGCAAAGAAGAGGAAGAAAAACATTAGGTGTACAAGCTTTGTTTTTTACAATTTAAAAAACATTCCTGTTATATCTATATTTTGTCCTCTGTAAATATTATCTTGACTTAAATAATTTTAAAATCCATCTGAGAGTGAATATACTTTCAAATTTTTATGTTTCCTTCCATGATCTGCAATGTTCTAAATAGAAAGTTAATCTTTGCTCTTCACCAGGATTTGTGAAGCAAACAGACATGTATTTTATTAAGTGGAAAATAGAGCAGTGACCTGGGCAGTTCAGTGCTGATAGCTGCACAGTGCTTGGTTGTGGACTAAAGGATACCATAAGCTTTGGTTGAGGACATTAATTTCACTAGGAATTGAGTAATTCTGGAAGCAGCAAGCCTCTTTTAAGACACAGGTCAGTCAAATTTCCAGAATTTCATTAAAATAAAATGAAGGAAAAGTTTAATTATAAAATCAAACACTGTCATAAGGGTTTCATGTCTACTTACCATTTAATCCTCATATTGACCCTAACAGGTAGAAACTGTTATTGTCTCCCTTTTATAGATGAGGAAACAGAGGCCAAAGAATTCAAGGACTTGGCCAAAATTCATGTGGCCTCTACGTGGCAGACTCATGCCTTTTGCTAGCCACTCAATAGATTTTAAATAGTGATTGTTAATGTCTTATTAGAGAAGAAAAGATGGACAAAATGGGAAAGGTCACTAATAGGACTATTCTGTCTGTAAGCATTGGGCTCACTATGTTTTCAGAATTTAATCCAGAGTGCATGGATTTAAAATTCTCTGTTGAACACAGTTTATGGGTCACAAGATTTCACAGGGCCAGTCCAAAAACTCTGAGGGAGGCAAGAAAGTCCCTAGCCCAGCTCCCTGGCTCCTGGTAGACTGGCTTTGTTAGCTGCCATTATGGCTTTCCTGGTCTCTGTAGAGATTTTAGATTGAAAAGCCAGTCAGAACTGTTGGGGAGCAAAGAATAGCAGACCCACCTGTGAGATGATGCTAGATGCTCTCTGTCCAACCGGTAAGTATGTTGCAGAATAGATACACACACACACACACACACACACACACACACACACACACACGTCTATGTAGAGTTGCAGGGTTTTCTTATTTTATTTTCCCCTCATTATTAACAGAACAATAAAAGTGTACTACCAGAGCTTGGCAAATCTATTTAAATCCTAATTTTTCTTAACAGTAAAAAGAGCTTGCTCCGAGATTCAGAATATTCCAATAGGCTCCTTCTGTAAGAATAACTTTTGTTAATGAAGGAAATAATACATGTTACTTTTGTCATGACAAGAATAACCTGGGCATATTTTGTTTATCACAATTAATGTTAAACACAAAGTTTTTCCTATTCCATGTATATTTATAAGAGAGACATAGTTGTATCTCCTACAAAACTTATCAAAGTAAAATGGAAAATTTTCTAAGAGTTTCTATTTACTATATCATTAGAAATTAAATTAGTTTGATCTTTTGCACCATAACGTCCCCATATTTCAAAAGCATATGTCATGTTTTTATAAGTATGTAAACTTTTTACTAACATTACCGACTAGAATAATTCTGTGATTTGAATCCCCCTAAAATCATCAAAAATATTCTATAGAACTTACCTTTTGACCATTCACCCCTGGAATTCCAGGCATTCCAACAGAACCCTAAGTAGAGACATGATTGAATTAAGTAGATGTAATCACAAAATATTTCAAGTCTAAATTTATATTCTATTAGTTATGTCAGCCATAACTTTACTTTGCTAAAACATGTGTGGGAGGCTAAGTTTTTCAGATCTTATCCACTGTATTCAAATATATAATGTAAGCAGATTATCAAGCATTCCCAGAAACTATGCAGTTAAATTTAACCATGTTTCCAAATATCCACTTAACCCTAATATGATTTTAAAGAAATTCACATCACAAATTGAGATCTACAGTGATCAGAAAGACATCTGGCTCTAAATTTGGGTGCTTTTAAGAAACAGATTGGTTTAGTTCCATCTGGAAAAACCTAGCAGTAACAGTAACTCTTGAATTTCATGAGTTTAAATACCATAACACAAAAGGTAATTAAAATAATAATCACTTGTTCCATAATTAGTCAAAAAGGAGATCCATACTGTAAACTCAAGTTTGTTGTATTTGAAGCATTTTCTCCCAGACTTTCAGGGAGTACATTTAAGCCATGTGAGTGTGAATATGTCGCCTAAATACTAGAAAAGGTGTTACAAATGTTAAACAGGGAGTAGGAATAACACAACAGTACATCAAATATTGTTAAGTGTGTGTATGTGCATGCCCACTGGGACATGGATGTACATGTGTATGGATGATTATGAATAGTTGGACACAGGTGGGATGAACTGAGGATAAGAAACCTAATGTCACCTGAAAAAATCTATGACATTTACCTGGATATAGAAACATTAACAAATGTTTTTATTTTTATTTTTTACTTTATTTTTAAAGTTTATTTATTTTGAGAGAGAGTGCATGCACAGGGAGGGGCAGACAGAGAGGGAGAGAATCTCAAGCAGGTTCTGCACTGTCAGCACAAAGCCCGATGTGGGGCTCAATCCCACGAACCATGAGATCGTGACCTGAGCCAAAACCAAAATTTGGATGCTTAACCAACTAAGCCACCCAGGCGCCCCAACAAATGTTTTAAAATAGTGATGTCATTTCCCTTTCAGGCTCTGGAGAAACCATTTTTAAATAAAATGTGTTTATTCTTTGTCTCACACTAGATTTTCCTAAGTTGATGTACAATATTAAATTTCTTTAGTAATAATGGGAAAAGGTTTTTTTTTTTAAAAAAAAGAGTAAATATAAACCTGAAACTGCTCTGAGAGAGAAAGTCTATTAAAAACATAGTCATGAAAAAATATGTATAGTTATTATTTGCAAAACAAATTGAGATAGCAAGTTCCTTAGTGCTTTTGGTAATTATATCGAGTGGGTCATTAAAAGACTTCCTGAAGCCTCAGGCAGTAATTTTATCCTGGTTGCATGTGGATTAGGGTAGCTTTACAATTTCACACCATGCTTAATAGAGACATTATTGCGCAGGACAAAGTGTTCTTATACACAAGTTGTCTCACAACTCATTGGCTTTTACTTGGTTTGTAGGATTATGTTTCAACAGATGCCACATGCCCAGCACTTGGGGGATAAGAAGTCTCTATCTTTGATGGATTCCAAAGATAAAGAATAATCACTTTTCCACCTGTTGTAACACAATTGTTTTCTTTAGTTTTCTGCAGGTTAAATATCCCTGTTCCCCCCATTGTGAGGTGGGAGTTGTAACAGGGAATGGAGACTTAGCGATATTTTGTTGGCAGCGGGCCATCTACCTGCTATTGATATATTTACTACTGTAGTACTGATGTTATTTTAGAAGCACTAGACTCTTTCCATCAGAATGTAATGGTGAATTCTGATGACTGAGAAATGACAATCAGGAAATCACCCAAGCAAAGGAAAACACTAGTGGGCCAATCAAATACAGTCACCAAACAAGTAAATCTTTTGTTCTGGTCAGTGCTAAGGTCATTTGGTAATAATATATTTGAGCAGGACGATGCATTCAATCTGCAATGTCATTTGACCCTTCAAATTCTAAGTTTTGTCACAATGCTTTACCACTATTTTAATTAAAAGTTCAATAACCTACAAGATCGGGGCAGACAGCTTAAAAAGAATTTACTCTGGATATATTGGATTTTCTATAATGGAGTTGATTAGAAATCTAATGGCTCACATTATATGATTGTATTTTTAGAAAGCAAAATGCACAAACCAGATTGCTTCGGCATGGCTTACAGTAGCTAATTCTATTCACCTCTCATGCTAGCCATTAGGCAATGCGAACATAATTACTTCCCCAGTACTGTTTATACTCTACCTTTTGTCCTGGAGGCCCCAGAGGACCCTAAAAAAAGAAAAACTGTTCAATTAACATAATAATGTAACCATTTAAACTTAAACGACCAATTAAAACTGTCGTAGTCTGCAAAGGATCCCTTTGCTGTGCAGAAATATGCTGATGTTTTGTACATCGAGGAAAACGAAAATTATTGGTTGGAAGTACACAATAGGTCTTTTCTTCTCTCTTGTTCTCTTTTGAAGAACATTAAACATATGCAGTAAGATTCAGATTTTTCCTTTAAAAAAAGAACCTTGGCTGTTACAAGCATCTGTTTCTTCAAATACCTGAAAATCTATCACATCAATCTCATTTAGAAGGCTGGAGATGTAGCTGCCAGAAGCAGTTAAAATGCAGTGCGGTTCCCCAACAAACAGGCACGTTATTTGACTTCTGCATCTGCAAAACTTCGGTAAGCAGATTTGCAAAGGAAATAATCGAATAGCATCACAAAGAAACATGTTTTACTCCATTCTTCCTCTTATGAAATGTGGCCAATTGACCTACACAAAAACTGGTTTACAAACTAGGGGATGCCGAGATCAATTGTAGCACCTAGGGTGTACCAGAAAAGGAACAAAAGATGTGGTCAGCTGTTGATAACCTACGATACTGGGGGTTGGGGGGGGGGGGGTGGAAATATGATATTTAGGAAGATGAATGGGGAAATTTACATACAAAGTGAAAATATGGCAGTTCTCAGATTTGGTAGTTTTTCAACCACAAAGTCAGCATTGGAATCCTTTTCACTTAATGTAGAACAAGGCACAATTTTGGGATGGTGGAAAAGAGCACAAAGATACACAGTTATAACTCTATTTATGTCTATTTTTAAATTTAAAAAAATTAAGCATTTTTCTAATTCTTTCAAAAACACTTTTAATTTTAGTATATTTTAACAGTTATACTTTTTATAATGCTAGCTTACTCTATCATTTCATGTTAACAAGCTCTGTATTCCATTATACCTTACCAATTACTAGCCTATTTTCAATGTGTGACATTTCAGACAATCAGCATCTTAAGTCATATTCTGTAACATTAAAGAAAGCACGAGAGTGCACATTAGAGGGAGAATTAGTCATTCATAAGTTTTTATGAAAAATACACAATGTTTAGGAGCATTCACAGAATCTGTTCCTCATAAATTATTTCGTAATCCTCACAGGAAGAATAAGAATTTCCTCATAAAATCAGCTGTAGGTTATTGAAAGTGCACTGTGCAATATCACCTTTGTATGTTCCTTTTTTATTTACTCAACCAACCAGCCTCTTAATGAGCTTGTTATCCGGCATATCTGTGCGGTCAGACATACTCCTTCCCTATCTCACTCCTTGTATTTAAAACTTTCCCTGTTTCAGATTTTGCAGAGAAAACAGAGGCTATCAGGTGTAAATTCCCTCAACATCATGTCTCTCATCAATCCAAACCCACGTGGACCTCCTTCCTATGTCAGAGGGAAAAGAGACACTCCTCTGTGGGAAGATTCATCCAGTAGACTCTGGAATCCATCCTTGCCTCTGTCCTAGGGGATCTTTCTCCATCAATTATCCCTGCATCTGTATCAGGGCCTCCTGCTTCAAACCAGTTCCTTCCCCTTAGTACATAAACAGGTTTAATCATCCCTCACTTGGGTAAATTGTTTGGGAAGTGAATGCTAATGCTAAGTAAAGGCAGAATTTGGAAGTTGTAGTGATGGGAGATGTGACAGTCGAAGACGATTTGGGTTTTATCATGGTCTATGATTCCATTTTCCCAAGCGTCTCCAGGGCATTTCACTTCTTAAAATGTTGACGTTAGAAAGGAAATCATATAACAAAAGGTGCATTAATTCAGTGTTTAGACTGAGAATGTATATGTTCAATTCAAAAAGGCTTGTTTCCCATTTAAACTTAACTTTGCCACTTGAAAAAATATTGTTCAGTACAACTGACAATTTGGTACATTGATGGACAACCCAGGAAAGGAAATCAGAGCAATTCCGAAATCAAGTGTTTTAACTAGAGACTAACATGTCTGGTATTTTCGCATATTGTCTCTGTTGCATGATCACATTAAATCAAAGATTTAGAAAGACTACCCATAACTGTGAAATCCATAAAATTAAATTGTCTATTTCAACACAATATTTCATGAAAATCAAAGGATAGCTATAGAGAAAATAAATAAAAACTTTTTCTTCACAGTTAGGAAATCATTTCTATTTTTGCTAAACTCTAAAAAAAAGCAGTTTTAAAAATGTAACATTAACTTTGAATTGTGAATACATGTCTTGTGGATTATTCATAACTACGTTGCCAAGGGTATATTCTCAGCTACCAAAAATGTGCATGTATTCCTTTGAATTCACTGGCAGGAAAAATGGTAGCAAGCCAAGGAGAGTGTCATCTGTTACTCGCAGGGGAGTGGGAATAAAGTGGAACTGGATATAAGGCACAGACGTACATTTGAGTAAGTATAGACACACACACGTACACGGGCACGAGCGCACCCCAAAGAGTTATTTTGCTTATATGTATGTGTTTTGAGTTTCCTTAGTTAATTATCTCATTATATATCTGTGACATTGTGGTCATTAAATT
Organism: Panthera onca; assembly: GCF_046562875.1. Taxonomy (NCBI): domain Eukaryota; kingdom Metazoa; phylum Chordata; class Mammalia; order Carnivora; family Felidae; genus Panthera; species Panthera onca. Next base: position 91,066,456 of record NC_138342.1, read on the forward strand.
TAACTTTACCAATGAAAGCTTCACTGATCAAAAATTGATTTTGAAGTTAGAATATGTTGCTACCAGTTGATTAAGATATTCACATTTGAATAATCTTCTGGTTTTGACTATAAATATAAATTAATAAGGTTATGGGAAAATCCCATAGAACCATTCACTAACCATCTAACCTTCTTAAACTTATTTATATTTTCAGTGTGCTCAAAAGTCATTGGAATAGAAGGATAAACAGCAAAAAAAAAAAAAAAAAAAAAAAAAAAAGTCATTGGAATAATGGCTCAGATAAAAATGTCATAAGTTCATTACTTACTAGTCAAACTAGTGCTTTTATGATTCCTAAATTAAAGCCAATTATTCTAGTGTTTTAAGATAAAGTGTTTAAAAGTGTTTAAAAATAATTCCATTATTATTATCTCCATGACTTGTGTTTGGATCAAATCAATTTTTCTAAACTAAAGGGTCAATATTTTTAATTCTACTTTTATTAATCAATAAAGTGTTGCTTTCTAGATATTTTCTTGGTGGGCACCTTTATATTTGCATATGCTTTGTAAGGAACCAATTTAAGTGGGAATAATCTCATCTCTTCTATTTTTCAAAGTAATTTCTGTGTCTATGTCTCAAGATTAAAAACTGTACAACATATAGAATCTCTACATATTAAACTGTATTTCTTTAACTCCAAACGTGTTAAACTGTAATTTAAACCTTAAAATACACTCGTTTAGGTACAGGTTCTAGGTGATGTATTTGAAAGATAAAAACCCAGTGAGCCATTGAAAAATTCTAAGTGCGGAGTAATAACATCACTCATCTAGATGCAGAAAAAAATTTAAACCAAGGTTTTTGTGATCCTATGGAAGAGACCATGGAGAGCTATGCAAAACTTATAAACAAGAAATAAATTAGACAGCACACTTGATATTCTTTCCTGTTTACCTTCACCCCTGCTAGATTCCATATATAAAGATCATGTAAAATAGGTAGGCTATGGTGAACAAGTAAGTCAAAGAAATATGATAGTCCTCATTTGGTGATTGCCTTCACCAGTAAGTGTGTTATTCAGGTCTGGGAGTGATCTTTTAGTCTTCCTGCTCCTAGCCCATCAGATAATTACTCAAGAATCACTCCATCCTGCCCTTTCCATCAGCTGTATTACTATGCCCTTGTTCAAACCCTCTTCTCTCCCACATAGTTGATGGGCATCTACCTGAGGGCCAATCAGCCTTTCGTCTCCTTCCACCTCTCTCTACAGTGCTGCCTGAGTGAGTTTTCTAGAAGACTAATCGGTTCATACCTTTCCTCTGCTGAAAACCCTTCAATGGCTTTCCATAGCTTTTGAGAAAGGTCAGAGCTTTTGTAATAGTGGTGGTTCACCACCGAGCCATGCTTTCACATCTCTGCAACTCTGTACCACTGGCTGTCTGTTCCTAATGGACTTCCTTCTGTTGGTCCTCCCTTCTTTACCCATTCCATCATTCAGAGCTCATTGCCCCCACGCATGGGCTTAGGTTCCCTTCTTTTGTTTTCCAAAGCACCCTTATGACAGCACTTCCTTCATAGAATTTACCAACAGTATTGTAATTGTCTGGTTACTTCTTTCTTCACACTAAATGTCTTCTGTCATGCACAGTAGCTGGCATATAGTAATTGCTCAGTGAATCCTTCTGCATTCATTAATTCATCCACTTAATAGTTTTCTAGTACCCACTGAGTGTCAGGCAATTTTCTTGGTGCTGAGGAAATAGCAGAGAACAAAATAAACAAAACTGCATGCCCTCCTAGACTTCGTACTCTAGTGAATGGAGAAAGACAATAAACAAATAAACAAGTAAAATATAAAGTGTGTCAAGTGGTTAAGTGCTAAAGCAAACAGGAATAAGGATTAGGAGAAGTAGATGTGGTAGTATTGTAAAGTGTGGGGGTACTTAGTGAAGGCCTCAGGGATAAAGTGTCTCTTGGACAGCGCTCTGGAGGAGGTCAGGCAGAGGCATGCATCTAGACGGGAAAAGAATGTTCTAGGCAAGGGAATACCAAGTACAAAAGCCAAGAGATGGGCACAGGCTAAGTGTGTTTAAAGAACACTGAGCAGGCTACAGGTAGGTAGTTGAAGGTGGCAATATGGATAGGGAAGGGAGATCATATTTGTATGGCCTTATAGGTTTTTGTAAGCACAACAGTGTTTACTTTGAGAATAATAACAATGATAGGAATAAATAAATACATAAAATAAGACAAATTTTTCGTGTACCATAGACAACAGTGTCTCAAGATGTTCATGAGAAGATTTTTCGCCCTGGCATTTACCCAAGTCATTCTAACACTACTGGCATACTCTAATAGCCTCGAGATTACGTCTAAATGCAAGAATGAGTGGAGGAATTCAGTTCATGGCTTCTACATTAACACAACCAAGCAAAAATCATCTTAGTTATACAGTCTCATTAATACGGAAAGTGTTGTGGATGTGGATGTGGATGTAGGTCCAAGGCCTCTAATGTACTTCAGAGAGCCATTATGCAAACCATAGCTAGAATTATCAACTTAAGTTAATCTTCAAAGCACACAGTGAAGAAATGGATGTATCTATAACCACTATGCATTGGCTGCACTTTCTAGTTTGTAAAAATTAAAAAAAAACACTTTTTAATTAAAAAAGTTTTTTAATTAAAAAAAAAGCTTGATCATGGAATGGAAATGAAATGAAATGGAATGGAAAAAAATTAATGAATTCTTCTGACACCATCAATGTTAGTACAAATTTGATTGAGGTATTAATTACTTAAACAGGATGCAGAGTTTCTAAATGATGTGCTTTGGGTTGCCTCTTGGGAGGTGTTTCAAGGCAAGTTCTGGTTGCCTGCTATTAGGAAATGATGTTCTGTGTGAGCAGGGGGCGGACACAGTTCCTGTTGTGTCCCTGATGGCTAACAGTAAAATTTGAAGCTTTGAAAGCTGCTGGTCATTTCTGGATACAAGAATATACAACCAGCTTCTGTAATAAAAAACACAGGGAACAAGAAAGAGGTGGTCCATCTGTGAAGGGGAGGATAGAAGCCCTAAACTATTAAGCCATTTAAAATTATTTCCTTTTTGAGTTAAGAATTTTTCCATGATTTAATAAAAGTTAGGCGAAATGAAGAAAATACATTAAAGTCAGGTTCTACAGGGAAGAATGATAACACATATCATCTAACTTCTGGAGTCATAAAATGTTAGTATCAGAATTTCTCAGGGACGCGGTATAAAAGACTGTAATTATAACTTTTTGAAAAATATTAACCTGGTCAAATGCATCACAAGATCAGAAAACACATTAGCCTGGTTTATAAGGAGTAGGAGGAAATTTGAAATAAACAATGAACATTTGTCTTAGGAAGAATTCATTTAAGATATATAAAATTCCATTTTCTATCTGGATGTTTGATGAGGGGCGGTCATGAAGCATAAACTCTAGCCACTATTATATGTATGTCTGGAGTATAATTCAAGTCATGTTTTACAAGATTCAGATTTCATAGCTTAAGTGTGTGGAAATGCCAAACTAGGAACTATTGGGAAATGTTTAGAATATAAGAGAGTGTGCTGAAATGTTTTCAGTGTAAAAGCCAATGATTTAGTTGAACTGGGTATGAAGGAACACAGCATAAACAAGGAAGAGGGGGATAGTGCTGAGATGGGAGAGCCTCATATCTTGTTTTGAGTCTTTCATGGACTCTGTCTTCAGTCACACTTAATCATGTATATTTTCCCAAGCAGTCTCCTATTAGTCTTCACGTGAAGTTCTTAATAATTCTTCGAGGCTCAGCAGTCATAACTCACTTCCTTTGTGAGACTTCTCCAAGGCACCCAGACAGAGCTGGTTTTTATCCTCTTTGCTTCTCTAGCACATTTCAACTGGCTATATCTTAATATTTCACATATTTATAAAATCTATCTGACTAGGCAGCAAATTCTTCAGGTCATATATTTTACATCCTCAGTACCTAGGTCAGGGCCTAGCAAGTAAATATTGATTACATTGAAAGAGTGAATTAATGAATATAAAAATTATTAAATTGCATTTACTGGATTTCCTCCACCATTTTACCACTCAAACCACCATACCTCTATCATCGAAAGGAGTTCCCAGTTTTGAGGCAGTGGTTTCTCTTTAAGTATCTGGGATTTTTGTGTCAATTATATATATAATTCCATAATTTCTATTATATTTCAAATTCTTATTATTAAACAATTTCCATTATTTCCTCTAAAAACAGGTCTACTTTGGAGACTATCAATAACATGGCATGTCTTTATAGAAATTTGTGAATATTTGATTTAAAACTTTTAAATGGAGTAATTGTTTTTTAAAAAGAATAAAAATTTCTGACTTATTCATTTCATGTGCTGAGTTTTGGGAGTAAAAGGGATGAGTCATTTATTGGTGTTTCTCAAGATTATGAAGCCATGACCTCTGTAAGGAAGGTCTCTTAAAGCTCAGGAAATTAAAGAAGTAATACATTTTTTTCACTAGTTAACAAAACCAGGACCCAAGACTAAATATTGAGCATTAACTACCACCTCAGATTAAAGACAAAGCTAGGTATTTGAGAATCTGTGTTCTGATTAGGTCCCAAAACAGAGACTCTATCACCTCTCACCAGATATCCAGAGCTGAAATTAGCTCATTCCATCCCTTCTAAATATTTAATAAATTGTTTCTTGTTGCTGAACTCAAAATGGAAATGACCCGGAAAGAAGGAAAAATTAACAGGCTTCCTCTGCCCTCTGTGATTAAGCACACTTCCCTAGCGTGCCATAAAGGAAACAAATTTATGGTTCACAAAGGCCTATCACTGTACACTACACTCAGTAAAAAAATATTCCTATTGAGTAAAGTGTAAGTGCTTTTCCTATTTTAAATCAACAATGCTGAGAAACACTAGCTGCTAACATTTAAATATCCCATGATCAGCAGAAGGAGGCCATAAATTTAGGATGATAATATATACTCATCTACTATTCAGGCTTATTTTCTATCTAGACCAACACTGTCCATCAGAACTTTCTGGAATGATGGCAGTGGTCTATTTTGCTAGATCCGGTATAGTAACCACTAAGGCAAGAGGCCACTAAACACTTGAAGTGTGGCTAGTGCAATTATTAGGAATTGGATTTAAAATTTTATTTAATTTAAATTTAAATTTAAATGGCCACACTTATATTACAAACTACAAATCTAGACTGTATAAAACACAGTCAGGTGAACTGAATTCCATCCTCGTTCTGCCACTGACTGCTTTGTGATCTTGGTCAAGTTATTTAACCACTCTGATGTTATCCCTTTATCTGTGAAGTGAAATATTAGATGATTCCTAAGATTTCTTCTCTTTTACACTCTACTTTACAAATAGCCACATAGCGTGACTAGAAATTGATACAATTACTTTTCCACTATCTTCATGAAAATCAGTCTTTTAGTTATACCACACATATGAACACAGACATACAAATAATCTATAACACAAATGAATTTATGAAGATGAAGGAGAAAAAGAAGTTTTATAGTGATTCTGTTGGATTTATCCCGCCTACTCCTACTCCTGGTATGCAATGACACCTGTTAGGAGAAAAATGTAAAGGTGACTCCTTTGTATTAGTACTTGAGTTATCGATTCATTGATTCATATCATTTGGTCATTCAGTTTATGCACAGTTGCCTCTACTTCGGGTCTGTTCTTCCAAAGGTGAACCACACCACCGGTGTGCACAATAAACTGGAAGAAGAAAAAGTATTTTGAGGCATGTGGATATAGTTCGATCCTGTGAACATCCCAGAAGGTCCTCAGGTGAAAGCCCCAGTCTCATAAAGCTGAAGGATGAGGTAGGTGTAGGATGGAAAGGGAGCAGGCCAGGTTCAGAGGCCAGAGCTGGGGCACAGCTCTCTGCATGCTACCACACTCTGCCTTGGATCTCCAAGGAGTGCAACAGTTCCGCATTTGAACTTTTCAAGTCACTATGCGGACATACCTGTGAAGGTCACAGGACAACGTATTTTACTTGCCAGTTTATTAATTTGGTTTATACCTGTTAAATATTTCAACACATTGTATAAGGGCTTCCATGTGTACTCTTGCCCTAAAATTTGCACATTTGCCCTTAATCTGCAGATGTTAGGCACAGGACTTATATGGACGCAAGTTTATTTGAGAAATTTCTTCTTAATCTAACAGAGAGATTTGGTAATCTAACAGAATTTGGTAAAGAGATTTGAATTTCATTAATCTCTTCATACAAGAACGACATTTTGCGTTCATATAGCTCTACAGTATGTTGGATCCTAAAGTTAAAAGAAATGATAAATAGAGAGGTTGATTATAAATTGAAGGAGACCATTTTTAAGGCTTTCTTGCACTAAAACTTAATACATGACTGTTGTTTACTGTATCTAGTTATTTATAGAGTATATAGATGTGCATATATAATATGGCTAAATGGCTATATAATATTTATCTGTGCATTTATAATGAAAACAATAGAATGATGGACTTCAAATATGGAAGAAGACTCAGATATCATTTAGTCTCACCACTTTTACAGATGTGGCATCTAAAACCTAGATATCTTAATTTGTCTAATATGATATAGCTTACTAGACCTTTATCTGGAACCAGTGTAAGATAGTTAAAAATAGAGCTGATGCACATCCTAGAGGTTGTTTAAAAAAGGAAATGAGATAGAGAAGAATACAGACAGTAATGTATTCAGCCTTGGAGACTATCTTTTCATATTTATGTTACTTGATTGTGTTCTTTTAAAAAAATTTTTCTTAATGTTTATTTTTAAGAGAGAGAGAGAGAGAGAGAGACAGAGTGCGAGTGGGGGAGGGGCAGCGAGAGAGGGAGACACAGAATCTGAAGCAGGCTCCAGGCTCTGAGCTGTCAGCACAGAGTCCGACACAGGGCTCAAACTCTGTGAGATCATGACCTGAGCCAAAGTCGGATGCTTAACTGACTGAGTCACCCAGGCGCCCCTTGATTGTGTTCTTAAACCACTACCGAAAATGCTCCTTCAGAAGTCAATTTTTTGTTTCTAAAACACTGAGCCAGCTTTAAAGACAAGTCAAACGTCACTCTCTATTACCACACCAACGTGACTTTTTGACACTTCTGTAGAAGTCCAGGGCACAGGAATTCACAGTGAGTTCCTTTGAGTTGGGCAACTGGACAGGGCTGTGCAACAGCACTGGGAGGAGGAGGTATTACTTGTCTACTTTATCTTGGTCCATTTGGAAAACCAAACATTACAGGCTCTAGACCAAAACACCATGGAGATGGGAAGGACTCTGTTAGAGGGGCATTTACTTGTACTTCACGGACAATCAGATTAAGTGAGGATAATGAAGCATTAGAACGGTTGCTAAGGCATCCCAGCAGGGCAGTGTGCACAATGGAATTAAACGCAGTTTTACTGAACAAGATTCCATTGTTAAAATCTAGTCTAGTAGCTAACTATCCTAAGGATGGTTTTGGTCATTTTTGTTATTTGTGATTTGAAGGTCTGGGGTTTTGCTTTCTCTGCGAGGTTATAATCACAAAGAGAAGGCTGCTGTTTTCTCTCATGTCTGCCATCCTGCTGATCAAGACAGCTGGCAGAGCAAAGTAAAGTGATGAGTTTTAGATGGGGGAGAGCAACGCATTACAGCTAAATATATTTAAAGCAAATCTTCACATATTAGTTATTTCAATTTTATCTTAATTGAAGCAGAAGCAATTATTTATGCTTATGTAATTAGCTAACATAAAATGCATTATATTCACTTGAGCCAAATGAATTAAATGTGTTTTCAGGCAAAATTAAAATACGCTGAAAATATCGATAACCTCTTCAGAACATAAGTCCAAATTTCACTTTAAGGAACAATAACCGCAGATTTTTTTCTGACTTTTGAACTCTCTGACACTACCAGGAACCAATGAGTGACATTTTAAGTACTCTCATAATTCAGAAAGAGACAAATGGATATGCTATGGAATTTGCATATATTTGGGAGGAGAGTGAGGGAGGAGGAAAGGGTTTCAGAGTAAGAAAAGTGATTTGGTCTATAAAGCCTTGGATGTAGACACTTTGGACCAAAAAATAATTTCCAGGAAATTGGGATGAGTTGGCATATCTATCTTTTATGCTTTTGAGAATTCCTACCACTATTTACCAAAGAAGGAAACAGTAAGAATGTCAGAAGAAAAGATAATTTCAAAAATATGATTTTAACAGCTATTTAAACCTCTGAAAAACTTGAAAAATAAAGATCACTTGTGCTAGGGTTCACAACTTTGCAGCTTCCAACTGTGGTCAGTCCTCGCTTTGATTCTAGGGTCTAGTCTGATGACCTAGAACGGTTTTCTTCTTATTTAAATGGAGTCCAATTTATTTTAACTCAAGAGTCTGTGTTTGAAAACCTCATCCTGAACTTCTCAGAAAACCCGAAGGTCATGTTTACAGAATAGATGCACAGCAGGATTAAATAAATGTGGAACTGCTGCAGGCCCTTTTTATTCTATCAGAGATGCTGTTAATCTTCAGATGATTATTTTTGCCATATAAAATATATATCCTGGATTATGAAAACTAATTCCCCACCTGACACACTCATAAACGGTTTTGTAAGAGCTAATTTTAGAACACTCCTAGTTTTTTTCATTTCATCATCAGAGACATTTTACATTTTGAGAAATTCTCTGGTGTCTCTCAAGACCCTCTCCTCCACTACCCACACCGATAAACGTAGTGAGTTTTGCATACTGTGGAAAAGATGAGAGCCATGCTGTTTGTTACCTTTCCTTGTTTTAACTTGTGGATGAGAAGGCGATTGTTATGAAAAATTGATAATGTAAGATGATAGGAGAAGGCCAAAAATAAAAACTGGTAACAGCAAATAGGACCCAAGGAATAAGTTGCACTATCGATCACAGTATCTAATGCGCTGCAATGTAACTGATAGCTGTAATCACATGGTTCTTATCCCTTATATTTCATAGAGAGGCCTTTCTGTATGCTAAGTTATGTCACCGGGGATTCATCTTAACAGTGATACTTCTTATTTATGGAACTCTTTGTAGTTCATAAAGCATTTCCATATTATTACTCTTTCATTTGCTTCTCACCAGAACCCAGTGAGATAGATGAATTAGGAATGACTGCCTACACGTTACAGATCAGTAAAAGAGATCACAGTCTATAGTCATTCACTCCCCTAACCAGTTTTGAGTCCAGAACTACTCAGGCAATGTATTTTTCTCCCTACCAGACTTCTAGTCAACACACACACACACACACACACACACACACACACGTGTGTGCACACGAATGTAATATTTAAAAGGAAAAACAAAGAAAATTTCCAGTGAAAATTTTCTCCCATGAAAACTATTATTTTTCAGTATCATCTTCTTTCTTTGATACAGGTTAAAATATATAAGTGCTATTTAAGTTAACAAATATAACTGTTTTTTTAAAAATGATAGCTTTTTAAACCATAGAAATATTTCACTTTAAGAGGGGAAGAGGAATTAGAGGATTATATTGCTTCACAAAAAGACTCTGAATAGGGTTGCTTGAAATAGCAAAATTCCCCAGAACATTTAAGATATGTTGATTTATGAAAATCTGATTCATACAGAACTTTACAGGAATACATCTGTTATATAAATCCATGTTCACCTGTAATTTACTCTAGGGGGAACAACTGAGTGATAATAATAATAACACACTCATATAGTTCTTCGTTATGTATTTTAAAGTGCTTTCCCCTAATTTATTGCATTTGTCTTTGGCAACCTTATAAGGGAGGCAGAGAGGGTATTATTATCCTTTCTTTACGGATGAGAAATTAGAGGTTAAGTGACTTGCCCAAGGTCAGACAGACTATTCATTCATTTACTGCTATTTGAGTGATGTAGTTTTAACGGGGTAGGTCAAGGAAGTAAGGTTCTTCCTCCTAATTTTTTTTAAGCAGCTGTGAAGGCTATTAAAATAGAGGTGGATGATCTCACAAATGTAATGTTGAACGAAAGAAGCCAGACACAAAAGTGTATATACTGTAAGATTCTATTAATATAAAATTCAAATGCAAGCAGAATTAATCTATGGTGGCAGAATCAGGATGGTGGTGACTTTTGGTAAGAGGCAGATGGTGACTGGAGGGTAAAGAGGGGTTTGCTAGCATTGTACTTCTTGCTGGTTTGTGGTTGTATAGTTATGTTCACTGTGGAAATTCACTGAGATATATACATGCGATTTGTTTATATGTATATATTTGATTTGTTTATATATATGTATATATATATACACATTATATATATATATGTATCCCAATACATATATATATATATATACATTATGTATATAATGGAAGTTTTCTTTTAAAAAAGTTTTATATCTTTAAAAACAGTACAGCACTTTAGAAGATCATTACATTACACATATCCTTTGAACATTTGTGATTTCAATCAAGTTTCTTAGCTGCATTCTAAAAATGAGAATATGAACTAAATCTGAAGAGTTTAAAAAGGAGAAAAAATTTACTTAAAAAATGTCTGGGATCATCTTCGTCTGAAAAGTTGCTATATGAAATGGGAAATTGAAGCAAACTAAGATAATAACATAATTCATTTAGGGCCAGTGGAACATTTATATTTAATGACATTAAGCTAGGAACTGTAGGGAAATGATATTAAACTGTGATTCACATAGTATATTCTAGAATATATCTTAAGGAAGATAAGATAATAATTTTTAAAATATCCATTTTATTTTAGAATTTTGTGTTTTAGGATGATGCATTGGGCATCAAAGTAGAAAGCCAGTGGCAATGATAAAAATCTCAGTAGAATGTGCAAACTTGGGGACAAACATGGGCTCCTGAGAATCCCAAGAGCCTTCAATGTAACAATGTTTGGGAGGAATATGTTTTGAGCATCATCCAGGAAAGAAATTACAGTTGCATTCAGTTGCTTAAAGCAGTTTCAAAATTTATAATATAGTTTTCTAAGAATCCTTCACTCCCATGACCCTGTAACCCTGAGAACCAATGCTGTACTTGTACTCAAAGTTGCCACTTATGACATATGTTTTGTTTAATTTTTACACATTATCTTTTTTGTCGTGTTTCTTTCATTTTATTTTTTTCAAGAAGCCATGGTAGTTCGTCCACCTTCAAGTCATCTGTATCCATTCACTATCTTGATATTATATGTTGGGAACAAAGAATTTCCGGGGGCAGGGGGGTGGGGTGGATCAGACTCCATTCCAGGGTGCTTTCATCTCACCAGTGATGTTTCAAAGCCACCTCCACCACAGCTAGGACTACAGCTCGGTGACGTTTCTCCCCAGGAGGGCTGTTGAAGGCATCCTGTTCAGGGAGAAGCCTTGAACCTTTAACCCATTCGCACATTTGTTTTAATTCCTGACCGACTGCTGTATTCTTGTGTGTTAGTTGCATTAGGACCTAGCTAACTCATTTTGTAAAATAAACGTTACACCCTAAACACCTGCGTCTGTGTGCCACAAATTGTGTAGAATACACACGATCAAGTCAATTGTGATCACTGCATCCAGGACGAATGTGAGACATAGCTGTCTTCTGGAATTTGGGTTATTAGAATGTCAACCTGTGTTCCCCAATGTTGCTCATGTCATAAAATAGGTCAGAAAGGTGGCTCCAGAGATAGCAGGGAAGAGACAGGGAGAGGTAGGTTGAAGGAATTCTACTCTTCAAGGCTCAGCAAGCTGCTCCAATTACTCTTTCCCTGGCAAAGGCTAAACAAATCATGAGGAACGGGACCTGCATGTCTCCCGGTAAGTCCATGTGGAATCATTTCATAATCTTTTTTAATGACAGGGATCAAGAAGGCACAACTGTTTCTCTCTCTGGGTGGAGCCCTTCAACAACAAAAACTCCTTGAATCCCTGTGGAAGTTTCACTATACTAATTCATGATTAGCAACACCTGAACCCTTTGAAAATTCATTCCTATTTAAGCTAATAGGCATATCCCTGGACTTAATCTTCCTTTATAGCGGCTGAACAAAGCATATTCTGGCCTTTAACCTTCCTTGCTGTCATTCCTCCCACCTGGAATCTCCTACTTTTTCCTCTCGGTCAGTTCTGTGGATGTGCTGCTTTGTGATCTTCACAAAAGACAGGCCACATTCTTTTTCCATTTTTACTAATTTTCACTCTTTTCCTTATAGGTCATATGATGATAACATTTGTTACATATAATCTTGACCACACTTTTGAATAATTTGGACTTCCATTATTTTTAGTATAGAAAAATAAATTAAGATACTTGCCATCAAGCCTTGTTCTCCTGGTTTCCCTGATTCACCCTTAAAAAAGAATAGTGATAATATTTATTAATGCTATAAACATTAAAAAGCCATTTTAATCGTTTTTTTCTTTTTCTTTTTCACAATACCCACAGGGACACATGAATGTCAAATATACTTTGCAGGCTACATAGAGGAATGCAAACACAATGCAATGAAAAGAAAGCCAGTGTTCTTCCTTCAAATTCATTTTATAAACATTTTAGGATTTAATAAAGTGAGTCTAGATTACAGCAGAGATTTAAGAATTATGCCAATAACGTATTATAAATAAAACTAGTAGGAATGGTTATACTGTAAGTCAATAAAGGGTCCTAGAAAAATATTTAATTGTAATTCCAGTAACATTTATTATGTTCTGTTCATGATGACATAAAGATGATGATCTGGCCTCTTTATGAGAACTCAGAACTTCCATATATAGGATAGAGAGATAATTGCTCTTAGTACAGACATTAAATAATAAAATGTGCAGAGATTGATTTTGAATTTGTTTTCCTGGATTAATGATGGCTGAAGTGATATGTTTTATTAAAATTAATAGCATATGTTAAAATACATAGAATTTGTGCTATATCATACCACTATCATAGTTTTCTAATACTCAGATTCCTACCAAATTCCTTATTATGTTTTATTGTCATATTATTATATTGATATCATTGGCAACAGATATTTTTTGGAAAAACCAGTCTTGTCATATCCAATATATATAAAAGTTGTTGGACTTTAAAAATGAGTACTTTCAGTTTGTTTTCATAAAACCTTTTTCTAGTGGTTATCATCGTATATAAAAATTAACTCTGAGACTATACATCCAGTTCAATTTACCTTTGTGGAATTAAAAAACTTGCTCATACCTTTGTGTAAAAAGCTCTTATTTCTTACTCAGATGAATGAATTATGTTCATTTAAAGGATGACATAGTTTTTCAATGATTTACAGTTTGTCATACCTTACCTTTATCTTATTTCTTAAAAGTAATCTATACCTTGAGGAATATACAAGATCCAATGATCTAATTTTGTACCATCGAAATGATTTCAACTACTCTTCTTAGTGGAAGAAACACTCAAGGTATCTTTTTCAGCAACCAGCAATTCTTTGGGGAGCTTTAACTATCCCTAGAGGTGTGCTTTCTCTATCTTTTGGGATATCATTCCAAAAAAAGGTGAGAACTGTGAAGACAATTTCAGGATGGAATCACTACCTTTGATGGTTCAGTGAAAGCCGTCCTAAAGACCAGGAAATAATAGGTTGGGAGTCAATCCTACATTTCATATCACAAATTTACAGCCATGTTCAGAAAGGGAAACAGGGCTTTCAAGAAAGCTGTCTCAGAAAAGTCATAAAGTACTCTATATTCTTACAAAGAGAACCACTTATTAAAAAAATACATAAACATATGAATATAAAAATGAAATACACCAAAACATTAATTGCTATGGCTGATTTTTTTTCTTTTTGGTTGTCTTCAGTTTTAAAAACTTTCTACGTTGTGGATAAATGTTTTCATGATTTGTACTATGAAAACACTCAGGAAAATAATTTAAGTCAAAGCAATAGATAAATAGATTAATTAGTTCAGCAATAAATTTGAAATTCAAGTCCTAAAGCCATAATATAAATGTAAAAATGTTTAACCTTGCCATATATTTCTTTAAACTATTGGGTTATCTCTACTGAATCAAACCATTTATGTAGTGTCCTATACTACTGTATTATTGACACTTAATCAATCTTAGTAACTAAGTACTTAGATCTAAGTATTGAGATTGTTTTTAAATCATTTCTATTAATAAGGACAAATGATATTCAAACATGCCTATTGATGTTTTAACCATTAATATTACTGTTTTATTAACATTTTTTCTTTTCTTTCTTCCTTTCTTTTTTTTTTTTTTTTTTTTTTTTGGTCAATGATTTACAAGGCAGTAAACATTAAAAAGGTTTACCTCCCTTGCCTTCCATAATTCATATGGGACTTTATTTTCTCTATCACTGATCCTTTGGAGAATTTCCAATCGCTCACCTATATTTTCAAGCTATTCTCCCATGTAAGCCAAAGACATTCATGTGTTCTAAGGTAGTCAGGACACAAGTGAGACCAGGAATCATGGACTTCTTGAGGCTTACCTGAAAGCCAGTTTAGTTTCCATCTCCAGGTCTCTCTGTGGTTCATGTGGGTTCCCCGTGGATTGAGTGGTAAAGAAGAATCCTGCTGGCAGCACCCTCTCTGCTTGGGGACTTTCCTATCACTCCACTTCCTGCAACCCCCTACTCCCATGGCCCCTCCTTTTCCCATTCCATCCCAGTGCTGACCCTTAAAACGAATGGATCCAAAATGCAACTCACAGGCACTCCTGGCATTCCACGAGGGCCATCTTTCCCCGTGTCCCCAGGAGGCCCTCTTGGGCCGGGAGGGCCTGGAGGTCCTGGAGGCCCAGCCTGCCCTTGGTCACCCTACAATGGAGAAGCGAAGAGACCAACAGTGACCATGAAAGATAAAGATCCAGGTCTTCTTTTCAACACTTTAAATTTGTATTATCTAATCCACATTTACACTATGAAAAGAACCAGAACAATCAGAAACATGAAGCCTGTAGGCAATTTGCCTGCCAGCAGGGAGCAAATAAATATTCATGCTGGGTGAGCTGAGTAGATGCTATTAAAATCAAAGCAGCTCAGGAACCAGCACTCACAGCTCTTGGAAATAGTGTGTATGTTATCATGATATTCAGAGCTGTTAGAAAAGTTCTGCATAACTTAATTCGTGACAATGCTGCATCAGTTATATTCACCTTGTTTAATAAAATGACTGCATTTGTAGCTGGACAAATGTGTTTACTCTTTCATAACCTACAAAGTTAAACATACAGGCTCTTGTCAAACTGTATAATAATTTATAAATTACCAAAGCCAGAGAGCTTGGAAACTGGATCTATTACTGGATATAACTTAAGCTTTTTTTTTTTTTTAATTAAGAAAAAAATTAGGCATTCTATACCTTTTTACTTTGGTACTTTCATATACATTTCAAACAAATGCAGCTCACGAGACATAATTTTGTTCTAGGATATTTCCAAATAAATACCCCCACCCCACCCCCACCCATGACAGATGAATGGTAAAGCAACAGTAAATGGAGTAATCACTGAATGTAAAGAAGAAATCAGACTTGAGCAAGAATAAGCACTACCTTAATGAGGCGGCGTTTAATGAGCTGCTGATCAGCAGAGAGAAACCCATGATTGATTTTAGGAAACACCATCTGATCAGTCAGGTGAGGTCAAAGGTTGAAGTTCAGAGGTGAGAGAGTTGGAGAATAGACATCAGAAGGCCCCAAGAAAGAAATAAAGATATTCACATTAGGCTTATAATGACCATTAAACAAAACGGAACTGGTGCTTGTGTCTGACATCAGACTATCTGGCTCTTCTTGAAGGAAATATAACCCTAAGATAGGATGGCAAGAACAGGTTTTTAGTGAGGGAGGAATCTTTTGGATCCCATCATTCCACTGTGGCTGTTAGGCCTCTTTCATGTAGTATGTTAAAGAAGCAGGAAAGCTCCCATCACCCACATCCTGCCCTCTGAGCAGAGAGTCTAGAGACCAAGCACCAGTTCAAATTCCGTCAGACTTGTCAACCAGCATAACGTGGCAGGAACACGACTGCCATTTTATAAATGCCCTAAGTCCATAATACTTAGGATCATTTAACTGACTGAAAAACATCACAGAGTGTTGGCATGTGTGCAAATTAAACCATCAAGGTGTGGCTCGGTCCTAGATAGCCACGTCTGCCTCCCTTCATTACCCTTGCTCAACTTCAATATCCTTCTCTCTTTTCTGTTCAAGATTCTCCTCAATAGATATTTGACCTCGTTGATGTAGGCGAGGTCCCAAGGATCCAATAACTCAATGCATATGGTGAAAAGAGCAAGTGGACTTGGCAAGCCAATTTAGCTGTTCTCGCTCACTCTTATGCTGATTGCGGGCTCTGACTGAGCAGCATGGGTGCCAACCACAAACCTTGACGGTGAGGATCTGATTACTGTGCAGAGCAGCAACTGTGGGGAAGCCTGGCAGACCCTATGGACGTGGGACAGCACCAAAACAACACGACACAAAACGTCACACAGACATTCTACTGATGGACAAACAAAACAAGCGTGTATCTAATGCCACCCTGTCCCAGCTCTAAGTCTTGTCTTGTTTGACACACTGTAAAGGAAATCAGACATACAAGGCCCCCAGGCAACACATTCCTTAAATGGAAAGGCCAGATTGAGAACTCATTGTAACTTCTCTTGTGGCAGTTACACTGGGATCCGTGTATATACTCTTAGCACTTCTAGAATCTTACATACAAAATGTTAGCACAATATAGAGATAACTGCAGACACTGTTATGAAAGCAACACCGTAATTTCCCTCCATGGATATTCTGTTTTCAACTCAGGACATACATGTATAAATTGTATTAATTCTTTTTTTTTTTTTTTTGGACAATACTGAACAGAATTTTGCAGTCTGATCAGAAATATTTCTCAGAATAAATGCAGTTTGCCTCACAAAAGATAGTCTTACCACCCACATATCAAAATTTCTCTCTCCAATCATATGATGATTCTCAGATCTTTCCTGTTTCAGGAATTCCTGCAGAGATGGTGGGTAGAAATCTGTCTCCTATAACATGTGTATTTCATGTCAGAGGGATTTATGGTCACACTCTGCAGTAATCACTTCTGTCATGTAACTTTTCCAAAAGAACTTGACAGTTCACACAACCCCTTGAAGCAGAAAAGTGGTTTTGAATTCCTTAACCAAGGAGAACAGGGGAGAGATATTTTAGAGACTTGTACTTCACTAACTTGTACTAACCTGTCTTCATAGGTGCTATCAATTGGGTAGGTCTGAAAGAGAACTTTGGCCTGTGTTCTGTATCTTTTCCGACATGAGATATTGCAGCCTTTTATTCCATTTTTTTCTCCACACAGAACATGTTTACCATACAAATAAAATAAACAGCAACCACAGCTTACATGGACTCAAGTGTCTGCAGGCTTCCCAGACGCTCCTTCTTCCTCACTGCCCTTCCCCTCTTCTGCCCAAATCTATTATGAGGATATCTTTAGTAAAAGCCCGTAAATTTCTAGTTTTTGAAATTTTGTTAGTCTTGGCATAGTCCTCTGCCTTATTTCCCCCTTATTTGGGATATATTTTTCTTTTTTTAAAAGAACCAATAAAATTATGTTTGCAGCATGAAGACATCTCTTCAGCCCTAATGACTTTGACTTTCATTCTTTGGAGCTGGGACTTCTCAGGAAGCAAAAGCAGAGGACATCTTATCTGTTTTAGCAAATCTTTTCTGATAAGGCTATTAAGTGTCTGGGTAATTTTGAGGTGACCTGTATCCTCTTTATTCTTCTCCCCAAGTAAAAGCCCTTGAAACATAGATGCTACCCAAATTCAGAAATGCTACAAGTTGGAAAACAGATGTGTACAATTTGCTTTTGTTTTACTATGGAATATGAGTTTAAAATGTTATTAGATGGTAATGTGCCAGCATCTTTCCATCTGTGACTCATTAGCCCTATATTACACAGTCAGAATTTTATATATATACTTCGTCTTTGTGTAACAAAGAACAAAAACAGATACAAACAAGAAGTGTATGAGGGATCGGAATCTTGACTAGTGGCGATAAATCATAATGTCACTTTGAACAGGATTATCTAACAAAAATAATTTAAAATTAAAAGCCTTTAACAGCACACATGGTAGGACTTACAAAAGTTTTGAAATTTGAACGTATAAATAAGTCACTTCTTGTACTCATATCTGAGCATGACCAGCTTGGTGTTTGATCATATTTTCTAAATGCTCACAAAAAGCATTAGCTTCATAACTTCTTAGTTTGGTTTCCAGTGTTAGCGAGATCTAAAGAGGGAAGTGGATAGGTAATTCTCATCCCAGATCATTTTCACTAAACAGAAAAATCTCTATTTGAGGAAGCTGATTTTATATTCCTCAATCATCTTAACTGTAGAAAATGCTACCGATTAGGTGCTTAGAGCTACATTGTAAAGCTTTTATTAATGAGCTAGGCAAAAGGATTTCAGAAGTTTATACATAACAAAGTAGAAAGGGACATGTGGAAGAATTCTCTTAAATTCTAACAAAAACCCCATGGCTTAGGCTGCAATTTCCTAGGACCTGGTGCTCTTCAAAACTGTGGTAATGCTTGAAGGGTACATGCCAGTGTCGGGGGTGGGGTGGGGTGGAGGCAGTGGATAGGGGTTATGTAAAGGCAATAATAAATATGGCACATCTTCCTTAAGAGTCAAGTTTGATAAATGTTAAATGATTTTAAATATTTTTATGTAAAGGGGCGCCTGGGTGGCTCAGTTGGTTAAGCGTCTGACTTCGGCTCAGGTCACGATCTCGCGGTATGTGAGTTCGAGCCCCGCGTCGGGCTCTGTGCTGACTGCTCAGAGCCTGGAGCCCGTTTCAGATTCTGTGTCTCCCTCTCTCTCTGACCCTCCCCCGTTCATGCTCTGTCTCTCTCTGTCTCAAAAATAAATAAATGTTAAAAAAAAAAAAAAAAAAAAATTAAAAAAAAAAAAATATTTTTATGTAAAGCAATGTCATATTATGAGGTAGAGTGCAAAATTTGCACAAATTTTTAAAACTTTTGCCATTTGATCATGGTGGAGAACCTCATCTCACAGGGGATACCTCTACATTACAGGTAATACTGAACTAACCCTCTTCTTCCCACAGGAGGTCTTTGGTGGATAAGTTTGGAAAGTACTGGTGGTGAATACTTATCTGTAAGTCATGGCTTTACGTGGCCATAAGAGTTAGTCCTCCCTGGCCATTCACACAGAGTGCACTTTTTCATTACGCCATTTTTTTCCATGATATCATTAGTCATAGTCCTTTCTAAATAAATGGAATGGACATATTTCACTTGGTTTTACATCTTGGAAAACTTGCCTGGTACACAGATGGTTCAAGTGGGTGTGGGAAAAAACTGTCTCTCCAGAAAAACATGGAGAAAGAGTCCGGGAATAAGCTAAAATGTTAAAATAATGTGTACAATTTTCACTCCCAAATATTTTGAATTTTTAAGAAATTGGATGTATAAGAGTGTAAAATATTCAACCCATTTTCCTCTTGAGAGCATACGCAAGCAACTTCACAAATCCTGTGACATCCTGTGAAGTAGGTTACTATCTTGGACCAGTGTTTTGACACCATGTTAGGAGAAAGTCTATATCCCTTCATTACCTTCTAGAAGCAAAGAGGCAAGCCTACCCCAAAGAAATGTTGAACAAATACATATTACATAAGAGATGCTTCTAACTACTTACAGAGCCATAATTCAAGATGCTATTGTGTATTGTATATTCAGTAATGGTGTCATATGATTACATTATAGTGAGAAAACTTTGTGTTTGGTCAAAAGTATTCAATAAGGCAACTATAGAGCCAAGAATTTAATCCAGGACTTTTAATTCCAGACTTTCTCATCATGCGATTTATATGTCTTTAATTTCTTTCTACTTTTATAGTTGGAATATTAGAAGTTGACTAACACCACCAATATTTAAGAAGTATTTATTGACTGTCTTCCATGCAGCATTCACTGCCTAGGCATGGGAATCGAATGGTGAGCATGACCCCAGGCTTACAGGGGTCAACATCTAGTAGGGAAACAGGAAAAAATAAGCAATCAGTAATCATATGGAGGGATGACCATTTTGGTGGGGAAGGAGAGGGGCCAGAGTAAATAAAAGTGTGCCTGATGGTAGGTTTGAGGATCTCTGGGAAACTTCCCAAGCCACACAAATGAGGGGAAGAGGGTTGGTAGAGCAAGAGAACTAAAGACAGAGATATCATTTAGGAAAATGTTATAATAGTCTAGTTGAGAGACTATACCCTAGGACTAGAGAAGGGACAAATCCATAGTTTCAAGTGATATTAAGGAGGTGGAATACGCAGCACTTGCAGCTTGGCTGAGAACATAAGGGAGAAGGAGGAGCAGTGAGTGGTCCTACATGTCTAGCCTGAACGCTGGAGGATGATAGAGGAAACACTAGTAATGAATGGGTTTTCTGGGGCAGGTAGGTGTTCATGGATGGTGAATTCAGTTAGTGACTTGTTGAATTTGAGGCATCTAAGAACAGCCAAGGCATGGCAGCTAGATATGCATATAAAATCGTCAGGAGAGAAGTGAGAATGACAAGTCATAGGGCTGCCTGAAGTCATGTAGAGAGGTTGGAGAGAGAACAGACCTAGAAAACAGCTCTTGGAAAGACTTCGATTTTAGGGATGAGCAGAGGAAGAGGCAACCACAAAGAGAAATAATAAAATGTGGTTGTAAAAGTAGGAGAAACACTAACTCACCTCACAAATTTCTACACAGGCAAATGACTCAGAATGACTCATTACTGAAAACTGCATCATTCGTTGTGTTGTATAAATGCACATGAACTGAATTCCTCCGCTCACTGTTGCACGTAGAGGTAATCTAGAAACTAACAATGGGCAATGCCACTGACAGTGGATGCTCACTGATATGCACAGGGGAGTATAACTGAGATTGCAGAGGTACAGAGGAAAAATTAAATTATTATTTTAATTATAAAGGTGGACCCCCAATAGCAAATCATATTGGAAGAAAAAATATGTGTTATGCTAAGAAATGAAAATCCCTGAGTTTCTCCATAATGTAAATAGTATCATGATTCTGTTAGCCCCCAATATATCATGCATAACAACACAACCATTACAGTAGGTATGTGTGCAGCATAAATAAAGATGAATATTCCGAGACATTGATAAAATGATTTCTAGCTAAGAAAGGCCAGATGGGAAAACATTGTATAGGATGCAGAAATATTTAGGTAAAAGAATAACTTGAGTTTAACAGCAGGAACTGTTAGAAAACAAAATAGGCAAAGAAAAGAAATTAAGAGAAAGGAATTTGCTGCTAAATCATTTCATTCTGCAGTAGATGGTAACATCTGTCTTAATAGAAAAATTAACTACATGAAGCTAAATAGCAATGGAATCCTCTGAATAGCCAAATGCCATGAGCCTGAGAAAATCAGAATTTCTAACGGGCTGAAAAGGATTGGCTTATAGAAATATTAATTATGGGGAAGAACTAGCTTTCTGGGCTGAATATGATGTTGAGTCAAGAAGTTAATTTTTCTTTTTAATAGATATGCTAAGTTCCATCCTATTGTGTTAACCCTAGTCACTCCAAAAATTATCTTTTTATATGTAAATGATACATGTGAATTTGAAAGTTATTTAGAAGAGAAAGAGAACAATACAGTCCCTACATTGGCAAATGTCATTAAATACTACTGCCACTAAAATGCTAAGTAAACTGTACTGTAAAAGATCTGTGAATAAGCAGAAAGATGGCAGATACCCTCCAACACTGGCAAGTGTAAAGTATATGAAAAACCTCCTACACCACACGTACTGAAAAAGGCTCCATTTGTTACGTACAATCTAATAAGGATTCCAGGGGGGTGTTGCAATGTTTCCTAAAGATATATGGCTAAGAAAGAGCCACAGAAGATGAGACCCCATGAATAAAGGTAAGATTCCTGAAGAAGCTTTGCCCTACCCTGAGGCAATCAGAGAAGCAGAGACACAGGACGGGGGGGGGGGGGGGGGGGGGGGGGGGGGGGGGGATGGTAAACAGCTTCAGAGTCTGGGAGAAAACAAAGTAAAATTGTGTCAGTTTTATTTATATAACCTGTGCTATCATTGAATTGGAGCTATTCTCTTTCAGAGAACATCAAGAGAACAGTCCTGTTTTAGGGTTTCTTCATAATAAAGATAATAAATAATGATGACAATGGTAATGATGACAGTGGTCACCATTCACATGATATGTACTATGTGCTAGGTATTATTGTAAGAGCTTTATAAATGTTAGCTGTTTTAATTCCCATGACAACTATTTGACAGATGAGGAATTTGAGGCATGAAGAGGTTTTGCCCACTTTACTGTAAGTAGAAGAGCCAAGACTCACACCCTGGCCATCATCTATGCTCTTAGCCATTATACTTTCCATACATCCTTCATAGTCTCTGAATTTCATTCCCATTTATTCATTCGTTTATCAAGGAGAATTTAATAAGATCCTACTAGAAACAAGGCAATATTTGGACATTGAGATTAGAAAGCCGTATCCCAGGCTTCAGGGAACTTAGAATATAACCAAGAAAGGCAGATGTTAAATATGCAATTATGCAATTACAAATGTGGCTGGGAGATCATATATATATATATATATATATATATATATATATATATATATGTATTCTTTTTCTCATATTTTTTCCAATTCCTTTGTCCCTCAGTCAGGTTCTTAGTTGGCCATCTGCTATTGCCTCAGAAGAGGTATAAGGAGGCAGGGTGGAAAACAAAACTTGTCTACCAACATTTCTAGAAACTGAAAATATCTAGGAAGACACTACCCCAAACTGGAAGAGAGGAAATAGGTCTGTGGTCCCCAAGAGCAGAGGGAGAGCCTAAGCCCTGCTTCCCAGCAGCAGTTTCAGAAAACAACACCACCTCAAACAAAAAAGCCACATGACATGTCTAGATGCAAGAGACCATGCGCAACCTTGCAAAACATTCCCTTGCATTAACCATGGCACAGAAGTAGCAGAAATTTTCCCATGCCCTATAGATGCAGCAACAACACACTACATGTGAAGGGCCATGGAGGTCAGTCAAGCCACGCTGCCTCTCAGCAGCAAACTTGAACTGATGGCCAAAGACCAGGTACCTCTCAATTTCCACTCCAAATCTTTTGATACTATAAGACCTCAGAAGTGTGAATCAGTCCAAAAGGGGGAGGAAAGTGTGGACATCCCAAGAAAAGTGATGTTTTGTTTTTTGTCAGCTGAGAAGAATGGAGGATTCAGTTTCATAAATCACATCAGATTCAAAAATCAAACTGTTATGGAAAATGAAGTCATATTTTTTACTCACTTGAGTTTTTGCATTGAAAATCACATCCCAAAAGTGAATAGGATGACTGTTAACAAAACAAAAACTATGAGAGTACAAAGAAAATGACCTAACAAGGTCAGCTAGTCAGGCAGGACTGCCCCCAAAAAGTGGTATTTAAGGTGAGACCTGCAGAATGTGGGGGCATACAGACCCGTGGTGCCTGGCTACTCTCAAAGGGCACTGATACCTTTGCTTCCTGATAGTATCATCAAGGTGAATACTAAAACCAAGGAGAAAAATATATTTTCCTTTACCAAAGAAATACTGAATCTACACTTGGAATACAACAATTGGGTCCTATTTTAGGTATTCCCTTGAGATGTAGGCACCATTCTCCATTTGGGCAAGGTTAAGATAAAAGCAATGGTAATGGCTATCAGGTATAGGATTCCTGTGGGAGGTCAGATTGATGAGAATGAGAGAGAGATTAACTACATATCCATTCCTTCCTATAATAAATGTCTCTTAAGTACATTCTACATGCCAATTACAGTGAGAAAAGCTGTGGGGGTTTAAATCTAGTGAAGAATGGAGGCTATCATAAGAATACCAATTTAAGTGGAAAATATGCTAAATTAGTGCTGTAATTAGAGGGGCAGGCAGTAGGCTATTTAAGCACATTGTGGTTGGGAAATGGAGTAAGGCTCCTAAAAGATGGGATCTGAGCCAGGGGAGGAAGGATGGATAGGACAATGGTATTTGAGGTGGGGTATGGACTTGGGCTTAGGGAAGAAGGTATTTCAGTCTGACATCCAGTGAGCAAAGAGGTGGGAAATAAGTTGAGTTTGGTTGGGGCGAAGCACATACTTTTTTAGGGAAGAGCTGGAATGGTTGACAGAGTATAGATGTGCAAGGTCTTCCAAGAAGCTCAAAGGGGGAAGTAGCGGAAAGCCACAGAAATATTTACATAATGAAAGTGCCATGGCATATGCAGGTTTGAGGAAGACAATCCTGGCAAAACTATGAAGAAAAGGTTAAAAATCAAAATATAGTTCGTGATCATTTATCTGCAATTTCAAAATCCAAAGTCCCTGAAAATAACATTTCTTTATAAGTTTAACTAAAGGGTTTCTAAGTTTGCAGCAAACTCCTCTGGTATCAAAACCTTATTTGAACAGATGTGAGGTTACTTATGATCACTAATATTTCTTCTTAGTGTGAACATGCATGTGTTTTGCTGAAGAAATTGATGGTTTGATTACAGGGTGCCTCAGGCCTCTCTAAGACTGTCAAACAATATGTGATGTATGAGTAATATTAACTTTATAATGCCTAAAAACTAAATCCTGAAACACATTTGGCTCTGAGAATTTCAAAGAAGGATTGTGAGCTTGTTTCAAAGTTGATGACAAAGATCCCTTCAACAGAATTAAAGGTTATAGCAAGAGTAGTAAGATTTGAAGTTAAGGCAATGAATTTAGTTTTGAACAATAAAATTTGTTAATATAGGCTTGTCTGGCAAATGCCCTGTCTAAACATGTGGCAATCTAAATTATATATTATAATTTAAACCAGTTTATAGAAATTAAAGATAAATTTACTTTTATGATTTCAATTTATATATTAATCAGAACTATCCATATCAATTGTTATCTAGCATATATATTTTAATCAATTGTAATGAATAAATAAGTATATTATAATTAGCACATTTTTTGCAAGTAATTGTAAGAAAAAATGGACCTGTGAAAATTTTTTGTTCAAGAAATTAAAAACAAAACAAAACAAAACAAAACAAAAAAACCCTTCCAGAGGTCTTGTTTAGAACATCATTTGATTACCAAACACTGCACAATGATTTGCTTAAAACTTCCACTTGAAAAATATAATACTGGGGGAGCCTGGGTGGCTCAGTTGGTTAAGCATCTGACTTCGGCTCAGGTCATGATCTCATAGTTTGTGAGTTCGAGCCCCGCGTCAGGCTCTGTGCTGACAGCTTGCTCAGAGCCTGGAGTCTGCTTCAGACTCTGTTTGCCTTTCCCTCTGCCCCTCCCCCACTCACACTCTGTCTCTTTCTCTCTCAAAAATAAACATTAAAAAAATAAATAATGCAAAAGCAAGCTTAAATTCCACCCTATCTGAATTTCATACAATTTGCATTTGAAATACAAATTCTGAATTATGGAGCCCAAACTATTAATCTTTTAATTCTCAAGGACACTTCCCTCTAGGACGGCACAGCATCATGATGATGTGCAATACAATATTATTTTGCATCTATGCTTCTATAAAACCAAGGGTGCTTTGTAGTTGAAGTTGGCAGGTCAAGGGCTCAACTCAACTTGAATATACTCTATTCATTTTCTGAAAGGCCTACATCAGGGCAAGGAGGCACAGTATGCATCAGGAAAGGACAGTACCAAGAAAACAGAGGATTCAATAGCTGACAGGGTACCTTATACCGAAGGGAAAATAACTATTTGTCCAGTAGCCTGTGAGAAAAATTCAAGTTTTTTGCATTCTTCATTCTGGGAGAAAAATCAAAAGTGCCCTGTTGTTCCCTAAAAACTCTAGTGTCTGGGTTAATAGTATTTGCTAAACTTCCTTTGTATGATATTAGATTGAGTTGACTCTAAAATTCCTTTGGTATGCTCCCTGGATGGTAGCCTCTCTTCTTCCCAAGAAAGAGGTAGATGTCTGGAAGCCAGCCTTTGAAAGCTGGTGAGAGTCCCATGGGGCTCAGCTATATGGGTGGAGAGTTACCCTTGTATTTTCTACTCTACCTCTGAAGGTCACCATCTTCCATAAATAAATTTGAGCCCATAGCAAATGTCTGATAGCCCTCTGAGATAATGGAGCTCTTCAAAATGACCTTAGTACCAAAAAAGACAATAGAGTACTTGTGCAAATTCACCAGAGAGTAATGTTACTTGGAGTAGTACTACTCTAGATATCTTTCTCCACTAATCCTACTCTAGATACTTTATAATTGGTCCTGTTCTCTAATGTCCCTCTTTGGTCTGCATCCTACATTTTTAGTGTTTTCCCAAAGGGCTATTTAATTACATAAAATTAGTCTGTGGCTTGAAAGCATTCCTGAAATTTGCAGGTTCCCATACTGGGCTAAAATATTGATTGCAGTTTAGAACTTGTTTGAATGCCCTATAGTTATCTTTATATTTGATGTCCCTTGTGCATATGGACTAAACTCAAATGACTATAAGCACTAGGCCAATAATATAGATAAAATAACAAGTTTATCACAAAAGGAAGCAGGCAGACTTGGCTGCACAGGAGCCAAGTCAGGGCTAAAAGGAAACAATGAGGACGCCACTTATTTTGCCTTAGGGGAAAGCAGACAGGGCTGTTACATCTTCACGTGCTTCAAGGGAAGCAAGAAATCCAAGGATTTTTTTGAAAGAATGTTTCAGATACTAAATGTTCACAACCAATTCAAATTTACTTAAAACAAAAATTATAGTCCAAACAAAAATACATTTGGAAGGGAGGATTTGGCCCATAGACCACCAGTCAAAGGTCTCCGATCTAGTGCTTTTGAATGTTGAACTGGAAACAAGACATGCCGAAAAGCTTTGCTTCAGAAAAGAGATAATACAGTTAGTCCATTCAAGGAACTTTATCTTGTTGTATTAGCATTTAAAGAAAGAGTTACAAGTTCTCAGTGCCTCCATCACATGTTGTAATTCAGAGCACTGTTCTTTATCATAAAACCTTCCAAAGGTGATTGCTATTCACGACCTCTATGCGGAAGAACAGAACAAGGTGTGATTCCTTGTTGAAAAGAAAGTACTGCATCCCACAGTGATGGATCCATCTGGGAGGAGTCCCATGATTTGAGCTCCTAATGAAAGAAGCGGTCGTAATCCATGTTAAGAGTTATGGGTCTTTGGGAATCTTGGAATAGAATTTCCTGACTTCTGTGAAATTAAATCTAAACTTTATAATGATATGGATATTGGAAATCATAATACAAACTTTCTACTTTCTGGTTTTAATTTCCTGGTTGTGGTTGATGATATTGTTATTTAATGGAAGGCAGTACACTTTTGATAGGAAGTTGCAACATACTATAATGCTTATCATTTAATTTTGTAAAGTAGTATTTATTTGCATATATAATTAACTTGAAACATCTACACTGACCATATTCAAACTCCTTTTTTACCTCAAATTTCTTTTTAGATCTCTTAATTTCAAATATTTCAATAATAATAAGTCAGCCCAAAATGTTAAGAGTAAAGACTAACTTGTCTCAGAAAGTTACTGAAAATGAGGGCTCAAAATAAGCTGTAGCTGAAATTTCTGATAGTGTCAATCCTCTCATTATTTAAATGTACTTAATATTCCAGTTGTCAAAGAAATTTGGCATATAGAACAGAAGCAACATTTTTCTTCCTATGATTACAAGACCTAATTCAAAGTGTAACATGGTCTTTTAACGTAATAAACACTAAATGAAATGCTTGCCTTATTTGCCAGTAAAGAAAAAAGAAGAAAGAACTGGGTTCTGTTTTTGAGCACATGAAGTGATGATATCACACATTAAGTAAGACCAAGGAAAAATATTTCTCTGATGTCTTAGAAGATCTGAAAGCAACAGCCCAGACTCCAAAATACACCCATATTTCATAGGCCTCGTTTTTTTCCCTCAATGGGTCTCCAATGTCAGCACCCACAAGGAACAAAGTTTATGTTTAAAAACCAGGGGGCATCTGGTTTACTCAGATAAGTAACCAGTTCCGCCACTTCATCAGCTACAACTTTTATGATTCCCATATGTGGCTAAAAAAATTACAAGGTGTATGCCTATCATATCATTATTAAAATTAAATTACTTATTTACACATAAGGCACCGTCAGCCCTTCTTCTTATGTGATAAGGGATATTAGTAATTATGGAACGCAAAAGTGAGGAAGAATAATTTACCATTTTCCAGGACTGGGATGAAGCCTCATAGCACATTAATACTACAATTATCCATATTTGTTGACTTATAAAATGGGGAAATTGTTTAATGTTTAGAAAATGGCACAAAAAAAGTGACTAAGAAAAAAAATATTTTCAAAGGAACTACCGGAATCAGCTTTTCCAAGGCATCATTATCCAATTTGTGAATTATCAGGCCCTTAATTTCCCTTCCAGTCTCCTATCCTTTGTATGATTTCCTTTGTTATGAGGAACATAATTAAATGTAAGGAAAGAAATGAAAAAAGAAGTAGAAGTAAAAGGATTAATACAGGAAAGTGGCATTGAGCATTTAAATTTGTGTCAGGAGCACTAAGGTCCCACTGAGTTTGGGGGAAAAAATACTAAGGGCAAGAAGAGGATTTTTTGTTAGAATCAAAAGAAGAATAATAAAAGAATAGACCTTTTTTCCCCCACTTTGGTCAACCGAGAGTAAAATGTTAATAGTTGATACAAGAAAGCAATAGCAGTCAATTCCTATTTAGCTTCTAATTCTCTATCAAACAGAAAAAAAATATATACATATATATATATATATATATGGAGAGAGAGAGAGAGAGTAAATGTTATATATACATCAAACAGAAAATATATATATATAAAATATATAAAATGTTAATAGGTCATACAAGAAAGCAATAGCAGTCAATTCCTATTTAGCTTCTAATTCTCTATCAAACGGAAAATATATATATATATACATATATATATATATATATATATATATATATGTATATATATGGAGAGAGAGAGAGAGTAAATGTTATATATACATCAAACAGAAAAAAAAATATATAAAATATATAAAATGTTAATAGGTGATACAAGAAAGCAATAGCAGTCAATTCTTATTTAGCTTCTAATTCTCTATCAAACAGAAATATATATATATATATATATATATATATATAGAGAGAGAGAGAGAGAGAGAGAGAGTAAATGTTATGTATATCATACAGAAAAAATATATATATAAAATATATAGAATAAAATGTTAATAGTTGATACAAGAAAACAATAGCAGTCAATTCCTATTTAGCTTCTAATTGTCTATCAAACTGAATATATATATATATATATGTATATATATCAATTAAAAATTGGCATACATGTTGGTAGTATAAAACACCAAGAAAAGTGAAGAGACTAGAAGTGAAAACTTTGGGAATCTAAATCTATCTGAAGAAATGACTTTCTTAGACTGTAGAGCTTGAAGAAATGACTTTCAAAATACTGAGCATTTGCCACAATAATTATCAAACCATTCAGATAATTTTTTTTAGGAACTGTGAAAAAAATAGAAGTAATAGAAGAAAAAAAAGGAGGAAGATAAATTCTGCAAAATATAGACAGACTGGTAAAATTTTATTGAGTTAAGTCAAGACTAGATTGTTGGAGAAATTTTGCAAAAAAAGCCCAAAAAGGTGATGTTTAAAAATATTTTCTTTAGGGGAGCCTGGTGGCTCAGTCAGTTAAGCATCCGACTTCGACTCAGGTCATGATCTCGCAGTTTGTAGGTTTGAGCCCCGTGTCGGGCTTGGTCTGGACAGCTCAGAGCCTGGAGCCTGCTTTGGATTCAGTGTTTCCTCTCTCTGTCCTCCCCCACTCGTGCTCTGTCTCTGTCTCTCATAAATAAATAAACACTAAAAAACATTAAAAATATTTTCTTTATTTCCTTTTTAAAATGTTTATTTATTTATTTTTGAGAGAGACAGAGAGGCAGAGAGAGAGGAAAGAGAGAATCCCAAGCAGGCCCCACACTGACAGCACAGAACCTGAAGCTGGGCTTGAAGTCAGGAACTATGAGATCATGACCTGAGCTGAAATCAAGAGTCAGTCGCTTAACCAACTGAACCACCCAGGTGCCCCTTCTTTATTCCTTTTTAAAAACAGTTGTTAATAGATGGATGCACATCTATAACCAGATTACAGCAAGAGATTTGTCTGGGTCTCTTACATTATCCTTACATACTAAATTGAGAAACCTGAACTGAAAGCCAATAAAAATAGTGGATTTATAACCAATTGAACAATTTACCTACATAATAGTGCTTAATTGGTCATGTAGTTCATGTTCTCAGTCCTGATCCATTCAACATTTAACATCTGTATCAGAGAATTAGATTAGTCTTCTCCAACTTTGGATCCGAGAATAATTTCTCTCTATCTATGTATATCTGTTTTTGCACTTATGTCTTAGATCTCCAGAAAATGGGACAGAAGAAGAAATATAATATTTGTTGGATGGCAGAATTAGAGTGTACTAATAATGTGGAAATAAAAGTAAGGACTAGTATTTGGATCCAACAAATAAACCTCATAAAAACACAATTGAGGAGCTAAGGGTTACAGTGAGAAAAAACACTTTAGAATTTAAGTTGATAATAAACGTATGCATCAGTATATGATATGACAGCTAATGTTGTTTAAAGCCAGTCTAATTCCGGGCTATAACATAAACAGAAGAAGGGAGGCTATCTCCCATTTAGTCCAGCTGCATTAATGTGTTTAATTTCCGGACATTACCCTTTAAGGAGAACAGAGACAGGAGCATACGCAGAGAACAACCAAAATAGTAAGAAAGCACACAATTCTCACATGAGGAATGGATGACTGCAGCAGGGGAAGATGAGATGGGATATAAGAGCACGTTATTTATTTATTTATTTATTTAATGTTTATTTTTGAGAGAGAGAGAGAGAGAGAAAGCTCCCAAGTGCTACAAGTGGGAAAGGGGCAGAGAAAGAGGGAAGCACAGGATCTGAAGTGGCTCTGTGCTAGAGAGCCTGATGCAGGGCTTGATCTGAGATCATGACCTGAGCCGAAGATGGACGCTTAACCAACTGAGCCACCCAGGTGTCCCTAATAAGAGCTACTTTAAAGTTTATTCATTTTGAGAGAGAGAGAGAAAAAAATGAGCAGAGAGAGAGGGTACCAAGCAGGCTCCATGTTGTCAGCACTGAGCCAGATGTGGGGCTCCATCCCAGGAACTGTGAGATCATGACCTTAGCCAAAACCAAAAGTTGGACACTTAACCTACTGAGCCACCCAGGTGCCCCTAAGAGCTACTTTAAATGGATTCAGAACTGCATGTGGAACATAACCGCCTCCACCACCGCAAGGCATATTCAAACTTATGCTGGACCATTACTTGGTGAGGGATGTAGCAAATGAAGTTTGGATGAGAAGGGCTTTGGGGTTCATTTTAACCTTATTCACTGTTTCTATAAGATCACTGAACGGCTGTCATGTGGAAGAGGAATTAGTTCAGAAGGCAGGATTAAAACAAAAGGTAGAGGACGTAGAGAACAGCAGATGCCAATTCAAAAAAAGGAACAATAAACACTTGTTGAATAAAGGATTTAATTACTTTGTGTTATTTAGAACTGTCTGTAATATTAGTCTGCCTTCTAATATTCAGTATTGTCTATAATTATTAATCTGCTTTGTAAGAGTGAGTGAGCTCCTTGTCACTTGAGGTGTTAGAATAAAACTCAAGAACCATGCGTTGAGCATACCCTATGAGAGTTTTTAGGCAATTGGCTGGCTATGAAATGGGTTTATTTTGTAGTTATAAGAGAAAGTTTGACGCAGCAGCAAGTGAAATCTGCGACCAATATAGTCTTCCTCCTCAGCACCTTTTTAAAATAGAACAACCAAGATTTATCTAGAAACCCTTTCTGGCACTGCCAAAAGATATTTAATTCTAACAACAAATGAATTTTTCATTCTTGTTTGTCCAAGAGTTAAAAACACTATAAGAAACTAATGTTTCAAATGTGTACAACTCTTTTCTATAAAAGGAAATATAATCTACCTTATAGGACCCTTTAATGGCATTTAAAAAAAATCCTTTGGGCCACACCCTCAAATTGTATATTTGTTGCACTCAGAAAAAATCAGATTTAAATTTAATTTTATATCAAGGAAGACACAGAAAAAAAATCAGATAATACTATCCCAAATTAGTTCTTTTTCTTAAGATTTGTTAGTATAGTTATAAAGGACAATTCCAAACAAACGTGCCTTTTATTGGTGATCCATCTAGACTATTTTGTTAGAAATTCTATAAGGGGAGATGTTTCCATTAAACTAATTCTGCAACCACAACAACAAAGACCCAGAAAACATATAAAGTGCATTAAAATAAGAATATTTTTAGAAGTTTACTGACTAGTATTATAAAGGAAATTACTTGGGTCCAATAAAAAAATATGAAGCTAAGTTTATATTATTTTAAATATCCACAAATTTTAGCTACAAGCTATATAGATGTCTAAGCTGCATCATCTTAAGTAATAAACCAACATGTATACTTTTGAAATTCTGAAAATTGGGGCCAGATTTTTCCTTAAAGGAGTGACTAAAGTGCAAGTC
This sequence comes from Panthera onca, assembly GCF_046562875.1. NCBI lineage: Eukaryota > Metazoa > Chordata > Mammalia > Carnivora > Felidae > Panthera > Panthera onca. Next base: position 91,099,184 of record NC_138342.1, read on the forward strand.
TTCAAAGTCTGTGTTGTTTCTAATTTTAAACATAAAAAACTAAAGGCCTAAAATTTATCTCTTTACTATTACTTGCATATTATTTAATTACTATTCTATTCTATATACAACTGGGGTAACTCACAAAAACTTCTGTGATTCAGTTCTTATTTCAACAAAAATGTTTTTAATTTTTCATTTTATTTTTTAATGTTTATTTACTTTTGAGAGAAAGACAGAGCATGAGCCAGGGAGGGGCAGAGAGAGAGGAAGACACAGAATCCAAAACAGGCTCCAGGCTCCCAGCTGTCAGCACAGATCCCAAGGCAGGGCTCGAACTCACTAACCACAAGATCATGACCTGAGCGGAAGTTGGATGCTTAACCGACTGAGCCACCCAGGTGCCCCTAAAATTCCTTTTTTAAAATGTTTTATTTATTTTGGGGAGGGAGGGAGAGAGAGAGAGAGAGAGAGAGAGAGAAAGAGAGAGAGAGAGATTGGGAGAGGGAGAGAAAGAGAACAAGCAGGGGAGGGGCAGAAAGAGAAGAGGACAGAGGATCTGAAGCATGCTCCTGGCTGACAGCAGAGAGCCCAACCCAGGGTTCAAACTCAGGAACCATGAGATCCTGACCTGAGCCAAAGTCTGATGCTCAAGTAACTGAGCCACCCAGGTGCCCCTCAACAAAATTCTTAAAGATCCCATAAATTATACTGGCGTCTCAATTTAAAAACAAACAAACAAACAAACAGGGGCGCCTGGGTGGCTCAGTCGGTGAAGCGTCCGACTTCGGCTCAGGTCACGATCTTGTGGTATGTGAGTTCGAGCCCTGCGTCGGGCTCTGGGCTGACAGCTCAGAGCCTGGAGCCTGTTTCGGATTCTGTGTCTCCCTCTCTCTCTGACCCTCCCCCATTCATGCCCTGTCTCTCTCTGTCTCAAAGATAAATAAACATTAAAAAAATTAAAAAAAAAACACAAACAAAAAAATCAACTACCAAGCTTGAACTAGTCTTAATTTTTTTCATTTAAGTACAATTGACACACAATGTTACATTAGTTTCAGATGTACAACAGTGATTCCACAACTAGATACTTGTGCTGTGTTCCCAGTTGTAGCTACCATCTGTCATCATACAATCCTATTACAATACCACTGACTATTCCTTATGCTGTACCTTTTATTCCCATGACTTATTCATTCTATAGCTGGATGTTTGCATCCCCTACTCCTTTTCAGCCCTTTGCCCCCACCTCTGGCACCACCAGTTTATTCTCTGTATTTATAGGTCTGATTCTGCTTTCTGTTTGTTTATTCTTTTGTTTTGTTTTTTAAATTCCACATATATGTGAAATCATATGGTATTTGTCTTTCCCTGTCTGACTTATTTCATTTAGCATAATATCCTCTAAGTCCATCCATGTTGTCGCAAGTGGTAAGATGAACTAGTACTAATTTTAACCTTTGAACAGAGTGGTATACTAAATAAAAAATTCTTGGGGCGCTTGGGTGGCTCAGTGGTTACGCGTCCGACTTCGGCTCAGGTCATGATCTCACAGTCCATGAGTTCGAGCCCCGCGTCGGGCTCTGGGCTGATGGCTCAGAGCCTGGAGCCTGCTTCCGATTCTGTGTCTCCCTCTCTCTCTGCCCCTCCCCCGTTCATGCTCTGTCTCTCTCTGTCTCAAAAATAAATAAACGTTAAAAAAAAAAATTTAAAAAAAATTCTATAGTACCATAGATTGACAATAACCAATGTAAGAAGAGTTTTATGTAATTTAAAAACAAACAGTATGTAAATTAAAGGGAATAATGCGGCCTTCTTCCTAGAAAATAGATGTCATTAGTTGTTTTGTTACCTGTGTGTCTGCATATTTTGATGGACTTTGGCATCATAATATCAGAAGGAAAATAACTTTTTTTGAGAGAGAGAGAGCAAGCAAGGGAGAGGGGAAGAGAGGGGAGAGAGGGGGAGAGAGAGAGAGAGAGAGAGAGAAAATCCCAAATAGACACTATGCTGTCAGTGCAGAGTCCGACACGGGGCTCGATCCCATGACTCCGGGATCACGACCTGGGCCAAAATCAAGAGTCAGATGCTCTTGGGCCACCCAGATGCCCCAATAATCTTAATATCTAATTCAGGTATTGCAAACTCCAGTGTCAACAGGGACAATGTATATATGTAAATAAATGAAGTAGGCTGAGTGTCACTATGTGTAATGAGGAACACGTGCTCCATCTAAAGCAAGACAGACTCAATTCAGCTCCAGCCAACAGAAATTATAAAGGGATGTGTACCTACTAGTTATAGATCTTCCAATTTTCCAAGAGGAATAAAAAAATAATATTGTAATCATTTTGTACAGGTACAGGTGGCAACTACACTTATTGTGGTGGGCATTTCAAAATGTATACAAATGTCAAGTCATTAGGTTGTACACTTGCAACTCATATAACATGTCAACTATACTTCAATTAAAAATAATTAATTGAACAATTTTATATTAAATTGCCTAATACTAAAATGTCAGCAACCAATTTGGGAAAAACAAAATTTCTCTCTCTCAGAATCTGGTCCACATGCTACCAGTTTGTAGCCTCTCCTCTGCCTCATGAGAATTACTAATTCAAAACGTAGAGGGAAGGTTGCACAAAATACTGTATATATTTCAAAAACAAGGAAAAATAAAGACATTGAATTCCTTTCCCCTGCTATAACCAAGGGTGTTACTCTCTACCTTAAAAAGAAATCCTGTATAAATTGTGACAGTTTCTCAAACTACAACCCTGTTGGCACATGCCATTTGATTTGACACATTCTAAAAATCCTGAGTTATTATAACAGTTACTATATAAAATACTGGGTAGATACCATGACTCAAACTTTGCATTCTTCTCTGACACATTTTATTAGAAAGACAGGGCTCCAAAGTGGAAGTAACACCACAGACCAGTATAGAGTTACAACATTAACGTTCGACATTGTGCTGGTGACATAGCAAAAGCTTTCTCTATTTCGATTTTGTCTGACTTTTCTGCCTCAAAGTGTAAGTGTGAAGGGTGAAGTTGTAAATCTCTACATTAATTTTCTGAACAAATCCAAAATGTCTAATAGATCTCCAGATATTCCCCTCTTCCTGTACTCCTCAAAATTAATTTCCTTTTATAGTATTATTGAATAATTATGAATAACTTACTAAACAAAAGTTTATAAGACTGAAAAGTAATTTTGTACTAAGCAAAAAAAAAAAAAAAAAAAAAAAAAAAAAAAAAAGAAGGAGGCAATAAAATGGCCTTATAAGGAAATGGCTTTATAATGTTATATTCTGGAATTTCCCAACATCGGAGTTTCTTTGGAAACTTCACTTTGTCAAAGTCGAAATAATGTATGTTTATCCATACCAGAAAATTAAAGTGGTGAGTGTAGTGAGTTTAGGGTGTGAAGTTCTCAATTTAAACATAGTAGTTACACACTTGGCAGTGAAAGAATAACATCCAATTAAAAGGTAAAATACTATTCACTATTGTGTTCATCATCAAAGTTATACTGTTACATAGATTATATTCTTTAACCAACAAAGACATGATATCAAAGAAATGTTTTAAAAAATCAATAGAAATGGTTAAGTTGTAGCTAGCAGCTTTTTACCATATGATGGCTAACAGCTATGCTAATAAAAAGAAAATAGTTTCCGATTTTCAAACATCTGATAAAACTATACTAATGATTTACAATCTTTCCTATGTTTACTTTCTCAAAAAATAGTTCAGTTGGATAAAAAATAACTTCAGCAAGGAAGAATCAGGACTGAAAAATTACAAGGTGCTACAATAACTTATTTTAAATGCAAAGAATATGTATGAGTCCCTTTCATATAAAAAAAAGTTGATATCCCTAAGAAGGAATTCTGGTGCTGGCATTCTAGAACCCTATGACTTCTTCAACTACTAAGAAACATAAAGAAGTAAAACAGCTAAGAAAAGGCAATTGAATTCTGAACTAGGTTTCAAACTTTTCTCTGCTATTCAAGTCAAGGCAAGTATTTGTCAAAAAATTAATTAATTAATTAGTATTAAGTGGAAAAGCTTAGTCAGTAGATTCTACTACAATGTTAGAGCCAAATTTTGATGTGATAGTCAAGAACAGTTACCATGATGGTTTCCATCTTACTTTGTAAAGAAACATTGAGAACAGTTTTCCTGGCAGGCTAAAACATGCAGGAAGAAAAAGTAAGCATTAAATTATGAAAAGTTAATTTATATTTTCTTTAAGCAATTTGGCAATGGCACACTGAATAGAAAGATAAACTAGAAAGATATATCAATTTAATCCAATAAAACTTCACAGATTGCTTTGAATGTTTGCCTGTCTTTTCTTTCCATTGTCTTTCTCCTTCCTCCCTCCCCTTTCTTTTCTTTTTTCTTTTCTTTTCTTTTCTTTTCTTTTTTCTTCTTTCTTTCTTTCTTTCTTTCTTTCTTTCTTTCTTTCTTTCTCTCTTTCTTATTTCTCTCTTTCTACAAGATTATTGACTATCTTCTTGATGTTATACTTTTCGTCTCTGTGACTAATTTATTTTATAACTGGAAGTCTGTACCTCTTAATCTTCTTTATCTATTTTTCCCATCCCCTCAGTGCCTCCCTTTACTCTGGCCAGTTTGTTCTCTGTATTTAAGAGCCTACTTGTTTTTATTGTTATTTGCTTATTTATCTTGTTTTTTAGATTCCATGTATAAATGTCATCATATGGTATTTGTCTTTCTCTGACTTATTCACTTAGTATGAGACCCTCTAGGTCTATCGATGTTGTCAAAGATGGTAAGATTTCATTGTTTCTTAGGGCTGAGTAATACATTATGTATATATATCGTATCTTCTTTATCCATTCATCTATTGACGGACACTTAGGTTGCTTCCATATCTCAGCTAGTTTAAATAATGCCACAATAAACATAGGGGTGCTTAAATCCTTTTGATTTACTGTTTTTGTTTTCTTTGAATAAATACCCAGTAGTAGAATTACTGAATCATCTGGTATTTTTATTTTTAATTTTTTGAGGAACCTCCATACTATTTTCCACAGTGTTTGCACCAATTAACGTTCCCACCAACACTGTGCAAGGGTTATATTTTGTCAACATCCTCACCAATACCTGTTATTTCTTGTCTTTTTTATACTAGCCATTCTAACTGGTGTGAGGTGATTATCTCATTTTGGTTTTGATTTGCATTTCCCTGAGGATTAATGATGTTGAACATCTTTTCATGTGTCTGTTGGCCATTACCTACCTTTTCTTAATAAGAATTAGAGTATAAAAAAGAGTAGGTTCACATTTGAATGTATTTAGATCTTATATGTGAATAATAATCTATACTTCATAAAGACAGTATAGGCAACTGCAATTTTAAGTGAATATCCACACATGCTATATATGTATATAAAATATCTCTATAAACAGAACAATTCTTAAATGAAAATTGATATATAAACACCTACATACAGAGTGATATGCAGTGTGATATTTTTAATCAATTGGCTGTGTAAAAGGCAAGTGTTTGAGAATTCTTAATAAGAGAAACAACTTATAAACCTTGACAAGGACAAAATAACACAGCCTATGCAATTAGTAACTAGGCATATTTTAGAAGGTTCTCTGGTGTGCCCTGCATTTGGGCCTGGCTCCCTGAGTCATACGCCTCATTCCGTACTTCCTACCTCACCAGCAGGAGAATTTCCCTTCAGCCATCCTGGAAATCTCATACCGTGATGACTTCCTCTAAGTCACAATGGGCTCAAGAGTTGGGTGAGATATTTCGAGGTTGAGCCACAATTTTAACAGTCTAGATAAACAGATTAACTCAGCTTCTGAAAATAAGCCTGATGAAAGGTCCAAGGAATGAAGAAATTTTTTAAAAATAACCCACAATGGAATGTCATCTTAGTTAAAAATTTGGTGGTGTCTCATCCAGCCTTTTTTCTTACTTGCCAACACACTCAATGTTCAAACTGGTAAGTTCTTCTGAAGACATGGGAACAAGGCAGGAATTACCACCTGTTGCTCGCCTGCACTTCCTAGGGTTTTAGCGAGTTTCTTCTTTATTTCACATCCCATCACAGTACACAGGCTTCACACCAGAACAGCACTGACACTGTACCACATCAATTTCCCTCTCCTATTGCTTACTTACCATAATTTCTCTATCTTCATTCTTAATTCTAATGCATTCTTTCAGGTCTGCAGCTAACTAAACTTCCTGTCCTGGAAAGAATGTCCTATGTTACTATTTCTTTGATGTTCTGAACGCTACATGAGAGGGTTTGGATACCACCTTTTCCACCACTGAAGTTCCTTGACTAACAGATTTGTGCTAGACTCACAAACGAATAAAGCATGATAAGACTGCCCAGTTTTCTTGGCATACGGAACTACAAAAACAGCAATGTTACATTATTACTATTGCTATTCTTACTACTGTTTTTATTATTCATGTGTGTGAAATCATTCAAAAGCTTACTTGGGAAAAATATGTAAAAAACTAGTGATCAGTAAAGGTTTCTCTGAATATCAACATTTTTTAAAACAAAACTTAACCGACTTCTAAGAGATGAAAATCAAAGCTTCCTGACTCCCTCCGAAGTCACTATACTGACTTATTTTTCTACAAAGCCAGTCCTGTTTGCCACTTGTGATTTACAGGCTATGTCTGGTACAAGGAGCTGCTGGACACATTAGTGCAAGTATGCTTATGAAAGGATGCTGCTGTCTGGCACTAAATGACTTTCCAGAGGCTCATCTCATTCAGACCTACAGGACCTGTTCTCCCTACACATGATCTGTCAGTGCATAAGCCATTATCCCCCCATTCTGAAGGGAAGGATCAAAAATAATGTCCTATATTCTAGTCCCTTCTGCAAATCCTTATGCACCATTAAAAACCTGCTGTTTCATATTTTCTTGATTTCTATTTGGTGAATCCACTTCATTAACATTTTTGTTGCAACTATAATTCTGCATTTGGAAGTGATGGAAAAAGAAGAGTGGGAATTGTGTTGGATTTTGTTAGTGTAAATTGCTCATCAGTTTCTGTATTTCCTATTTGCAATATGCTCGTTATTCATAGATATTACCAACAGCAGTATGTTCAATTTTTTGTCCATTTCAAATATAGCTTTTAATATATTCACCTAAAGGCTTACTTCCTCTTCCTTATATAATATTGAAAGTCATCAACCACAAATCTATTTCGCCCTCCACATTTTATTATATGCTTCACTTGCAGGCATAAATGCAAACCGTTGCTCCCTATTATGTGGATTAATAAACATAAGACTCTTACATTTGAATTCAGGTGAAAATTAACTTGTAAGACAAAAATAATAAAACATGTTTAATTTTGTATTTGAGAGAAGGTCACTAATGTATCAAGGAATTCTTTACTTTATTTAGAAAATATCTGGAAGCACTTATAAAAATACAAACAAAAATATAAATGCAATGGTAAATATATATGCATGTATTCTCTTTTATCTAAAATCTTTCATTGCCACCCATTTTTTTTTTGTTTATTTCTTTTTGAGAGACAGAGAGGGAGAGAGAGAGAGAGAGAAGCAGAGGGAGAAGAAGACACAGAATCTGAGGTAGGCTCCAGCTTCTGAGCTGTCAGCACAGAGCCCGATGCAGGGCTCGAACTCATGAACTGCAAGATCATGACCTGAGCTGAAGTCGGACACTTAACTGACTGAGCCACCCAGGCAGCCCTTCACTCATTTTTAAGAAAAATGTGAAATGGTGTACATTGACCTGAAAAGATTGAAAGGTATATATCCAGATAAATAAATCATGTACAAAAGTAAACAGGAGGCTACTGCAGTTGATATAAGCAATGAGCACAAGACTGTGGGCAAATGAAATCTTTCTTTTACTTCATAAAATGGAATGAATAATTATTTTATTGTGAAGGTCACTCTGCATTAAAAACACTGAGAGAAAATCCATGGGTATTTAAACTGGTTGGCATCATTCCCCAGAACTCCTTGTCAGAGGATATGCCTCGGGTTGGATTTTTATTTTATTTTAATACGTCTGCGGTCATTAATAGAATTTTCAGTTAAAGGCTCAACTCTCAAGCTTTACACTATTATGTTATTGTTGTTTTAATATACGGGTTTGCAAATTGTTCACTTTTAGTTCCAAACACTTTGTATAAAAGTCTACCCTACTGGATTACTCTATTTATAGGTTCGCTTACATAATTTTTTACATTAGATAAAAATGTACAAGACCTAAAGTGTTTTCTTTTTCTTATTTGGTGGGCTCAGCCACATAAGCAATAATGGAGGTATAATTCACAACACTGAATTCCAAGGGAAATACTGTCTACATATCAACAATTGTTTGCAAAAATAATTTATTTTTTTAAATTGACCCACATTAGGACACATTTACAAATGTTCCTAGGTTTAATTCAATACTAACTCTTAGTGGTTTGAAGTATGACAGAGAAACCTGAAAAGAGAACTCTGATTATAAAAAATACAAGAACATTTGCAAATTTTAATGAGCTTTCTGTTTCCATGCCAACTTCTGCTGAATCTGGAAAGCATTAAAACAATTTTCTCACAATTTATTTCTTTCCATTGTGTTATATCCCTTCCCTTTTCACAGGCAATACATTCAGTACCAAATGAGTAGTGTATTCATTAGGGCTGAAGAGAAAGGCAAGGGTTAAGTAAATAAGGACATCAAATTAATATCCAGGCCTAAATGTTTTAGCAGAGCCAAAGAATCTGTTTAATCATTCAAGTCAACAAAGGTTAAGATAATAAAATAAACTTCTAAATGCTTTCCTTTTCTGGAACTTAATCTGTCTTGCTGAAGATGTTTTTAAGATGCTATCAGTTTTGTGTAGTCCCAGCTGTTATGAAAATTTACTTGAATACACTGGGAAGAGAACGAATTTTATGAAAATAGTTAAACGGAGCTCTTGGGTGGCTTACTGAAACTGTGAGAGCTCAGGACTCATTTAAAACCAGCTGTTGGCTGATGATATTGAGACCAATAACCACTAAATCTTTACTTATCAGGGCTCTGTGTTATTTGGCAAGGTGATGGTAGCCAACTGATTAGAAGATTAATACATAGTCAAAAGATAACATCATGATGTTTGTTCATCTTATTGCCTAAGTTTGATTAGTAAATTTGCCACAATTTCAGAGCAGCATAGTACCCTAATGTAGAAAGACAGTATTACACACTAAAACAGTTTTGCTTATTTTTAAAAATATGTTTTTAAGTAACTAAGATAGAGAAAAGAAATATGAGCCATTAACATCAAAGCCTTGAGTACCACTGTGATTCCCAGGGCTGTGGTTCATGACAAGGGCAGCAGCCCTTAAGAACTGGGCAAACAAGAAGTCCTCTTTGAAGAGTGATGGTGGTGGTAGTAATGGGTGCAGACAACAATGGGAAAAGCCTTGAAAGTCTTAAGTCTTTTACACTTGACATTCAGGTTCTGTGACTGATGAAGAAATACAATGCAATCTTTTGCAAAAAGAGGATCAGAATAAAAGCAGAATCAACAAAATACCTTGTACAACATGTGAACACAGCATTATGAAGAGCAGAAAACAGACTTCATTATCTGATTATTTATCCTAAAGAAAAAAAATCAATAACAAATATACCAGGATCTTGATACAATTTTCAAATTGGTGCCATTGAGTTGCGAAGAAAAATTGTATTACACGAAGGTAACTGGGTATTTTGATGTTGTTTGCCTGGAGATCAGCATTGCCCTGCTCCCTGATATTGCATGAGGTTCTAGGGTATGGATATGGGGCATTCACTCATTCATTTGTTTTTTGGAGGGCCAACAGTGCATGAATTGTAAAGACTGATTGCAAAGAAAAAATGCTCCTTTTTGCATTTGTGTTCCCCAGGCTTTTCACTCTCATTCACAAGTTGAAAGTTGAAAAGGTCCTAGCAGCCGTGTGAAGGCAGCTTGCTATCATGGATAGCAAGCAGAACTTAAAATCTGGATTTGACTCCCAGCATCATCTTTTGGTTGATGTGTGTAAAAATGACTTGCACAAGTCATTTAACCTGCTTGAGCTCAATCCTCATCAGAAAAAAAAAGGGTCATATTATTATTTATGCTACTAACTCACAGAATTACTTTTGAGGATAAATGAGAAAATATATGGAAAATGTAAACTGTAAGCACTTAGCCTCAAATCCTAGCTCTGCCACTGACTGACTCCGTTATCTTGGACAAAATATTTAAACTTTCTAAATCTTGGTTTCCTCATCTATTAAATGGAAAAAATGAAAGCAGCTATTTCATAGGGTCATTGAAATAAGATATGTCTTCACAGAATGGTTGGTGTATTTTAAGAGATGAATAAGATTACTTTATCATTATTGCTGGTGTTATTATTTGAGCCATAGATAGTAATCCCTGTTGTTTCACATCGAGGTTGATGACTATAACAACTACCTTGTTGATAGGGGAGCAGGCAATATCCACTGGGAACGATATAAACTAGGGGCCAAGAGAGCTGGGTGTGAATCCATTTTTCTACCAGCTACAAATTATGTCAATTTGGGCAAGTGACCTCACCCCAGATTCTTCACGTGATACATGGATAGAATGATCATCTGTGATCTGTTGAGGACGTGCTATAGATTTTTTATACATTATTTTATCTAATGCTTCTTATAATCATAGGGACAGATAGTGGCAGAGTTAGAATTTGGTCCCTGTCCAGCCTGAACCCAGCCCATGTGGATGGAAACATCTCAAATCCACTGCATGCACTTTTCCTACCTTTCTTCCCTTCCTTTATCCTACCTTGATGAACTGTAGTAAGGCTTAGAGATGATGTGTGTAACTTGCCTACAAAGGTTTTCAGCAAGTTGTAAGGCTAAATAAGTAGCAATTATAATTATGATGCATGAAATACTATTTCCTGGTCCTGGTCCAATGTTTGTTCAGTCTAGGAATGCCCCTCCACTTCCTTACAGCAGGTCTCCAACCTCTGTTTCAATACAGGTGACGTCATAGCCTCAGAACTCTATGATACAAACTTAGGAGGATGAAATGAAGAAAATGGAGCCCAGACTTGGTGACTGATACCACAGAAAAAGCACCAGCCCCACCATACAGCTCAAAGGCCTAACTGCTGAAGAGCGATGTTTGCACAAATGTACTGAAGATTAATGGCAAATCTGTAATGACATCTCCCCAGGAAGCAAGGAAGAAAGTGCAATTCTAACGTCAGGATGCATTCATCTGTGGAAATCTAACACTCGGTGTCTTGTAGAATAAAAACAAATGATATCTATGGTTGCTATATTATACCTAAAATTGTAAGCTCAAAATTGGTTCAACGTATACTGACAGAAACCTCATGCCAAAAAGGTTAGCCCACTTTCTTCTGCATTAAATCATACGCCATCAACAGTATTCAAAGATAGTCAACTTTCCTACCATTTACCTTTTAACGTCTTGCAATCTGACTTTCACTGCTTAACAAAATGTACTCCCTTAATATGTGTGGACTCCAGAACACCAAGATCAAAAGCTTTTCATAGACCTCAACCCTGTGACTTTCCTTTCATTAAGAGCATTTCATTAGCCATTTTTTTTAAGTAGTTCCTCCTCTAGTGTTAAAACATTGTAGTGTCCTGGTTTTGCTTTTGAATTGTCACTCTCTTTTCTGATTCTCCTTCTTTGTCCCACTTGTTAAATGTGGATATTTCTTCCTTCCTTCCTCCTTCCCACTCTCCTCCCTCTCTCTCTCCCTTTCTCTCCTTTCTCTTTTCTTTTCTCTTTTCTTTCCTTTCCTTTCTTTCTTTTTCTTTCTTTCTTTCTTTCTTTCTTTCTTTCTTTCTTTCTTTCTTTTGTTCTTTCTTTCTTTCTTTCCTTCTTTCAAGTAGGCTTCACGCCCAGTGCAGAGCCCAACACAGGGCTCAAACCCACGACTCCAAGACTAAGACCTTAACTAAGCCACCCAGGTGCCCCTAAATGTGGTTTTTCTTTTTTTTTTAATTTATTTTTGAGAGACAGAGCGAGGGACACGGCAAGTAGGGGAAGGGGAGAGAGAGAGAGAGGGAGAGAGAAAGAGAGAGAGAAAAAGAAAATCGCAAGCAGGCTCCAGGCTGTCAGCGCAGAGCCCAATGTAGAGCTCCATCTCACGACCATGGAGATCATGACCTGAGCCAATATCAAGAGTCAGACACTTAACCAACTCAGCCACCCAAGCGCCCTTTACTCACTTCACTCCCTCACTCGCTATTTTTCCACTTCCACAGTTTCAGTTCTCACTCGGCGACAGTTCAGCTACGTAACAGTTAGGGCACCACCTCATATTTCCAGTCTCATGCTTCCAACTGTTTGCTACATTATCCCAGCAAAATAATTTATCAAGATCACAAACTCAACATAACTAAAATTCAGCTTATTTATACTTCTGATTGTCTTCTGACCAATTTTACCAAGCCAGAAACTTCAGCCCTATCTTTGTATCCTTTCTCAACATCAGACCCTACATCTAAATAAAAGATTTGTGCTGAATTTTCACTTCAGTATCTTCCTGTTTTATTCCCTGACTGCTTTTTTTTTTTTTTTAACTTGATCTTGCCACAAGTCACCAATTCACCGACCTTGGATGTAAATCCAATATAGATTGAATTCATCTCTCACCTTCTGCTTAAAGATTTCTCTCTTCTTAATTTCTCCTCTATTAATGTCATCCCTGGTTTCCACTCTTTGAGTTTTTGCTTGGCACTTGTGGCAAACCCTATTGGTGAGATTGAAACTGTGCCACATAGGGTTAATGAAGTTGGAACTAGCAGAAAGGCTAAAGCTTGTTTTTCAGAGAACTGTTTCTCCCTAATCAGCTACTATGTCTTATCAGACTCCGCTAACAAATCCACTAGCAGTCTCCACAGATGCCTGGACTCAACATCAACTCATATGGTTCCAGTCTATGAACAAGCAAGGCCCTGCAGAAATAATGAGCCCAAGACCTCATCCAATTTATACTTGCTCTTAGAGCATGCCCATAGCCCCTCCCTCTTCCCCAGTAGTTACCACCACCTCATTATAATATTAAAAATCTCTGCCCAAGGAGGAGTACAAGTTTCATTAACATACTGTATGATGCATGTATAGACATGGTTTCTAAGTATGCCTGCTCAAGCTTATGCCCACCTTTACATGTGATGACAAATCTCTCCTTTTGAATATTCATCCTAACCCTAAATAAAAGGAACCCACTCATCCCTGCTCAGGAAGTCACGCTTTGGAAGTTATTCCTTATGATCTCCTTATTTGCTGCAAATAAAGTTTCCTTTGTATGACAATTCCACCTGGTATAGTCTCTATCTGTAACTCACTAAGGAGAAAACTCACATTGGTTTGGTTACAAGATGACCCAACTTTCCTTTTCAAGCCCATTCTCTTTGGTTCACTTCCAGCTGTGAGGTAACTATCTGACACAGTCTGGCTAATAAGACACGAGCTGAAGTCTGCTATGAAATTCATGGGAAAATTTCTGTTTTCTTATACAGACTCCTCTTCCTATATTTTCCTTGCTGATACTGATGTGATGGCTGGACTTGAAGGAGCCTTCTTACAATCATGAAGGAAAAGTCAAGAGATTCACAGAGACTTCCATAGTTCTATCATTGAATTATATAAATAATACCATCAATTGCCTTCTCTGAACTTCTCATTATATGAGAAAAATAAACTTATAGGTAGGCCCCATAAAAAACATGGAGCTCTCTCCCATATTTTGGTGACTCCTTTGGAATTTCTTCTTTGGCTCACCAACATAGCTCCTCCCCACTGCTGAGTTTCTCATTCTGACACTGAGCTTTCTGCTTAGTGTGGCCCCTTCCCGCCAATAATACTCAATGTTGCAGACTGAGCCAGCCCATCCCTTCTGAGGACTGGACATTATGCTGATAACCCGGGCTCTTATGACCTTGTCCTGGATGACCAACTGTTTCCTGGTCCTTTCAGTCTCTTCCAATTCTACTTTATACAAGATACCATCATCAAGTAAATTTTCATAAAGAACATCTGGTAGTAACACCGAAGAGTCTGGCGGTACTATAATCAAATGATGTGCTAAAAAATCTTCAATGTCTCCTTTTGCCCATCACACTTACACATTCAAAATACTCCATAGTATAACTTTAATTTAAAAAATCCAGCCTTACATGATGTAATTTTTCTATATTTAACTTATACTCTTGGCAAATAAAATACTATTGTCCTTAAATAAATCCTGTCATTTCCCACTTGTGTAATACTGTTTGTCCTATTGCTTCTATCTGGAAGGTGTAAGGTCTTCCTCTTCCCTTTCTCTTCTAGAGATTATCCATTTATCAAGTCCCAGCTCAAGTGTCACCACTTCCAGGATCCAATGATTATTTAAAATGGAAGAATGTTCACTTACCTAGCATCTCTTGATATAGTTATTTAAGACTTATACAACCACATAGTTTTCTTATTCAGGCACCCATGAGATTATAGGCTCCTTGAGGGCATTAATGATGTAATAATATTTTATTCTAACATGCAACAAATATTTATTGAGTCCTTACTGTTCTAGGTGATGGTGGTATGAACAAGATAGACCAAGCCCTTGCTCTCGTGGAATTTATGTAAATGGAGGGGCATGTTTTGCAGATAACAAGCAAGTGAATAAATACACAAAATAGGATAATCTCAGATTTAGATTGGATACTTGGGGAAAGAAGTTCTCCCCAAAAAGGTATTTGAGATGAAATCTCAGTGATAAAAAGAACCCAATCACCAGAAGACCAGAAGTCACAGCAAAGAGAAAGTCATCAAGTTAGGAGTGAGTGTGATGTGTTTGAAGAACACATAGAGGAGTATGTGGCTGGACCACAGTGTGGGGAAGGGAAATGGTGTGAAATGAGGTTATAGAGGTGGGTAAGGGCCAAATCTTGACAGTCCGTGCAGTCCAAGAAAAGTGGTTTGGATTTCACTCTAAGGATTAAAACAGGGAGTAACATGATCTAATTTACAATATAAAATGATTTCTCTGGCTGCTATGTAGAAAAGGGATTATACAGGGTCAAAAGAAGAAGCAAGATTACTTGGAAAGCTGCGACGGTAGTCAAGAACATGAGATAATAGCAGGTTGAATTCGGTGGTGGTAGAAGAGAGAGAAAGTAGACCCATTTATAGTTTCTATAGTATTAAGCATGGTATCTTGAAGATAACAGATGTTCAATGTATATTGCTAAATATATGAACAAGTGTTTCAAAATAGTTTTGCCTTCTTAATTTCTATATTGTCTTTAATTTTTTCCTGCTGTGACCTAATATATTCCTGTTGGACACCTGGGGAACCAAAAAGACAAAAAAAAAAAAAGCCCATATTCAAGGAAACAGTAGAAATTCCTTAACAATAGGTGAGCTAACAAAGAACTGAAATGATAGAGGGTCATATTGTTAAGTTAATTATGGAAATAAATAAATTACTTGCAACAAATGGTAAAAAGTTGAATTCAAAAGCTTTGATAGGATAAAAATGGACAGGGTATTGAAATAAAAAGATTTACATTTTAGAAAAGAGAGCCTCCATGGGCGTCAGCTGGAATAGTGTGCCTATAGAGGATATGGCCAAAGTTAATTTTCATTACTATTGAAGACTTTTCCAGTTCTAACTTACTTTCAAATTTTCTGGAAGTATAAAGCCTTCATTTTACTATTTTGTGTGATAAATTTCCTGATAAGTAGCTAATACTTTTTTACTAGAAAGTAATATCTATTTTTCAGAGAGCATTGAATGTGACCTGTCTTGTTTCTAAGTTAGGAATCTGAGAAAAGACAGGCAATTTGGTAGGTTCTCATTCTCTTTCACATATACTTTCTAGGGCATTTAGATTTTTACCCATGAAGATTCACCCTGCATGATAAGTTCAATCCAAATTCCTTTGATAAAAAGCAAAATCCTGGAGAAAATGGGATCAATTTTTGCCGCTTTCCACCTGAAATGCTAAATGGTCCCTGAATTGTGTGAAACTTGGCCTCGGTCAGTGTGAAAACTGGCTGAAATCGCTATGAAAGGCAGTCTGGGTTCGTCAAAGTAGTTCATGAACTTTGGCCAAACTTGCAAGGAACGTGGTCCAAGTCTTAGTTTGTAATGCAACATGAAACCAGGTGAATTTCACATGGTTTCAGGTTTCACCCTGAAAATTTGGCCTAGCTTTATAATCAATCATCACTTTTTGGAACGATGAAAGCCAACACACCTTTTTGAAAATGAGGACTGCGTGCATACTGATGACAGCTAAGCTGTGAACCACCCCTTCACTTCCTTTGCCAAAAGAAGATTTCTCAGAATGGAAACAGTTTCCCCCTTACCTGGAAAGGGCAAGTTGAGTGATTTTGATATTGCGTGTAGAAAGAAATGATACTCAATACATGGAGACATGCCATGAGAAATAATCACCACATACAGAACAAGTGGCTGTATGTTAATCACTTAAGGTTATGAGAATTTTATTCCATTCACATCCATGACAGATATCATGATGTTTAATCTCCTTGACCACTAACATGAGCTTTTAGCTTGAATCTAGTCATCAGCTAGAATAATTGCCATGAGAAACAAAATGCTCTGTGGCACAATCATTATTTTTCTGTAAAGAAACAGCCGAAAAATGGAAAGGAAAGTAAGTCATAGCACAGCTTTTATCTAATTTAGTAAACACGAGAAGATAAGGCTACAAACTTTTCAAGTTTGCATCAACTACCTCTTTGGCAATAAAACCCCTACTGCAGTATAAATGAATTCAATAACTGTCTACACAGAGTGAACTTTACACAAAAATCTACACAGTTTCTGTTTTCAACCTGAAAGTTTTAAATGTGCTTTTCCACTGTAAAAAATGACTCTTCAACCAAATGCTCGCTTTTGTGCATAGTGACATGAGAAAATTGAGAGGTATGTCTGAACGGAGCCACTACATCATTGGAACAGTATGTCTGAACATTTGGGTAATAAGGCACAGATGTGAAGCAGAGTACTTGGCACTACCAAGGTAACAACAAAGCATTCACCATTGTGTTATAATGGTTAAAAAAGCCACGTTTGAGAAGAATAAAAGAATGCCCCTCCTCCCCGGAATGTTAAATTATATTTCACCTTTTATCTGCTTAAAAATCCATAAAAATAAGGAACTCAAATAATATTCAAATTTGTGATGAAGAATAAAAATATAAAACGAATTAATATCTTCATCTGTAATATAACATATTTATGCAACAGCACACAAAGTTTAACTGCAGAAGAAGGGCCAAATTCAACAGGAATCCAAATGGCCTCTATATGGCAAAACAATGCATGCAAATCTGAAGGACCCAATAGCCATTGAATGGGTGGTTGCTATCGACTTTTAAGCAGTGATTCTGGCCTTTCATCAGCAGGGCTAATTACCGAACAGTCACCTGTTTACAGTATCAAATTAATGTAATGCTATAGGATATACCCATTAGTTATTATTAAGGCTATTTCAGTTACAAGTGGTATGATATTTTTGCCAGCTATTACTAAACCATGATACAAAGGTTGTTATAAAGCCAGGGTTACTTTAATTCAATAAGTTTGGAGCTGAAAACCAATTCTCTGCCCAAGATTGGAAGAATACAACTTACCCGAGGTCCCTGGTCACCTTGTTCTCCCTGTAGAGTAGGAAGATGAGATGATAGATAGTTTTAGCATAAAGTCTGTATGGGACGCTCATTAAAAAGACCAAAATATAACATAGCACAGATCATACCAGTGGATTTCCACTAACTTAATTTGTTTCTGCTATACAATTTCTTACCTTATCACCTTTTGGACCAGGAGGGCCCTAAAAAAGAAGAAAAAACAATTTTAATAAATAAAAAAAAAAACCTGTAGCTTGAACAGATCGGCTGGTTAGTTGCAAGACTCATGCAAAGGGCACATAAGTATACTTGACAATGAGGTTTCTCAGGGAATTTTGAGTTCTGAACTATAATTGGAAGAAGGTTGCAATGTGAAAATTGTATAATACCTATGTTATTATATATATACAGTATATTATACAGGATAGTACATATACTATACCATTGTACTACACACACACACACACACACACACACACACACACACACACACAGAGAAAAGTACACAAAGTACATGTGCCATAAGTATGTAATATGCTGAATAAATCTTCACAAGCTAAACATACCTATGCAAGTAGAGCCCAGGTAAGGAAACCCAAAAGGGTCTGTGGTTACATTTTCTTGTCACTACCCCCAACCACCAGTAACCACTGTTTCTGACCTCTGACAAAATAGTTTGTTTTTGTACTTTATGTAAATGGAATCATACCAGTATGTGTCTGACCTCTTTGCTTAGTATGTGTAAAATTTATGCGTAATTTTGTGTTTAGCCGTGGATCACTTGCTCTTACTGCTTTATGATATTCCATTGTGTTGAATAAACCATAATTTTTTTGTTCATCCCATTGCTTGGTGGACATTTGTTTTCTGGGTCTTGACTACTGAAAACAGTGCTGCTATAAACATCCTATTTTAAGTCTTTTGATTAAAAACTGTATGCGTTTCTGTTGGGTGTAAATTTAGAAGTGGAATTGTTAGGTTGTAGAAAATACCCAATATGTTCAGTTTTAGTAGATACTGACAATAGTTTTCCAGTGTGGTTCTAACAATTTACACTCCCATCGGCAATTTACAAGAATTTCAGTTCCCTGTATCATAGCCAATACTTGGTATTTTCCATCTTTTTTTGTTTGTTTGTTTTAGACATTCTGGTGGGAGGCATAGTAGTTTCACACGGTGTTTTAATTTGTACTTCTCCAGTGACTAATAAGTTGAACTCATTTTAATGCATGTATTGTCCATTTTTGCATCCTTACCCATAAAGTATCTATTCACATCTTTTGCCCTTTTTCTGTTGAGTTGTCTTTTAGATTTGCTAGAGTGTCCCTCTCTCTGTCCCTCTCTTTATTGCCCTGCCTGCTGGTTCTCTCTTTCTCTCTCTCTCAAAATAAACAAACTTAAAAAAAAAAAAAGAAATAAAACTAACAAGAAAAAAGACAGACAAATAAAAAAACAGACTCAAATATGTATATATATATATATATATATATATATATATATATATATACTCTCTATATAGATAGATAGATACAGATAGATATAGATATATGGAGACAGATGTGGGAGTTCTTTACATCATTCTGAAAATGACTCTTCTTTCAGTTTTTTATTGCAAATATATTCTCCCACTCTGTGTGTTGTGATTATGTTATCTTAAACAACAGCTTTGATGAACAGCAGTTCTTAATTTTAACAAACTCAATTTAACATCATTTTCCTCTTTATAGTTATCTCTTTTTGTGTTCCAAAGATTTCTTAATCTTTGCTTACTCCAAGGTCATAAAGACGTTTTTCTACGTTTATTCTAAAAGCCAAAGCCTTATTGAAACTAATATAACACTGTATACTAGAATTAAAATTTTTTTAATTAAGATAAACAACAAAGAGATGGAATATTTCTCAGCCATAAGAATAATGAAATCTTGCCATTTGTAAAAACATGGATGGATCTAGATGGTATGATTCTAAGTGAAATAAGTCAGATAGAGAAAGACAAATACTCATATGTGGCATTTAAGAAACAAAACTAACAGAGGCACCTGGGTGGTTCAGTTGGTTAAGCATCTGACTCTTGGTTTCAGCTCAGGTCGTGATCTCACGATTCATGAGATTGAGCCCCACATCAGGCTCTGTGCTGACAGTGCGGAGCCTGCTTGGGATTAACTATAGAAAACAAACTGGTGGTTGCCAGACAGGTGAGTGTGTATGTGTGGGGAGGGGGGGAAATGGGTGAAATAGGTGAAGGGGATTAAGAGTACACTTATCATGATAAGCAGTGAGTAATGTACAGAGTTGTTGAATCCCTATATTGTACACCTGAAACTAATATAACACTGTATGTTAAACTTATATTGTTTGGGATGGCACTGTGCCCAAACTGAAGAAAAAAAAACAACTAAAAAAATAAAAAATAGAATATTTTTCACACTCAGATCTGAATTCGTGGGGAACTGACTTTGAGCATGATGTGAGGTCAAAGTCAAGATGCTTTTTTTCTCCTATGTGAATATCAAATTAACCCAACACCATTTATTGAAAATGCATCTTTTCCCCATTGTAGTATAGTGTCACCTTTGTCATAAACCAGATAGTCATATAGATGTGGTTTTTGTAGGATTTTCTACTCCTAAGCCACGCGGAGATTTTCTTTACCTTTGAGCAAATACACCAGCAGGAAATGCTAATTCTAGAGGCATCAATACTTTTTTTTCCCCCTAGCTCTTAAAGATGAAGTCATGTTTCAGGGCTCAGCCTACTTGAGGAATTGGTGCATTTCAGAGTTACCTTCAATCTCTCACCTTCACCTTTAGCAGGGCTGGGAGACAAGGATCAAGTCCAGACTGGAAGCACAGCCAAGGTGCTGGCAAAGTACCATCCTAAGTCTTGGTAGAGACTGCTATGTCCCTTCAGGTGAAAATGTAGGAATATTCTGTTGCTAAAATATCTCCTGCTAAGTATCAGCTACAGAGACACGGTACCAAATTCCTACTCTCAGTTGTGACACTTCTGGAAACAGCTGTGAGGTTATCATGAAATTAATAATAACAGTAATATAATGTCTTATGGTTTATATATTTTACCATCAACAAAGAACTTTCACCTGTTACTGTATTTAATCTTCTCCCTATCCAGTGAAGTGTTATGATATAGATGCCAAAAATAAAACCCAAAGATTATCAAGGTTAGGTCTCTTGCAAGTGAGTTAGCCAGGACTTTAACCTAGTCTGTGTGACTAGGTTAGGATTATAAGACATAGCTCTAGAACTTTAGATTCTCAGAAAGAATGATGACCATGTGACTGCCTTCGACAGATGCCTTCTGAAATGCCTCCCAATTGCATTTCCCACAGTGTCCTGGGCAGTTGGCCCCAAGATCTCAAGTTTGAATGAGAAAAAGAGGAATTGTGGAGAGCCAGGGAGGGAGAGAGGGAGCTAAGGTAATGGAATCAACGAAACAAACTCTTGTCTCCGCCCCCCCCCCAATAATTTTGCCATTAAAAACAAAGGGAAACCAAGAAAATTATTTTTATTTATGTTTTCAGTAAAATTTCAATACTTTATTAATGTTTTCAGTGAGTTAAGTAATGAGTAACTGGTATAGATTGTGTGTCTACCTCCGCAAAATTAAGTTTAAAGAATTTATTTCGTCATTTTCAACACACATATAATGTTCTCTAGTGCTCCTGCAAGCAGAGTTTTATTTTTGGTGAGGCAAAGGAAACCCAAAACAAGAATGAGAGGATACCTACCATCAAGTTTAAGGAGTACAGTGGAGGTTCTAGTCTTGATTTAAATTGTATGTTATATAATTCTATTTTGATTTTTATATACATTTGTCAAATGTCTATAGAGAGTTTGGCAATGTTCTAGACACTGGTGGAGGATATGGTGGGAGAGGCTGATTTAGAAAACCTGAATGGTCTGTCTTGTAAAAGCTTAATGGCCCAGTGCCACAGTTAAATACTTCCCAATACTAGCATTAAGAAACATTCCCTTGAAAATCGAGCTATTGTAAGATTACTTACAGTTACTGTGGAACCCTTCCCCAACTCCCACCCCTTCCTCCCCCAAAAGCTTCTCTTTACAGTTCAGTTTACTTTTGCTGGTGAGATTTCAGAGGCCAAGCCTCTCATTGTACCAGTCCTCTAAAGGCACTTTATTAGGTTCTATGACATGTTTGAGGTCAAAGCTTGTCTCAAACAATTTTACAGTGGGGAACAGAGATGACTTTTTTCCCCCAAAGTCCAATTATTAATGCCAAAGCCACGTGTGTCAACTAGAGCTCTTTAGACAGCTTGCCATATATAAGGATCCTTAATTCACGAACACATAAAAATTTGCATTCACAATTGAGCAATAAATACTGCTGCTTCAAAAGGGGATGTTTCTGAGCAGACAGAATGGCGTCCTGGCACCTGCCAGCTCAAGACAGAACTGAAGCAGAGGTCAACCTCCATTCACAGCTGTGGCGGCTGCTTCGGACGCTCCAGACCCCACTTGTGCTCTTGGGATTAATGGCAGGTGTTTTCTTCTGCTCTGACTGAAATCCCACTCTTCTTTTCTGAATTGGATCCTCTTCACTGCAAATATGGATTGCATTTGAAGAAAAACGTGGGCAACCATAGTAAACCCAGCTAGTATTTCAAGATTTGGGAGCCATGGTTCTTTTCTAGGTCAAAACATTACAAATTAAGAAAAAGTTTCTTTGATTGCTAACTTTTAAAATCAAAGCTGGGTCAATATTTAAGTTATTTTGCTTTTAGAGTTAAAAAAAAAGCTTCACTGGTATTAATAAAAAAGATAGACAACAATAAAAATTAATGAATTATTTGAATTACAGTGTATTTTACAATGGCATTTTGTTGCTTCCAGCTGCACCAAGCTAACAATTTAATAGCTAATGGACATATTTGTTGTTCAGGTATCAGTATCAGTGTCTGAATGGTAACTATTTGAAAGCATGGGACGCCTGCGTGGCTCAGTTAGTTGAGCATCCCAACTTCAGCTCAGGTCATGATCTCGTGGTTCGTGAGTTAGAGCCCCGCATTAGGCTCTGTGCTGACAGCTCAGAGCCTAAAGTCTGCTTCAGATTCTGTGTCTTCCTCTTGCTCTGTCCCTCCCCCACTCGAGCTCTGTCTCTCTCTATCAAAAATAAACATTTAAAAAAAATTTTTAATTAAAAAAAAGAAGAAAGTAAAACTTTGTTGCTAAAATAAGGTTGAGGCCAATGGTAAGTAAATATGGTAAAATTAGTGGTGATAAATAAGGGAATAGTGAGTCATTATATATGGCTATGTAAGTCTTCTTTTGGAATTGTTGTCTTTCTGGTCTGGTCTGGAATGTTGGGAGTCCTATCTTTTACACTGTCCACTTAAATAAATAAATAAGAATATTTGAGATAATTATTTCTAATTAGTTTTATTTTATGAGCTCTAATTACATAAATTTTAAAAGTGTTAACAAAATTTGTATTATTAGTGTTTTCAGTAGTTGGAACATTTCTTTTAGAGTGTTCCAAATTTACTACCAAGGTATTTATAAATATCAGTGGCAAACTTCAAATTAGCTCCAATTCAAATGACTTCAAATTCAGGATGTAAGGCAACAATTTTGTTTGTACCAAGTCTTTAACGTGGGTCTTGGCCTATACCAATTTCAGTTTCCCCAAATCTATTTCTATCCAAACAACTAAGATTTTAGATCCTTTTCCATGCTCTATTACTTATTTTGATTGAATTACAAAACCAAACTAAAACCATTATGAATGAGAGGTACAATAAATGAGATTCAGTAAAAGGTTGGATTTCAATCTGCCTAAAAGTAATCGAAATATAGCTGGAAAAGACAGATATATTCATAGAGAATGGATATCCCAACTAAGACCTTTCATTCACTAGAACTGTAAATTTTGCCTACTTTGAGCTGGCAAAAGCTAAAGAGGGAATGATTTCTAAAAGATGGCAATCATGAAAACAAAATTAAATTCTGCTACAAGTAAAAAAAAAAAAAAAAAAAAAAGAAGGAAAAAAGCAAACTCTGGAAATTCTTGGCAGCCAGAGCTGCTGGAATAGAATGGAGTTATGATTTTTATCCCAGAAAAGTGTACATCATTTTCATCTTTGAAATATAACAAACATTTTTCTGATTAATCTTTTCATTACCATAGAATTATGAAGTCCAGCAAGTTTCATATTCTAAGCATTTATGGCCAGTTACCAGCCAATGTGCTCTGAGTCTGGAGAAGGGACATGTAAATGTAATTGTAATCAGTGGAATGAGGCTGTGCTGTGGCCATACAGAGAGAAAAGAAAGTGGGATAACTAGAGTTCAAAAGATGATATTGGAAATGGCTCTTGAAAATTGACCTGAGATAAGGGGGACTGGGAAGGGGTGAAGCAGTTCAGGCAGAAGAAGAGAACATGCATAAGTGTGAAAGAACATCATGCTACTGGAGACAGACAAGGAGTTCATGGCAGTAAGAACATATGTGGTGTGGGGAGTACAGATGGGAGATAGTAAGATTTGGAAAGGTGGCTAATAATATCTGAGTCCCTGGGCCAAATCTGTCATCAATATAACAAGAGAGTAGTAAGATCAATCCCATGCTCTTTGGAACTCTGAGAACATGGAATGCCATCCTTCTTAGGAAGCTGTTGCCCTGGTCCAGGAGATAGATGATAGTGGGAGCACAGGGAAAGTTCTAGATTCAGAAGACACTTCTGAGATAGAACCGACAAGACCAGTCAACTGGACATGAGAGCTGTTTACATATCACCAACAGGGTTTAAGAAGTTCTATTCACTGGGGTGCTTGAATGGCTCAGTTGATTAAGTGTCCTACTCTTGATTTTGGATCAGGTCACAATCTCATGGTTTGTGAGGTCGAACCCCACATAGGGCTCTGCACTGTCATCATGGAGCCTGCTTGGGATTCTCTCTCTCCCTCTCTCTCTGTTCTTCCCCTGCTTGCACATGCTCTTGCTCTCTCTCTCTCTCTCTCTCTCTCAAAAATAAACATTTTTAAAAATTAAAAAAAAGAAGTTCTATTCATTTGAAAGTTCACAATTTAGTGCACTTGCAGAAAATGGGTGACCTACACTGGTTCAACTCCGATGAACACAGCAGCTCCAGAGCAAACTGAACCATATAGAATTTTAAATCTGGGTTTAAGGGTATTCAAATACAAACTGATTGTTGGCAGCCTTGGCTGGCCTAATCAGAAATAGTTGAGAGAGAGAAAATTCTTTATCATCACTGTTGGGTAAAAGGAGCACAGATGACATATGGTGGCCATACTGTGTAGCCATCCTTCCTCTGTGTTAAATTATTAATAAAGTACACCTTTATTACATTTCTTCCTCTGCTTTTTAGACTGCAAGCTGAACATGGGCTTACTATATTTTAAAAACTGTAATTTCCCTAGTTTTTTAAGGATAAGGAAGGCAAGGTCTACAGCATTGGGCTTTCTCTAGGAGGACAGCACAACCTCAATGATCAGTGTATGTTTGATGCCTGTGTGCTCAGGCACTTTTGCAAACATTACATTATCAATGTTCACAGTCCCCTAGAGAGGAAGGAAACAGGGAATATCCCATTTCCACTTGTTCAAATAGGATAAAAGCCTCAATTCTACAGATGGTAAGATTTCTGCCTACTCTCTGATTGCATCATAAAATTGGCCCATTGTGCCAATGAGATAAATGCTCTTAAGCCATATGTTCATGAATAAACTGAATTTGGTACCACAGTTTTTAGCAGGTGTCTGAAACTGACCAAAATCACAGGGCAAATAGTTTTAACAATGGAAAAATCCAGGCCTTACTTGAAAAATAAGGACCCTACCTATTTACATATGATAAATCTAGCATACTTCTGGGTAAAGTGCTTTAGGTAGTTAGCTTAGGTTCACTTCTAACTAAAATGTGAATAAGTGTTCCTCCAAGTATATACCTAAAACCTTGAACTCTAATATATAGCTTTTTGCTTTACTAGCATAATATATACTTTTAGGGACATTTCTTCCTAAAATCACCTGTTTTTAGTGTTTCATAGACCTTCAACTTTGCAAATAACCTCAACAGGTAATGTGTACATTTTAAACTTATTATGGAAAACCTGATGTGAAAAAGTAGGAGGCCCTATATATGAGTATAGATCTGTGTGTGTGTGTGTGTGTGTGTGTGTGTGTGTGTGTGTGTGTTTGCTTGTATACAATTTCTTTTTAAATGTTTTGGAAAAAAGTAAAAAATAAAAAGTAAAACTATAATTTGGAGAAATTATTTCAAAATAAAGTACATTAAGTGTCTTAGTGGTTAAGAGCTCAAGCTTTGGAGTCAAACAGATACAGGCTGAAACCCTGGTTGTGATCACTTATGTGAACTTTGGCCGGTTAATTAAACTCTTTAAGCCTCAGTTTTTTCATCTGTAAAATGAGGAAAACAATGCTTATTGTTTTGCTGAAATGAAATACTGTCCATGAAGCAATTTGTAGAATGCCTGACTGACCAATGGTAGTAATCATTAAGTCAATGTTTTTAATATTTTAATTATTGTAAACAAAAAATAAAAATTTTTCTCAGATTTACCTGAAGATAAAGAAGGTAAACATATTGATTTCCTAAAATCAAAAGGCCATGTGGTAAGAAATGTGTTAGGTGAATGGTTGAAAATGTTTGGAGAACACAAAGGTTTAATATAGGTTGCCTTGATATTTAGGAACTATTACGAAACAACAACAACTACAGCTACACAAAACTAAAACGAAAACAGTTCGTTATAGTTTTAACCACAGTACTTTAATGACTAACCAAGACTAAACTTTAGGACCTAGAACTACCTGGTCACCCCTAGTATAGTAGGAGCTCAATCAATTCTTGCTGAATTGAAACACCCAGAAAGAAAAGAGTGCAATAAAACTCTCCCTGTTCAAAGCAGCAACATATAAAGAATTATACAAGAACCAGATTCAATGTTGCTGCAGAAGAACCGTGTTTATTATAGTGTCAAACTCTGCTAAGCCAGGGAATGGAATTATAGCTATAAACAGATTTATAGCTTCAGACTTAACACCTTTCATTTTGCATTGAAGATTAAAAGAGACCCAGCAGAAAAGGGGGTAGGTATAAACAGAAATTTAAAATATCAAAACCAGCCCCATTGATTGCAAAACTAATTTTTACAGCTATTATTTTCCAGGCATTTTCTGTGGTGAGATCGTAACTTTAAGTTCTTTTGTGATGTCAGTTCAAGCCCTGAACAAGGGACTATATGTGCCCATGATCAGTATTAAATCATAAGCAGCTGCCATAAGGAAACAATTAGTGGGGGCTAGCACTAAAAGAAAATTTAGAAAAACCAAACATTAAAAACGGAATCTCAAAAGTAAGACTGATGTAGCTCAATGGAGTTAAGGGCTTATAAAACAGCAGGAAACAGGGAAGCTCACTCTGGCTTTCTTTTCTAACACAATACAAATTAAATACAGCCAAATTACTTCTCCTGCCAGTCAAAACCAAGGGCTCCCTTCTCTGTAGCCTCATCCCTTATATCCAAATGTTTTAAGAGACTGCTAAAACTTTTTTGTTTAACTTTGAAATTTTTTTTTTACATATTTTTAAGAGGTCAAATAAAATGAACTCCGTGGTGAAAGACTTGGAATCCTAAACATTCCTTTTGTCGAAAGAAAGTATCAACTTGCTTTCTAAATGCCCACAGTAGCCCCTGTGATTTTACAGCTAATGGTGTAAGCTATCCTACAATACTCTTACTGTCCTTAACACAATTCAAATGTGTTTAGAGGCACATCCATCTTTAAACCTTAGGTTTAATATACAATAGTTTATTTCAGCATGTTTCCTAATATACTGGCCCAACATAATTTGGCCCAGGCTACTTAAGATAGCCTGGTTTGCAGGTCAGTTTGATTCTTTGCTTCATTTGTAGCATTTTATAAAGCCATGCAGTTTTGTGTAGGGCAACTCAGCACACCACAGGGATAAGAGTAGGTATCTCGTGGAGTCTACAGAGATATGGAGAAGGGATAAAAAAAAAAAACAATCAACTGTCAAATGAGGCTAGGAGAGAATGAAACTCAGGGCTTGCCTATGATTCTCAAGCTTCCAGTATAAATGAGAAGCCTAGTCTCTCTCATTCTCAGCTGGCGACTAAAAAGATCAAAAGCCTTTAAAGAAGCTTCTACAACTACCATGATCTTCATCTCCGGATTCTTCTGTAACCTCATCTCCTCTCTCTGTGGAGTGAAGGTAATATTGTACCCATGCACCCGTACCTCCTCCCCAACCTTGCATGCTATTTATCACTGCTCTCATTTGTCTTTGCAACCAATTCAGTTCCCTTGGGTTCCTCCTCTTCCTCTCCAAACACATTCATTTACCCTCCCCCCAAATCAAAGGGAAGAAATGTTGCACTTGCCCTCTATTCCCTCATCTGAAGGTCCTATCTTCTTCTAACCATCTCCATCAAACTTCTTTAATAATAGATTGGTCACAGAAATAAAGAAAACCTGGATTTGAGGAAAGAGAAAGGAGGTAGAGTAGAAGTCATATTTTTACAGTCTGGTTTTAGGAAAACCAAAGTAACATGAGTTGAAATACATATTGGTCTTGGGGGCATTTCTTTCCACTAGGAAGAAGAAAGCAAAGTGAAGCTATGAGAAGAGAAACTGCTGAGCCAGTCTTTGGGGCCCTGGAAAGGAGTCACCCTGGGCTAAACTAAAACTAAATAAACCAGAGCTTTGGGGAGGAAGAGTTGACAAAGCCCAAACATGTCACAATTGCCCAAATTTGTGTCTAACCCTTTTGTCTTTTCACTTTACTCCCTTCATCAGCTATCACATGTACCCTCAAGGCTATAATTTTTACCTGACTTATGTCCTCAATTCTTTTCCAGGATTCAGTGCTGCATTCCCAACTGCTCACCAGATGTCTAAACCAAGATATCCCATCAACAGCTCAAACTCCTCTTTCTCAAACCAAACTTCTCAGTTTCTACTGCAAGCCACTCAGGACTCCTGACCTCCCTATTTTTTTTTTAACGTTTATTTTTGAGACAGAGAGAGACAGAGCATGAATGGGGGGAGGGTCAGAGAGAGAGGGAGATACAGAATCAGAAGCAGGCTCCAGGTTCTGAGCTGTCAGCACAGAGCCCAACGCGGGGCTCGAACTCACGGACTACGAGATCACGACCTGAGCCGAAGTCGGACGCTCTAACCGACTAAGCCACCGAGGCGCCCCCTGACCTCCCTATTTTTGTTAAACACACCACTATTCCTCCATCTCTAAAAGTTCAGTGTTATGTTTGATTTGGCAAGTGAAATCTATTGCCAAGTCCCAGAGATTTCATTCTCCACAAAATCCTTTGAATGTATCTTTCTATGTTTGTTTCTAGCACCCTTATTCCTGGAAAACAAGAATGGTCTACAAGCCTCTGGTCTTCCCTCACTGTATTTCATCCTGCATACTTTTGTCAGATTATGTGTCCTAAAGCACATTTCTGAACATATTCCTCAGCCAAAAACCCATCAAGGGGTCAATGAAAAAGTCATTATAGGTTAATAATCCTCCATGATAAAAAAGCTGTTAGAGGTTTCAGGGGATGAGGCCAATATTACTTAACCTGCTGATTAATGGAACATTATCTGCCTCTTGATATAATGAAGAAGGGAGTATACTACACCTTCATAAGAGATTATTTCTAAAAATTGAACCAGAACCTAATCAACTGCTAAATGGGACTTGCAGTTTACAAGAAATACAGAAGACAGGGGAACAAGTCAGACAGTACCTCGAAGTCATTAGATCAATCCAAAAGGTTGGGCATTCTATACACAGGTCAAATGTGGGAAAATTGATGACACAAAAACAATTTTTTTTAAAAAAAGGAAGATGACTGGAGAGTAAAAGACTGAAGAGTTACAGCAATTAAATGCCAATTGGGTTTTGGGTCTTGATCCAAACAAAACACCTATTAAAGAGATGTTTGAAACTGGTAGAGAAATTTGAATATTGAATGGGTATGATAATAAGAAATTATTGCTAATTTTATTAGGGTTGATAATAAAGCGATGGTTATATTTCAGAAAGACCCTATCAGAGATTCATTCATATTTTAGTATTTGTGGATGCAATAACATGGTATCTAAGTTTTGCTTTAAAAACATTGCTTTTAATTTTTATTTATTTTTGAGAGACAGTGACAGAGTGTGAGCCAGGGAGGGGCAGAGAGAGAGAGAGAGACAGAATCCGAAGCAGGCTTCAGGCTCTGAGCTGTCAGTACAGACCCAGACGTGGGGCTCCAGTCCACGAACCATGAGATCATGACCTGAGCCGAAGTCGGAAACTTAACCAACTGAGCCACCCAGGCGCCTCGTATCTAGGTTTTGCTTTTAAGTACATCAGCCACAAAACAAAACAAAAACATGAGGGAAAGGATTCATGAAACAAGATTAGCAATTGATAATTCTTGAAGTTGGATGATGGTTCTAGGGCAGTTTATGGTACCATTTTATTTTCTTCTTTTTTTTTCCTTTTTCTTTTTGAGTATGTTTGAAAATTCCCCAAAGAAGTAGTTATATAATTTTTAAAAACTTTTTAAGCGACCCTTCAGATCCCTATCAAATAAAGTGTTAACTTCTGACTGTGTCCAAAGTCTTCTATGATCTGCTTTTAACTTTCCTTTTCCGTTTTCTCCCCTTCTCGCCCCTGCCTGATTCCCGGACCTCCAGTCAGCCTTGAACACCAGCTGTTCTCAGAGGTCCCTTCACTGCTGTCACTTCTGTATCTCTGCTTCTGCCATTCTTTCTACTGAACAAACACCATTAATTATCACTTGACTTGAAATAATTATAGCACCCCTTTTTGAAACCTCTTATCTGGCAACTTGAGGTATGGAGTTATTTGGGAAAAAAAACAAAACAACCTAGTAGAAATTTGAGTTTCTGAAAGAAATGTTATTCCCAATACAAATGTTAGTCCAGAAAGCATCCTGTCTCCACCTATCTACAATCTCACTATCATCACAACCAGTCACTGATGGCTTCTCTTAGTGACTTCTCTTCCCTAAGCTTTGCTT
This sequence comes from Panthera onca, assembly GCF_046562875.1. Classification (NCBI taxonomy): domain Eukaryota; kingdom Metazoa; phylum Chordata; class Mammalia; order Carnivora; family Felidae; genus Panthera; species Panthera onca. Next base: position 91,129,941 of record NC_138342.1, read on the forward strand.
GACCCTCTTCTGGAGATGTTTTCTGTTTTGAACACCTAAAGCACTGTGACTCTCTTAAAAACTTAGCTTGCCATGCTAGATATAAGATTTGTGCTTCATACTAAGCTATCAGGGCCCCTAAGGGCAAGAAGAGTGGTGTATGGGGAGATATAACAAATAATGCCTTTGGAGGCTTTAATATGTACTAACACATGACCTTTGGCTGGTCGTTTACCCTGTCTGACCCTCAGCTTCTACATCTGCAGGATGGGACAAACAATAATTACCTCATATGGGAGCTGCAGGAAGTAATTAAAAGAACATGTGCTCTGTAAATATTATTTCCTTCTGCTCTTCTCTTCCTAATTCAAAGGTAGTCTTGTACCTTACACATGGTAAGTATCAATAAATACATTATCATATTTCCTGCAACAGAGGTCTCTAAAAAGATATCAGGGCCAAAATTAGTATTTCCTGACTAGCCTATGAATAATCAAAAAGTCACAGATATCTGTATGGCTAACATGCTACCAATTAATGTTTATGAGGATATATTTGATTGCAGCTAGAAATTGTGTTTTGGGAACTCACTATAATTTCTTATCTGTTGACCATGACTCTAGTTCACAGAGTAAATACTAATAGCAAGAGGAATAAAACAACTTTGCAGTCTCTTGATGAGACTCTACTCAATGAAAGTTTTTTTCTCACATCTCAAACATGGACAGATGTTTTTGGCTCCTGCCTGTGACCCCCAACTTTTAGAAAGAATGTTCTATTTTTTATTCTCCCCACATTTTCAATACTGAGTCATTTCTAACACCATGGCACATTGCTTTGAAAACCACCAGGCCACTAAAATTACTGAGTAACCTCATGGTTGGAAACCCAGTGACTAGAGTTCACACAGCTGACTACTCCTCTTTTTGCTTTTCTAGCATAGCCTTCTCCTGGGTCTTCCACTGCTGATGGGAGTTTCTGTGTAGGAGACCTTTCTTTTCCTCCCCCTCTCTATATTTCATAACTAACCCTTCCCCCACCCATGACTTCTCTTACCCTCTATACACACTTTCTGGGCATCTCTCTCATTTCCACAACTTCAGCTACTGCTTGTCAACTGTACATCCAGCTGTGGCTTCTCCCCAGGACTATGCCGACTGCCTACTCTACATTTCTTCTGGAGACACACTGTTCTCATCTGGGATAGTCACACCCACCACTAAGACTGGTTAGTTTTCTTTGAGTAAACTGCATTCATTTCATTCAGGTTCTTGATGGCCCAAATTGAGACTGTATTAATTAGATAAGGAGGCTTTCCTCCAGGTAGATGCAGCCCCATGCCAGAGCTCATAGCTTGGTAAGTGAAGCCTGTGCTGAATTTCACACCTTCCCTGTCCCTTTGCTGACCAGCCTTGCACTGTACATAACCTACATGAATGTAAATGGTGGCCCTGAGTTTACTGCAAGGAGTAACATTTCTTTCAGAAGCTCAAAACTCCACTATGTTTATTTTTTTCCAAATAGCTCCTCAGTTCAGGTTGCCAGGTAAGAGATATCAAGGAAAGTATGTCATAACTGTTCTTACTAAATGATACTTGATATTTACCTAACTATATCAATTAAGGATGTAAGTATATACAGATATAAGCTATTTGGAGTACAGTGGAGTCTTTCATATAATTTTTTTTAAATGTCTATTTATTTTGAAAGAGAGTGCATGCATGTGCACTAGCATGGGAGGGGCAGAAGGAAGAGAGAGAGACAGAGACAGAGACAGAGACAGAGAATCCCAAGCAGGCTCCAGGCTGTCAGTACAGAGCCTGACAGATGGCTGGATCCCATGAATCATGACCTGAACTGAAATCAAGAGTTGGATGCTTAACTGACTGAGCTACCCAGGCACCCCTCTTTCATGTCATTAATAAATTACTTAATCAAATACCAAAAAATCTAAAATGCTAAGATTTTTATAATTATTCTCTTTATCATATAACCACCACATAAAATATAAATAATGGGGAATGATAGTAATTTTTGAGATCTAGCATGATTTATTTTGGATAGGATACATTACTAGTTTAACATGACAGTTCTATGTATTGACCAAAACAAAGACTTTCTGTACACACACGCACACGCACGCACACAGACACATGCTTTTCAAATTTCTTGGAGAATGTACATGTCCTCCCCCTGCCCCCAAGTGAGACTATATGGATCTGAAAAAGGCTGGACTGAAACACAAACATGAAATATGGGAATTGCTAAAGTGTTAGGTTAGAAAGAGCTTAGTATATAATTAAAAACATATGAACAGAAAGTTAAATATTGTCCCCAAATATAGTATTTTATTTGGGAATAATTCCTTAGAAGGCACACACATTTTGATTCTTGTAAATTTTAGTAAAATATTGTGAAATTGCAATGACAACGTCAGAACAACAACAAAAAAAAAGCAAAAAGGGATTTGGGGGGAAAAAGGCTATGTGACATCTACTTCTTTTCAAGTGCATTTGAAAAAATACAAATGGAAGCCACACGCCTTCATGTGCAGTTGTCTGATGGTATTTGCTTGTGGTTTTCTCTTACATTTTTTTCTCACTGAGTAATACAGAATTGCAACATACGCGCTGCTTTAGTCCTCCAAATTCCTAAGGGAATTATATCTCCTTTATGTTCACATGCAACTCCAAAGGGGAGTTATGAGGAGGGCTTTGAAATTCTAAAACTTTTATGCAAAAGAAATGCCCTTAGTATAGAAGGGGTACCTTTCACTTAATACAATGGTTCCACTATTTCATTACTCTGTACTAAATATACTGATGGAGCTATTTGGGGCAAAGAAAAGGCCACTGTATCTTTATAATGTGTATAAGATGGGAGCCTGAGAAGGCTTTTTAAAATGAGTTTCTATAATTTCTATTAAATTATTTATTAGTGGAAGAATATTATTGTTTAAGAAATGTGACATTAAACACAACCACCATAAACCACTTTCCATAACTGTCTTGATTATTAAAAATCAAAGATAAGCCTTGAACCCTACAAATAAATGGTTAAAAACTCAAATAGTACATCATATGTATGGCCCTGGGTTAGGGCTATCAGTTTATTTTCACCAAATATTAAATATCAATATAAGTATACTACTATAATGAAAGAAACTCTCCAAATCAAGTAGAAGTGAGATATTAAAATTAACAAATGTTCAGTAAAATCTCAGAGCTTAGAAACCTCAGAAGCCTGTTTTAAATGGCATTACTGATGACACATGGTATTACTGATGGGGCATTTAGAATCACGAAAAGCTGATCATTTTCTCTCTTCTTCAGCTTTCTTTCCTCTTGCATATACCATTGCATATAAACTCTTGCATATACCATTCATAGCTCAACAACATTTCTTGAACTACTACTGTGTACCAGGAACTAAGTAAGGTGTTAGGGAGGATACCAAAGATGAAAGAAAGTATAGGGGGTGCCTGGGTGGCTCAGTGGGTTAAGCGTCCGACTGTTAATTTTGGCTCAGGTCATGATCTCACGGTTTGTGAGATGGAGCCCCACGTCAGGCTCTGTGCTGACAGCACAGAGCCTGCTTGGGATTCTCTCTCTCTCTGCCCCTTCCACCCCCCCCCCAAAATAAATAAACTTAAAAAAAAAGAATAAAGCATTGCTCTGCCCTTGAAGACTAAAAAGCTAGTAATCAAGAGAGAAGGGATGTTTACAAATGACAATAGAAACAGGAAAAAATACAATACAAGGAGGAAATTAATATTTACTAAGTGCCTGTCATGTACAAAGCACTCCATTAAGAGTTATACATATATTATCTTATTTTAATCTTCACACTATCTGTTGAGATAAGACATTATTAACTCTGCTTTACAGATGGGTGAAATGAGACTGAGAGTGATTGAGTAACTTGCCCAAGGTCATAGTTTACAAGCGAAAAACTAGGGTTTGACCTGAAATCTATCTGGTTTTGTTGTCTATGCCCTCTCTAGTGTAAAGCAAAAAAAAAAAAAAAAAAAAAAAAAAATCTGTACTCATAAAGTACTGTGGGGATTCAACAAAAGGGAGAGTAGATATCTTGATGGAAGAAGTGGCATGTAAATATGAAAGGTGACCGGGGCACCTGGGTAGCTCAGTCGGGTAAGCGCCTGACTTCAGCTCAGGTCATGATCTCACAGTTCACAAGTTCGAGACCCACATCGGGCTCTGTGCTGACAGCTCAGTAGCCTGGAGCCTATTTAGGGTTCTGTGCCTCCCTCTCTCTGCCCCTCCCATGCTCATGCTCACTGTCTCTCTCTCTCTCTCAAAAATAAATAAACATTTAAAAAATTTAAATATGAAAGGTGATCGTAACTGAATGTATGGAAACGGAGTATGGCTAAGAGGTAACTGGGAAACAATTTGAGAAAAGACTATTCTAAGAAAAGACAAATGAAGAAAAACAGATTTGAAGAGAAATAAATAAATAGCTTCATTTGGCTTAGATGAAGCATAGTGTTCAGAGAATGAATGAAAAATTAGTGGGAGATTGGGTTAGAAAAAGCCAGATCAAGGGATTGAAATATCAGGCAAGTAACTAGATTTTGTTGAACTCTAAATGGTAATCATGTTGAGATTTAAAGTTTTGGGGTCAGAAGAATGACATCATCAGAACCAAGATGGAAAAACTTTATCCAGCAGACATATATGGGATAATATTGGTTGATGCTATCTATGCTCCGTCCCAACCCTCGCTATCTCTACTACAGAAACAGGAAAAAGCTAAATGCTCACTTTACTGACTCGCCTTCCTTGTAGCAATGCTTGACCAGGCAAGCAACAGTCATGTCCTGACAGTGTGCAGAACAGCAATGGGGAAGTCAGGACCAAAAAAAATAGAAATGTGAAATTCTGTCAGGTAGGCAATGAGCTAGAGAGTTGGTTCTGTCAGCCATTACCAATGTCAGACAGAACCAAGGTTCTGTCAGCTCTCAGTGCATAGAGCATGAATACCATGATTTTCATATCAAGTAGTAGAGAGGGAAGGACAAGGAGGGCCTGGAGTGAAAAGAGTCATGTAGACAGGGAATACAGACATGGGGAGCCAGGAAAGGACTCAGTTATCAGAATAGGACTGCCTGAATCTGGGCAAAACTCAATTATTAGAAAGAAGGCATGGCATCAGGATTACACTCAGACCAATGGGACACCTGCATTTTGGAAAACAGTCTTCTTAACTGCCTCATGTTTAAGGTCCCCACTACATCTGCGGATTACCAGATGTATAGGTGCAGGGCAGGACTTGCAGGTGGGATTGAACTCGTCCTCAGAATGGCGGGGTGGGTCTGTGAGAATTGACAGAAGTTCAATATTCCCCTTGACTACTAATATTAAAAGAACTGCCAAAAGAACAGAGATTGCCTCTGTCTTGTTCACCACAATTTCATAGCCTTATCGCTGTGCCTTGTACATAGGAGCTAAATAAATACTTGAGGTATTGACTTACACTGTGTTCATACGAATTAATGAACAAATAGTAGGGTGACCTTCATTTCAACAGATTAATTTTGCCCCACCTCCCAAACGATTCTCATGACCTCTAGTTTGAAATGCAAAACCTCATCTGTCTTTTTTCGAATTTCCTTTCCTCCTTTCTTCCCTTACTTAACTCTTGTCACTTATTATTTCTCTTCTTACCCAGCCATTTTTTTCCCAGTCTCTGTGCCATTGTTTACTCCATCCCTTTCTTTTTCCTCTCCAAGGATTTGATTTCCTTTGATACAGTGGATTCACAGCAGCATCCTCGCCATTTGTTTCCCTGCCTCTTCTCCCATCTTAACTACAGGTGATAGAATTGCCTTTTTTTTTTCTTTCTAATACCCTTTCACCATCTCATTTTCCATGTGAAGAACCATTTGTTCACCATTTACCATTTAGGTAAATGCAAAGACTCACCTCTCTTCCCTAAGGCCTATTTTCATATTCAGTTTCATACTCTCACTGCGACAGGGTTCACTGCCGTTTAGCTGTCTAGTCTTTGCAATTTTTCGACAACATAAGCTAAATCCATGTAAGCCATCTTCAGCTTTAGGAAGATGATCAGAAGAACTCCCTGAAGAATAGACATTTTCCCTTTTTACCACCGGTCTACAAAATAAAACCTCATTAATCTGGAAGTCCTTACTAAACAATGAGTGATACCAAAGAAGCAGAATGGAGCCTCTCACTCTCTAAGGAAGAGATTTGCAGTGAAATATACTGTGAATAAGATGACGTGGGGATGTTCAACCTATGCAGAACACTCTACTGACATAAACATTTGCACATGAATAACAAGTTACCAATTATAATTCTGTCCAAATACTTTGGTGAACTTTAAAGGATGTGCAATCTCTCAACTCAAACATTGGCAGCTCTTTTTTTGGAAGTTGGTTATTTGGAAATCTGATTGTATCTTCCCACAGGAATCCTAATAAAATATGGTTTATTTTCTCAGCTCAATTCCCAAAAGCCTATTGCTAATGCACACACACACACACACACACACACACACACACACACACATTCTTATTGTACAATAGAAATAGGATTAGTAATAATGTCTTAATGGAAAATCCACTGTAAATTGGGATTTGGGATTTTAGAAATGTACCTCTCACAATGCTATCCAGTCAGAAGGGGGTATGAATTTTCAGTGGAGTAGGTAGCCCAGCTAAGAGTCATCCCCTGGGTGACACAGTTATGACTCAGAATGGGTCAGAAACTTGGATTTGAGGACTAGTTAAGGGAATTTGCTTGGAGGAATCTTGTTTAGGTAGCAAACTTTCTTCTCCTTAACTAGTTGCAAAAGGAGATGGGGAGAGAAAGTAAAGAAAAATTTTCAATGTTTATGCTGTTCCCTTTCCCCACAGTTAACAATATGTGCTAAGAAGAAGCCACAGAGATAAGGGAGGAGCAGAATTAGAAAGGAAAGAATGTAGGCACATTAGTTGTATTGAAACATAGATATAAAAAATAAGTTATGGATAATTTTAGCTCATCCATCTTAAAAAATAAGGGAAATTAAGTAGATATTTCAAGAAAAAATGATTATCATTTTAAGTCACAAAAGATGAAGGGAAGAAAAGAGAAGACATATTCCAAATTATTGTTTTAATGTTTATTTATTTTTGAGATAAAGAGTGGGGGAGGGGCAGAGAGAGAGGCAGACAAAGGATCAGAAGTAGGCCCTGTGTTGGTGGCAGAGGGCCCAATGCGGGGCTCAAACTCATGAACCATGAGATTATGACCTGAGCCGAAGTCGGGCACTTATCTGACTGAGCCACCCAGGCTCCCCATACCCCAAATTATAAGCTCCTGTACACATTGTATATACCGTATGTGAATATTATTTTTAGTGAGCCAAAAAAACAGAACAGGAACATTTCAAGAGAAATCTGATCAATTAAAGAAACCTTTCAACCACTTAAAAACACATTTAAAAATTTCCTAATTTAGATTTTAAATGTACATTGCTTGCTTACTCACTGTATGTACATTATAGATATGTATTAAACAGATTTAGTGTATAGTTTATATAAATTTACTCAAGGAAAAAGTGAAATCATGGTAAGATGGTAATGTAAGATATAATTGTATAAAATACTGTAACTGTACTGCACATATTGATAATCCCATTTACTACATCATTTTTAAGTGTTCGTATTTTTAGATAGATAAAATTTGTTCTTGGACGTAAAAGCCTATTTAATTTCTACTTTTTGCAGAAGAAATTTCCCAAGAGTAGATTAGAGGCTGGGAAAGTAATACATTACAATAGGTAATAGGGAAAATAAAAATACAGATGGAAAGGAGCCAGTGTATAAAAATACACCTATAATTTATAAAAATCTCAGAGCAAATTAAATAATCATTAAGCACTAAATGAAAAACTTCATTAAGAGTTATTTAATTTAAAATCTAAAATTGGAAGTTTCTTTTGAAAATTGTTATGATAAGGAGTAGAGTTAAGAGGTAAGTCAAACTTGTCCTTGGGGACATAGCAACAAAACTCTTTGCCTATTTTTTGTGCCATGGAAAGATAATGTGAGCTATTTCCTGGCTTTGCATTTCCCCTCATACCTATTCTTCCTAAATCTGTGGCTTTCCTTTTGCTGTGACAAGAGGGAGACATTTTGAACAAAATGATCATGTGATTTGAGCGTCCACTGAAGGAAAACTGATAGTCAAGATGAAAGAAAACCAGAACAGGTCACCATTTAAAAATGCCAGGGCACCTGGGTGGCTCAGTCGATTTGAGTGTCTGACTTCAGCTCAGGTCATGATCTCAAAGTCTGTGAGTTCTAGCCCCATGTGGAGCTCTGTGCTGACAACTCAGAGCCTGGAGCTTGCTTCAGATTCTGTGTCTCCCTCTCTCTCTGCCCCTTCCCCACTCACACTCTCTCTCTCTCTCTCTCTCTTTAAAAAAAAAAACAAAACAAAAAAAAAAAAAACATTAAAAAAATGCCAATTCTATCTTCCTTGAAAGTTTCCAGAATTTTCAAGTACAGGCAGTTAGATAGACCTTACTTTTTTAAGTGCTGTGATATATTTTCAAATCTTGAGGGTACCTGAGTGGCTCAGTCGGTTAAGCGTCCAACTTGATTTCAAGCAGGTAACAACCTCAAGGTGGTGGGATCAAGCCCCACCCATGTCAGGCTCCAGGCTCAGCTTAGAGTCTGCTTAAGATTCTCTCTCTCTCCCTCTGCCCCTCTCCCCCACTCACTCTCTCTCTCTCTCTCTCTGTCTCTCTCAAAAAAATCTTGGTTACAGTGATACATGATGTTCTCCCCATTCTTGGCTTCCTGCGCTGGTTTACCATCTTTCTTCTGTTCATTAACTGTGGCTGCACACTCAAGATTTATTATGATCATGTTCTTCTTCTGATAGCCATTTTCTTTAACATGAACTAATATGCTTTCAATGCTGTCTTTTTGTCCAATTATCCAAGTCCTCACACCTGTGTCTGAATTTTCCCCTTTTTGTTTTGTCTATAGGACTCCTTCACTTGTAGCAACTCTTTGTTGTAGCAGATGTCGGTGCCAACCTTCACCACTGCCTTCCTCAAAGGCAGTGTAAGGATACAGGACTCACATGTCCCTACGGCTTCCTGCATTCCTCTAGCAGCTGGAGCATGCTGGACCTTCTGAGACAGGCCAGAAGAGCCAGGGAGTTAACACTCAGCCATGATTCTCAACAGTGAAGGAAGGGAAATTACTGGATAAATCCATCAATTTCCTGGCCTTTCAGTGGGCAATTCTGAGGCAAGCTCTACAGTCTCCCACAGCATCCTCAGCAATACATCTGTTTTCTGATCGTCTTGCCACTCCTGTGTCATTTCCCCCACTCATTCACAATGCTTCCTGGGACTGTCTCCTACATAAATTACTTATACCCAAATCCTTATCTAAAAGACAGCTTTAGGTTAGGCAGAAGTGATCCGGGCTAAGAAAGAGGTCCTGTTAATACTTAAAATGTGTTAAAGATTATAATAACCTCAAAACCAGCACTCCAACTTATTTTATTCTGTTATCTTGCCTTTTAGTCTTCTCTTGAGAGCTGAGTGCTACAGGGGTATAAGGTTTTTACAGACACACTTGACTTCTGCCCCCAGTTTTATGGTGTCACTCCAGGTGAGTCATGTATCTCTTCTGATTCTGTGTGAGTCTGTGTGTATATATGTGTATATACACATATATATGTATGCACGTATGTGTGTGCATATAACACACACACACACACACACACACACACACACACACACACACAAGTAAAGTAGTACTTTCCAGGGATGTTGTAGCATTAAAGAAAATAAAGCATGCAAACTACCTTTTACTTTGTCTTCATCCCATTATAATGTAGTAGTTTCAAATTTAGGAAATAAGCTACAACTTTCTTTCATGGGGTTTTTTCCCTCCAATAATTGAGCTAACTTAGAAAATAAGAGTGAAAATCACAAATAATGAGAGTATTCTCTGATAGGAACATAAATTAACTACATGGCAAAGTTTTTCTCATGAAGATATTACAGAATGGACTGCTCTACTAAAGTACGTGGGGTTTTTTGTTTGCTTTGTTAGACATTCCTTATACACGGAGCTCATAAAAACTATAAATAATATTCTCATGGTCTATTATGACAACTAGCCCACAATACACAATTTGGATATTGAATAACAGAGCTGTCAGGAAAATTGTTTGTGTACAAAACAATCTAAGGCAGAAATAGCATTTGGTATATCAAAGGGAAAGAGTCGTAAGAGGAACTCAATAAATAGCTATGTTATGTATGGGTATTATGGTGTTAAAGGTAAAACATTAATAATGGCATTCCCTTCTCGATAGCTTCCTGCACACCACGATCAGTATTAATATCAAGTTTATTGTTTTTTTACTGATTCTTCATTTCTGACAATTCCCGTCTTTTGTACTTTTATCTCCCTACACATTCCTCCCCTTCCTAAAATTTCCTCATTTTCTCCAATATGATTTATAGCTCAAAAGATTTTCTGTTGACTGCATGCACATTTAAATATAAATCATGTCTTCAGCCGTTGCTTTATATTGAAAATGTAGATCGAATTCAATATCTGTGTGTAATGAATCAAAAGTAGCTGGTATGATCACAGTCTAAATAATCAGAGTCTGTGTGGATTTACAGCAACATTATTAGTACATGATTAATCAGTACCTAACGCAAACCAGTTCATACCCGACATTTACTAAGTCATTTTATCTTACATTAAAGTCCTGTGGCACTGTTTCAGATCAGTTAAGAGTTTTGCTTTGTATGATAGTACATTGTTAAACTTGCCATCTGGTCCAACAGCTGATGTGGCTCACACAACCCTGGAGAGGCCCCAGAGCTTTACTCCTGGGAAATATTTGGTCTACTGCATGGTGTCATGATTACTGGTTCATAGCTTTTTTTAATAGCCTTTGAAATGAATTGCAGAAAAATCTCCACACTGAGGAAATCCTAAATTGAAATTAATTTATTAGGAAAGAATTCACTTACCTGAGGACCAGGTTGGCCCTGAAATTGAAAAGAAAAAAAAGAAAAAAGGAAGGCAATTACAAAATTGTTTTTAAAGAGAATAATTTCACAACCAAAACTTAAACTAGTTCCAAAAATCTTTTCCAAATATTTTAATACCTAACTGCTGACAAATTTTACTTTGTGGTTTTAAAAAATCATATTATATCTTAATATTTTTATTGTATGCTATTTATCTAAAATCTTGCTATTATGGTCTATGTTAATTGAAAAATTACTTAAGAGTTTTAGTATGCTCTAGAAAATTGGAGAAAAAGAAGGCAAAAGATGAACTACATTATCATAATGAATGTGGTACTTGAGGGGAGGGCTTCTAGCCCAGACTATTACTATGAGCTACAGGTTCAAATAGCACAGTGACAAGAAAAAAAGAGGCAGATATTTTTAGAATTCCCTGAGTCTTTGGATTTCTCATTGTTTCAACAATACTTTAAGTCAATTTTAAAAATAAACACCTATCTTTTACTCTGTATAATCCAACCTAAGGGCATTATAAAAGAATATGAGAGGTCTTAGGCTCAATTAAAGTGCATCATAACTCCTCACTCAGTCAATAGATCATGTAACCACGGGATAATCTAATTCAGTTTGAATGTCACTTTCTTGTTGTTTAAGCTGAAAAAAATTTCAAAACAGCATGACTGTAAATCCTTCTCAAGAAAAATCACCTGTGAATAAAAGTATTGATTATACCTCACCTTCTTAAAATCTCTAATTGGGTTTCATGTAAGATGGGATGAAAGAAAAAGTACACATAGAGTTAGGGAATCTTTAAAAATAAATTAATAAGGTACAATCTCATTGTGCCAGCTGTATGTCACTAGGTATCAATACAGAAAAGCATGGAACTAATAACAAATTTCAGAGAACACTCTCCCTTTCTCTCCTTCTTTCTCTCTTACCCTCTTTCTCTCTCATCCCCTCTCCAGGCTTGGAATTTCTCTAGGCACTTGTTTGCTAACTGGAGATTAAACAGATGACTTTCAAGATCTTTGTCTGAAAACGGGGTTAGCCAGGTTTTATCTAATCAAACCAGGGAAGAGAACTAAACCAGTTACACTGGATGTTACTCACCCACTCCTGTACCCTAGTGGTGGAGAGGGAAAAAAGAATAACATTCATTTATTCCTGAGTACCAGGCACTTTTGGATATGCTATTCCATTTATTCCTTATAACTGCACTGCATTTTACAAATGAAGAAACTGAGGCTCATAGAAATAAGCTAACAGTCGCACAAGCTATAGATGGAAAAGCCAGAATTTAAACCCAAATCTGATTCCAATGTCCATGCATTTTCCACCAGGTCATTCCGCCTTCCAGCAAAGTTTAAACTCTCATTTGTATACAAACTTGCTCAGATCAACAGTGGTATCAGAACATTCTTCAAGTGAGTGAATGCTCTAAACCTCTCAACAACTCCTGCACTACAAGGCACTGTGTGAATCTCTGCTTCTAGATACAGACCTAGGACCAGCAGGAACCCAGCCTATTAACTAATACTTGTACATAAACCAAGCCAACCACGGTTCGCGAGGGTAGTAGGCAACCCTAAAATGAGATCTACACATGGGGAACCTACAAAGGCAGGGCTCTCCACCTACATGTAGATCTTCCCAGATTCATGGAATGGATGAAATTACAATATGTGCTCACTCTCACCTGCACTCTGCCTCTCTGGATGCTTTAAGCTTCTGACCTTTCTGAAGTTTTCAACTAATGCAAACTCAGAAATGTGAACATGCATCCTTTAAAGAACTTCAGAATACATTACATCTTCTACATTTTTTTCCTGAAAACTAAAAGGTAAGATTGTCTAAAATCAGAAATGATTTTTTCAAGAGTAACATTTAGCATCATTGCTGAGATTGTTTGTTTCCTATGATTGTTCTACAGATGACAGACTTTTCCTGTCTATTTTTAAAATGTGGCATTTCTGCCATTACACAGAACAAATGATTTTAATGCAATGTATGCATACATTTATATGTTACTATATACAAATATTCATTGTGTTCTGGATTTTATGTTAGTGGTAGTGAAAAAAAATAAATGACAGTAAAATTTAACAGTGGACTTTGGGGCAGCTGGGTGGTTCAGTCAGTTAAGCGTCTAACTTGATTTCAGCTCAGGTCATGATCTCACTGTTTGTGGGATGAAACCCCACATTGGGCTCTGCACTGTCAGCATGGAGCTTGCTTGGGATTCTCTCTCTCCTCTCTTTCTGTCCCTCCTCACCACTCACGCTTGCTCGTGCTCTCTCTCTCTCAAAAAATAAATAAGTAAACATTTTTTAAAAAGTTGACTTTTACAAAAGCATTGAAAATTATATAGTACCAGGAAACTCAGACGACTCTAATGTATGATAATAAATTTCAAATGTTTATGGCGTGCATGTGTGCATACATGTATGTATGTGTGAAAAAGAGGGATGGAAGTGGGTTGGTAGACAGGCTTCCCCAAAATTGATGCATATAAAATGGCAAGTTTGATAACTCTCCCTAAGACATGGATTACACAGTGCAAACCTTACAAATGTTACACAACATTCCAGGAGGAGCCAAGAGGCAGAACAGCATGGAAGTCTTTTGTGTGTCTTGTGTCTGTGAAATACAGCCAGACCAACACTAACCCATCCTGCACACCTAGAAAATTGATTAGAGGATTAACACAACAATCTGCACAACCTGAACCAAAGAATTCAGCAGGTACGCGGCGTGGAGAGGTGAACTTGGGGAGCGAGAAGGAGCAGGAAGGGAGGTATTTTTGGGAGCAGAGAGAGGAGGGAGACTGGGGGGTGGAGAATATGGGAAAAGCACCCCTCCCCAAAAGCAGTTGGAGAGAAAGTGGAATATTGGAAACAACCGCAGGGACTAAACTAAAAAGGGAGAAAGGAGAAAGGAGAGGGTTTAAATTCCATTAAGACTGTAAACAAGGGGCGCACAAAGTCTGCAGCTCCACAGCTTGATACCTGGCATTGCTCTGGTGGGAAGGGCAAATCCCTCGGAGCAGAGTGGGGTCCGGGAGGTTCTCGGGCCACATGGGGAAAAGAGGTTCCACTGCTGGAAGGACATTTGGTAGAGACTGTTGAAGCCACCTGGTCCCAGCAGACCCCAGAAAGCAGCCACATTCATTGGTACTGGCACAAAGTCATTAAAGGTGAAGACTGGTGCCAGATGTGTGTTGTAATTTTCCACAATCCCTGAAAAGCTGCTGCTACACTATCTTGCGAACTTTTTCTGGGGCGGGCTGGTACCTGGCCGCAGTTTCAGGGCACTGGCAGCAGCAGGGTCCAGCAAGCGTTCCTGGGTACAGCCCACATTCGGCCATTGCTTATTTGGCCATTGCTCTGTGAGACCCTCCCACAGAGGGGTGGAATGGGTCAAAACCACAGTCCATCAAAAGTAAGGGGTTGGGGAAAACAGCCGCATCTGAGACAAAACTCAGTAGAGAGGTACTGCCTGGGGCCTGGTCACAGAAAGTGAAAAGGCGGGGAGTGGACGAAAGCTGAAGAAAGAGGATGGGTGCATGACTGCTGATCCAGGAGAACAGACTGGAACAGACTGGGTAGCTGGGTGGCGCCATTTTCATCACTCCCGCGCATATGCACCTACGAGCACCACAACACTCCACCCCAGTAGGCTAGCACTGCCATCTAGTGGAGAGCCGAGCCCCGCCCAACTGGGCCAACTTCACTCTTCAAGAACATAAATCTCACCGCCTGCTTAGTTTATGGACTATAAAGTGCTACATAGTCTAACTTCTAGGGGAAAATGAAGTAGTTTCCGTCATACTTCAATCTGTTAGCAGGTCCATCTATTCAATTTTCTTTCCTTTTTTTTCTCTTTTACACTTCTTTTCTTTTTCTTGAATACAGAAAGAGAAAAAATTTATTTTTATTTTCAATTTTTATTAAAAATATTTTTCTTTAATTTTTATTACTATATTTTTTATTTTTGTGTAAATTTTTTCAAATTCTATCTTACTTCCATCATTTTATTTTAGTCTATTTCAGTATATTCACCTTTTCAAATTTTCAAACGATTTCCTTTTCTTTTTCTTTTTCTCTCTTTTTCATTTGTTTTCTTTTTCTTGAATGCAGAAAGAGAAAAACTTCATTTTTACTTTCAATTTATATTAAAAATATTTTTCCTTAATTTTTTTACTATATTTTTTGCTTTTATGTAATTTTTTTCAAATTCTATTTTACTTCCATCATTTTATTTTAGTCTACTACAGTGTATTCACTTTTTTGAATTTTCAAACGATTTCCTTTTTTCCTTGTTTTAATCTTTTTTCTCTTTTTCGTTTCTTTTCTTTTTCTTGAATACAAAGAAAAATTCATATTTATTTTAATTTTTATTAAAAATACTTTTCTTTAATTTTTTTCTACTATATTCTTTACTTTTGTGTGTATTTTTTCAAATTCTATTTTACCCCAATCATCTCATTTTAGTCTACTTCAGTGTATTCATTTTTTCAAATTCTCAAACGATTTCCTTTTTCTTCTTTTTTCTCCCCACCTTTTTTTCCCTCTAATCTTTCAAACCACTTTTAACACCCAGACCAAAACACACTGAGGATCTAGCATCATCTGTTTGATTTTTGTGTGTGTGTTTTTAATTTTTAAGTTTAATATTTAATTTCAATTTTTCTACCTCATTAATTCCTTTTCTCCCTTCAAAATAACAAAATGAAGGAATTCACCCCAAAAGAAAGAGCATGAAGAAACGACAGCCAGAGATTTAACCAACACAGATACAAGCAATATGTCTGAACCAGAATTTAGAATCACGATAATAAGAATACTAGCTGGAGTCGAAAATAGATTAGAATGCCTTTCTGCAGAGATAAAAGAAGTGAAAAATAACCAGAATGAAGTTAAAAATGCTATAACTGAGCTGCAATCACAGATGGATGCACCGGCGGCAAGGATGGACAAGGCAGAACAGAGAATCAGTGATATAGAGGACAAACTTAGAGAATTATTAAGCAGAAAAAAAGAGGGAGATTAAGGCAAAAGAGCACGATTTAAGAATTAGAGAAATCAGTGACTCATTTAAAAGGAACAACATCATGGGGCGCCTGGGTGGCGCAGTCGGTTAAGCGTCCGACTTCAGCCAGGTCATGATCTCGCGGTCCGTGAGTTTGAGCCCCGCGTCAGGCTCTGGGCTGATGGCTCGGAGCCTGGAGCCTGTTTCCGATTCTGTGTCTCCCTCTCTCTCTGCCCCTCCCCTGTTCATGCTCTGTCTCTCTCTGTCCCAAAAATAAATAATAAAAAAATAATAAAATAAAAAAAATAAATAAAAGGAACAACATCAGAATCATAGGGGTCCCAGAAGAGGAAGAGAGAGATATAGGGGTAGAAGGGTTATGTGAGCAAATCATAGTGGAAAACTTTCCTAACCTAGGGAAAGACACAGACATCAAAATCCAGGAAGCACAGAGGACCCCCGTTAGATTCAACAAAAACCAACCATGAACAAGGCATATCATAGTCAAATTCACAAAATACTCAGGCAAGGAGAGAATCATGAAAGCAGCAAGGGAAAAAAAGTCCCTAACCTACAAGGGAAGACAGATCAGGTTTGCAGCAGACCTATCCACAGAAACTTGGCAGGCCAGAAAGGAGTGACAGGATGTATTCAGTGTGCTGAATCAGAAAAATATTCAGCCAAGAATTCTTTATCCAGCAAGGCTGTCATTCAAAATAGAAGGAGAGATAAAAAGTTTCCCAGACAAACAAAAATTAAAGGAGTTTGTGACCACTAAACCAGCCCTGCAAGAAATTTTAAGAGGGACTCTCTGAGGGGAGAAAAGATGAAAAAAATATATATATGTATATAGAAATAAATAAATATGAAAAGCAACAAAGATTAGAAAGGACGAGAGAACACCACCAGAAACTCCAACTCTACAAACATCATAATGGCAATAAAGTCATATCTTTCAGTACTCACTCGAAATGCCAATGGACTCAATGCTCCAATCAAAAGACATAGGGTAACAGAATGGATAAGAAAACAAGATCCATCTATATGCTGATTACAAGAGACCCACTTTAGACCTAAAGACCTTCAGACTGAAAATAAGGGGATGGAGAGCCATCTATCATGCTAATGGTCAACAAAAGAAAGCTGGAGTAGCCATACTTATATCAATCTAGACTTTAAAATAAAGACTGTATCAATAGATGCAGAAGGGCATTATATCATAATCAAGGGATCTATCCACCAAGAAGACCTAACAATTGTAAACATTTATGAGTCAAATGTGAAAGCACCCAAATATATAAATCAATTAGTCACAAACATAAACTCATCGAGTCTCATCGAGTAGGAGACTTCAACACCCCACTCACAACAACGGACAGATCATCTAATCAAAAAATCAACAAGGAAACTTGGCTTAAAATGACGCACTGGACCAGATGGACTTAACAGACATATTCAGAACATTTCATCCTAAAGCAGCAGAGTATATATTCTTCTCCAGTGCACATGGAATGTTCTCCAGAATAGACCACATACTGGGACACAAATCAGCCTTATGTAAGTACAAATAGATCAAGATCATACCGTGCATATTTTCAGACCACAATGCTATGAAACTCGAAATCTACCACAAGAAAAAATTTGGAAAGGTAACAAATACTTGGAGACTGAAGAACATCCTACTAAAGAATGAATGGGCTAACCAAGAAGTTAAAGAGGAAATTAAAAAGTATATGGAAGTCAATGAAAATGATAACACCACAACCCAAAACCTCTGGGATGCAGCAAAGGCGGTCATAAGAGGAAAGTATATAGCAATCCAGGCCTTCCTAAAGAAGGAAGAAAGGTCGTATCTCAGATACACAACCTAACCTTATGCCTTAAGGAGCTGGAAAAAGAACAGGAAATAAAACCCAAAACCAGCAGAAGACAGGAAATAATAAAGATTAGAGCAGAAATTAATGCTATCGAAACCAAAAAATCAGTAAAACAGATCAATGAAACCAGAAGAAAGGTGTATCTCAGATACACAACCTAACCTTACACCTTATGGAGCTGGAAAAAGAACAGGAAATAAAACCCAAAACCAGCAGAAGACAGGAAATAATAAAGATTAGAGCAGAAATTAATGCTATTGAAACCAAAAAACAAGTAGAACAGATCAATGAAACCAGAAGCTGATTCTATGAAAGAATTAACACAATTGATAAACCACTAGCCAGTTTGATCAAAAAGAAAAAGGAAAGGACCCAACTAAATAAAATCAAGAAGGAAAGAGGAGTGATCACAACCAACACAGCAGAAATACAAACAATAATAAGAGAATATAATGAGCAATTATATGCCAATAAAATGGGCAATCTGGAAGAAATGGACAAATTCCTAGAAACATAGACACTACCCAAACTGAAACAGGAAGAAAGAGAAAATTTGAACAGACCCATAACCAGTAAGGAAATCAAATTAGTAATCAAAAATCTGCCAAAAAACAAGAGTCCAGGGCCAGATGGTTTTCCAGGGGAATTCTACCAAACATTTAAGGAAGAGTTAACACCTATTCTCTCGAAACTGTTCCAAAAAAATAGAAATGGAAGGAAAACTTCCAGACTCTTTCTATGAAGCCAGCATTACCTTGATTCCAAAACCAGACAGAGACCCCACTAAAAAGGAGAACTACAGACCAATTTCCCTGATGAACATGGATGCAAACATCCTCAACAAGATATTAGCCAACCAGCTCCAAAAACACATTAAAAAAATTATTCACCATGACCAAGTGGGATGCAGGGCTGGTTCAATATGTGCAAAACAATTAACATGATTCATCACATCAGTAAAAGAAAGGTCAAGAACCATATGATCCTCTCAATAGATGCAGAGAAAGCATTTGACAAAATACAGCATCCTTTCTTGATAAAAACCCTCAAGAAAGTAGTGATAGAAGGACCATACCTCAAGATCATAAAAGCCATATATGAACGACCCAACGCTAATATCATCCTCAATGGGGAAAACCTGAGAGCTTTCCCCCTAAGGTCAGGAACAAGATAGGGATGTCCACTCTCGTCACTGTTATTCAACATAGTATTGGAAGTCTTAGCCTCGGCAATCAGACAACACAAAGAAATAAAAGGCATCCAAATCAGCCAGGAGGAGATCAAACTTTCACTCTTCACGGATGACATGATACTCTATATGGAAAACCCTAAAGATTCCACCAAAAAACTGCTAGAATTGATTCATGAATTCAGCAAAATTGCAGGATATAAAATCAATGCACAGAAATTGGTTGCATTCCTATACACCAAGAATGAAGCAACAGAAAGAGAAATCAAGGAATCGATCCCATTTACAGTTGCACCAAAAACCATAAAATACCAAGGAATAAATCTAACCAAAGAGGTGAAAAATCTATACACTGAAAACTATAGAAAGCTGATGAAAGAAATTGAAGAAGACACAAAAAACTGGAAAAAGATTCCATGCTCCTGGATAGGAAGAACAAATATTGTTAAAATGTCGATACTACCCAAAGCAATCTACATATTCAATACGATCCCTATCAAAGTAACACCAGCATTCTTCACAGAGGTAGTACAAATAACCCTAAAATTTGTATGGAACCAGAAAAGACCCTGAATAGCCAAAACAATCTTGAAAAAGAAAACCAAAGCAGGAGGCATCACAATCCCAGACTTTAAGCTATACTACAAAGCTGTAATCATCAAGACAGTATGGTACTGGCACAAGAACAGACACTCAGATCAATGGAACAGAATAGAGAACCCAGAGGGGTGCCTGGGTGGCTCAGTCGGTTAAGCATCCAACTTCGGCTCAGGTCATGATCTCATGGTCTGTGAGTTCGAGCCCCGCGTCGGGCTCTGTGCTGACGGCTCAGAGCCTGGAGCCTGTTTCAGATTCTGTGTCTCCCTCTCTCTCTGACCCTCCCCCGTTCATGCTCTGTCTCTCTCTGTCTCAAAAATAAATAAACATTAAAAAAAAAAAAGAATAGAGAACCCAGAAATGGACCCACAAACATATGGCCAACTAATCTTTGACAAAGCAGGAAAGAATATCCAACAGAATAAAGACAGTCTCTTCAGCAAGTGGTGCTGGGAAAACTGGACAGCGACATGCAGAAGAATGAACCTGGACCACTTTCTTACACCATACACAAAAATAAACTCAAAATGGATGAAAGACCTCAATGTAAGACAGGAAGCCATCAAAATCCTCGAGGAGAAAGCAGGCAAAAACCTCTTTGATCTTGCCTGCAGCAACTTCTTACTCAACACGTCTCTGGAGGCAAGGGAAACAAAAGCAAAAATGAACTACTGGGACCTCATCAAGATAAAAAGCTTCTGCACAGTGAAGGAAACAATCAGCAAAACTAAAAGGCAACTGACAGAATGGGAGAAGATATCTGCAAACATATCAGATAAAGGGTTAGTATCCAAAATCTATAAAGAACTTATCAAACTCAACACCCAAAAAACAAAGAGTCCAGTGAAGAAATGGGCAAAAGACATGAATAGACACTTCTCCAAGGAAGACATGCAGATGGCCAGCCAACACATGAAAAAATGATCAATATCACTCATCATCAGAGAAATACAAATCAAAACCACAGTGAGTACCACCTCACACCTGTCAGAATGGCTAACATTAACAACTCAGGCAACAACAGATGTTGGTGAGGATGCAGAGAAAGAGGATCTCTTTTTTATTGTTGGTGGGAATGCAAGCTGGAGCAGCCACTCTAGAAAACAGTATGGAGGTTCCTCAAAAAACTAAAAATGGAACTACCCTAAGACCCGGCATTGCACTACTAGGCATTTATCCACGGGATGCAGGTGTGCTGTTTCAAAGGGACACAGGCACCCCCATGTCTATAACAGCACTATTAACAATAGCCGAAGTATGGAAAGAGCCCAAATGTCCATCGATGGATGAATGGATAAAGAAGATGTGGTATATATATATACACACACATGTATACAAATACATGTATACGTGTGTGTGTGTGTGTGTGTGTGTGTGTGTGTGTATAATGGAGTATTACTCGGCAGTCAAAAAGAATGAAATCTTGACATTGGCAACTACATAGATGGAACTGGAGGGTATTATACTAAGTGAAATTAGTCAGTCAGAGAAAGACAAAAATCATATGACTTCACTCATATGAGGACTTTAAGAGACAAAACAGATTAACATAAGGGAAGGAAAACAAAAATAATATAAAAACAGGGAGGGGGACAAAACAGAAGAGACTCATAAATATGGAGAACAAACTGAGGGTTACTGGAGGGGTTGTGGGAGGGGGATTGGGCTAAATGGGTAAGAGTCACTAAGGAATCTACTCCTGAAATCATTGTTGCACTATATGCTAACTAATTTGGATGTAAATTTAAAAAAATAAAAAATTAAATTAAAAAAAAAAAAAGATTCCTGGGCTGTCTACATCAAATCTTCTCAGTCAGTATGATGTAACAAATATTCCCTAGAAGACACCTAGAATACCTGTAAGGAGACAGTCCAGTAGCTGGAGTCTTGTAGTCATTATGATAGAACTATCTGAATAAATGAGGAAAGTGATCAGAGGGCAGGTTTCAGTAGGCATGGCAGTGCCAGCTTCCCCCATGGGAGTGCACAGCATAAAAAGACATTGGACAAGAGCTCAAAAGTGAAGAGCATCTCAGAAACTCCCTGGTGATTGAGGACACTGGGCATGAACACTTTATAGACAGATCGCCAAAAGAAACATCTCAGAATTTCTTTAAGTTGCTTTTGAGTAGTTCATTGAGAAACCCAAGTATTTGCATTCATTTGCAGGGATTTTTCTAGTCTATTCTGATTTACGAGTAGTGAACATTATTAGAAATCAACTGTGAAAGTTTTTTTCGGTTTTCTAAAATACACTCTCAACGAATAGTTGTAAATTGTGACTAAGGCTCACAAAATAGTTGAATTTTTAAAAATGGAATTCCGGGAAAGGACTTTTTTCCCAAGTTGAATTTTTAAAAATGGAATTCCGGAAAAGGAACTTTTTTCCCAAGCAAATCACCAAACTGTTTACAGAAATAAAAACTCAAATCTAGTATAATCAAGAGCTATTCCAAGGGTTAAATCACAGAAATACTAAAGTTTGAAAAAATTGACGTAAAGGTGGAGAATGCTGAGTGCTGTGAGTCACTGATTTACTGTATGTCAACAGCTCAATGCAATGCCCTCCAGACAGCTAAGGCACCAGCGTGAAGAAAAAGAAACAGCAGGAGGAGTGACTTTAAAAAGTGGTAATCAGAACAGCATGGTGAAAAACAATCAGCCAGTAGCTGAAGCTTGACAGAAAAGTGTTCAAAGCAAGTTGAAAGTTTTGTGAGGCAAGTAAACCACAATGGAGCATGATAAATGAGATGACGTATCACTCGACTATGTATTGTTACTTCAGGCAATTAAAGAGCAATATTAACCATTCTTAGTTAGGCTGTTATCACAATTACAGCTGCCAAAAAGTGCTAACATCCTTCTCTAAATCGACAAAGTCATTTAGATTTCTCACTGAGGCAATTAGTTTCACTACATGATATTTTTTTATGGATAGTAAATCTGTGTCATTCCTTTTCAGATGGGAAAAAAAATGCCATTTTCCCATTAACACTAGCACAGATAAGCACACAAGTTTGCACTTTTAAACTACAATCTTACTTTTGAAATACTAATTGGAATAACAGACCCACATACATCACAGACTCACATACATCTTTACTGTGATACATTTTGAAATGAAAACTTGAGGGAATATAGTATGGTTCATGCAACTTTAAAAGGTGCTACCTCTGCTTCGAGGTAATTAGAAAGAAATTACTTCGATAACTTATAAATTCATCCTTAACCGTCTCAAGCTTGCTACCACGTTTAGTACCCTCAGATTCAGATTCATTTCATTCCCTTGAATTGAAAAAAAATACTTAAAAATAATAATTTCTATGTGTTGCATTTTGGAACACTTACTGTCTAAAAAAGATTATTGGAAGGGGATTACTGTAATTCATGATCTCTTGAAAAGTCTCAAATCCACACATTCAGATGTGAAGTTTATTTTTCTTTTCAGGGGAAAATAGTATGTAAAGTAGGCATCCAGGTAAAGCTGTAGAATGACATCATAGGAACTCTGAGTAGCAGCAGGATTGTCCTGATGGCAGGATGTTTTAAGGAACAGAAGATGGTCCTAGCATGGTGCCTTCTCAATGGGATTCCTTAAACCAATGCAGTTTCACCTACAGTCTGTGCCACTAAGTGGAACAGATACATTCTACATCTGCAGTACGAGGAACAGGAATCTCACCCATCCTCACTACATGTTGAAACTTTTCACATTTCATCCCCAGTATCTCGTTGCCCAAGTTATAAGGTGCTTCAGAAATAATTGTTAGATTGCTAGAAGGTGAGAATATTTTGACTAGTCCAAAGATGGTTTACAATATCCTTAAAGAATCGTTAGTAAGCCTACTATTCTTACATTACAGGATTATATTTTCAAAATGTACCTTCCCAAAAGAGTTTTCTTGGCTTCTGTTCATTGCAGAATAAACACATCTTGCCAAAGAACAAGTCCTTCCCCTCAATGGAATCTTATTCAGATAACAGAGATGGAACCAAGACAGAAGCCTATGGGGGCTTTAGAGGAGGATTTACATACCTACACACACGCCACTGAACAAAAGGCATGAGAATTCTACCCTGAAGAAAAATCACTCCCCCTGGTTAGATTAAGCCTCCATATCCAATCAATGTGAGACTGTTATATCAAATTACTTTGTGAATTATAAAATGCTATACAAATGTAGTATGGCAATTTATAGCAGCTTATAAAACCAATACCAACAATTCATTCTACTAATTCAAATTTAGACAAAAAGTGTCTCTTAATTTAAAAAACAAATTAGCATGCAAATGATACACTACCGAGAAAAGCAATTGAAGAAATAAAGCATTATGGGTTATGTGTATTAATTAAAAAATGACTGCAAAGACTGCATCATCTCTCAACATCTATAAGCTGTTGATGCTCCCGGGGACTTACACGCTTGACTGAAATAAATATTATTCATAATTTATATTGCCTGTTGTGTTACCCTATAGGATAGATATTAATAATTCTTACCTTAGCCACAGTCACATAATACTACTTAGATAACAGCATTTCAATTTAAGGTTTTCTTTTCAAAATTACTTAATCCCTGGTGGTTTTAATTCTGGGAAAGAAAAGCCATATTCCACTACAGAGGGGAAAAAAATAGCTACAGGCTCTAGCCTGGTGGGTATATCTTTTCTAAAATTTGAGATAAAGAAAGAGTGAGAGCAAACATAGAGACGGTCTTGATGGGTTCGATGTACTGAAGAAAACAAAAATTGATTCAAAATGGAAGATTTCTTCCATTTTCTTTTCTTTCTCAAGAGTAAACGTTCATAATAAGAACACAGAAAAGTAAAGAATTTTATCATGTGCATTTTTTGTCATTAAAAGTTTCACATACTAAATATGAGTAAGATAAAGACTCTCTATATTAATTTACAACATTGAAACTTATTGGATGCCTATCATTCTACTGAGGTTGATTCAAATTTTTGCTTACATCTTTTGATATAAATATTTGACTATATCACTGATTATTTCCTTATAATACAACACTGAAAACACAGTGTTACTCCAATTGTGAACTTCATATGTTTTATTTACTTATTTTGTGGAACATAAAATACAGATTATACATTTTTTAGGCTATAGTTTTACATGTGTATACATATGTATTCATACAGACATATATTTGTAAATCTATCTCTATGAAGAGAATAAAGAAGGAAACAAAGAAGGAAAATAAGAGAAAGAAAGAAGGAGGGAGAAGAGAGAGGTGTGAGGAAGAAGAGAGGAAAACGTATACAAAATGGCAATTATCCCTGGGTGGTGGAATTATGGGTAATTATTTCCATCTTTAGAGTTTTCTGTACTTCTCAAAATTTTACTACTACAATGTCTTGATTATAAAAGTATTTGTCACATGATACAAATTCACTGTAGAAAAATCTTAAACAGAATTTTAACTAAGTTGTTAAATTTTTTACATACTAAATTCATTCATTCAAAGGTCTAGGCCAGAATTTTGAATTCCATTTTCCAACTTCTCCCAATTCAGTGTGTTTTTAATCACTTGGACGGATGTTGTGAAACAATTAAAATTATCTTTCAAAATTCAATAAGGAAAGATTTTGAATTCACTTTCAGGGTGTGTCCCACATCACTTTTAGGAGTAGATTAGGAGTAGAGAAAGGGGCAGGAAAGTTCCAGAGTCAAGCACTCAATGATAGGAAGTTGGCTCCACATAGCACAGGGATCCTTACTAGGCTGAGTTTGTTAGAACCTTTGCTATTTGGCAAACCAAAATATTTGGGTTTGGGGATTTAGCTGTGTCATTTCATGGATTCATTTAAAGAAGATATGCTTTAGGCTATAAATGTGTATTAAACTCCTAAAACATAATACTTATCCAAATCTTTTCACCAACTGGCATGGAATCAGGAAGGGCTATTGAGGTGTAAATAAATGACAAGTTTTACAAACATTTTAGTAGGACACAGTAAACATATAGAACACATGTGAGGAGAGACACCTGCACAGCTTCATAGTTTTAAAAATACATGCTTTTTAAAGAATGCAAAGGCAATTTTTACTTCCTTGACAATTTTTATTACATTGCATATAACAAATAACTTGGTTTCTGCCATGTTTATTAACATTTTTAAAAGTGTGCTATTTTGATTGTTCCAGATAAATACTAGAAGCCAATTTATAAACATCTCTCAGGCGTATTATATTTATATAAGTGCCCAATTCCAATTTTCTAAAAATTGTGCAAAGGTGCACTCGACAGTGCGCTCAATAGCTGTATGTCCTAGATGTTTTGCGTTAACAAATCAGTGCTACAGAGTCAATTAATTCATAATGTACGACTCACATAATGCTTATTGCTCTGGGGAGAAAGAACCCTAAAAATGAAAACCTATTTTAAAACTGGGGAGAAGAAGTTTTGCAAATTGAGAAGCTTATGTGCTTTAGGATCCAAGATGTTTGGGACTGCATCATAATAACTACCACTTACTAACTATCATAAGACACCAAGAGCTTTATAAATGATACCCCTGTTACAATAAGCCTGCAAATTAGGAGTCATTTCCATCATTTTATAGTTGAACAAACCAAGTCTCAGAGAGGTTAGTAGCATCCCCCAGAGTCACACAGCTTCTAAAAGGGGAAGCTGGAATATGAACATGGGTCTGACTTGCTCTCACTTGCATCATACCGGTAGCTGAAGCTATGGGTTTGGAAGAGATTACCCAGGGGAAGCAAGAGGCACTGATTCTTAACCCTCTTTTGAATTGAATAAAAGTTTTTGTTGCTCTAGTTAGAAATATCCACACATGAAACACTTAAAATTTTACACACACACACACACACACACACACACACACACACACACACAAACCTTTAAGTCCATTCATCAATTCTCTAGTGAGTCATTCACCCCAGGATAAGAGAAATATACCTCTAGGTAGAGAAAGAGAAACATTTCAAGAACAAGAGAGGATGAGTGTCCCAGAAAGGAAATAGGAAAAGAATTAAAAACGGCAACAAGCTAGAGTTACAGAAGTCAAGCTTTGAGAGAATTTCAAAAAGAGAAAGTAAAATGAGGACCACAAAGAGTGTATGGCATTTAACCAATAGGAAGTCAGAATCTTTATTGCAACTGGTTGAGGAGTGAGGTGAAGAAATTAAGACAAGAATAAGCTCCTCAGGGGGCGCCTGGGTGGCTCAGTCGGTTGAGCTTCCGACTTCAGCTCAGGTATTAATCTCACGGTTTGTGAGTTCGAGCCCCACGTCAGGCTCTGTGCTGACAGCTGGGATCCTGGAGCCTGCTTTGGATTCTGTGTCTCCCTCTCTCTCTGACCCTCCTCTGTCTCTCTCTGTCTCAAAAATAATAAAAACATTAAAAAAAAAAAAAAAGAATAAGCTCCTCAGAGAGCAAGCAGGTGTTATCTGAAGTGCCAAGTATGATAGGTTGTTAATGGCTGCCTGGAATAATGGGTTACAAGAAGGTTCTGGGATTGGGAAAGAGTGCTGGGATTAACCAGCAAAGGGCAAAAAAGCAGAAAGTATGTGTATCAACTATTTGCCAACCTAAATAGAGAATTCTTTTGAATAATTGTGTGTGAAGGGAAGGGAAAATAGGATAGTAGCTAAAAGGAACACTGGGCTGAGGAAAAGTTTTTTTTCTTTTTTTTTCATAGTAAAAATGAGAAAGATTTTAAAATGTTTACAAACTGACAGAAAACTTAGCTAAGAGAAAAGAAGCAGCTTGTAAAACAAAACAAATATGGTATCAGAGAATAAGGGTCAGGAGATGGGGTGTCACTTTTAGAAGAGGAGAAAGAAAGTGAGGACAAATATAAATTTGGATGTACAGAAGCAGAAAATGGAGGTATTCTGTGCTCTAAATCTCAAGGGATTCTGAAGAAGTTTGCCAGGTATGTGATGGGTGTGGGAAGAGTAAGGCTGATTATTCATTCATTCAGCTAATATTGCTTAAGCATCTCCAGTGTGCCAGGCATCCTTTGGGTACTAGGAATATAGCAAACAAAACAAAGTCCCTACTATAATTCTTATTGGGGGAGATAGATTGTAAGAGAATGTTTATAAATAATGTGGCAAGTGGTGATAACAGCAAAAAAGAAAAATATATGAGGATAAGGAGGCTAAGAGAGCGATTCAGTGGGAGGGTGCCATTTTATATGGTGGTCACAGAAGGACTGTCCAAACAGAGGAAGGGGGGTGGGGGGTGGGGAAGGAAGAGCAAGTGGAGGGCCTGTAAGGTGGAAATAAAGTGTAACTGACAGTGCACCTGGACTAGAGGGAAAAATGGAAAAGGGGTAAGGAGTGAAGTCATAGAGGTGGAAGGGACAGATTGCATCCAATTTTATAAGTCATGATAAGAAGTTGGCTTTTAACTGAAATGAGCTAGAAAACTGCAGGGAGAAGGTTTTTCACAAAGAAATCATATAATGTGAATTATATTTGAAAAGGATCATGTTCATTGTGGGAAAAGGGCTATAAGAGGGCAAAGGTGTCAACACAAAGAGAAGGTAGGAGGCTTTTGTAATGATCCAAGTGCAAGACAAATGATGGGATGGGCCAGAGGGTAGTTAGTGGTGAAGGAGGTAAGAAGTGGTCAGGTTCAGCATATATTATGAAGAAAGCGGTGCCAGATTTGCAGAGAGATGAGTAGAGGAGTGTGTGAGAAAAAAGAGGAGTCAGAAATGACTCCAGGGTTTGACTGGGGCACCTAAAGGAGTAGAGGTGCCATTTCCTGATGAGGTCTTGAAGACTGTGAGAGGAGCACCTTTGAAGAGTAAAGGCGGACGAACTGGTTTTAGACATGTTAAGTCTCAGGTGTCTGTGAAACACCCATGTAGAGATGTTGAGTAGAAAGTTGGATACATGAGACCAGAGTTCATAGAGGAAGTCTGGGTAGAAATATAAATCTGAGAGCTTTGGAGATACAGATAAAATTATATGAGATCACCTACTGAGTAAATATAAATAAGGAAGGAAAACAGCCCCCCCAAAACGAGCCTTTGAGCATTCCAACAGGTACTGGCTATGAAGAAGAGAAAGAACTAGCAAGAATGAGAAGAGGCCAGTGAGGTAGGAGAAGTGCCTTGAGAAGTTATATCAAGCAAGGGGATAGGCAGGGAAGGTGCTTCAAGAAGAAGAGAGCAATCAACTGTGTTGAATACAGTCCAGTGAAATTCACACTGAACCCTGACTACTAAATTTGTCATGGTGAAGGTAATCAGTGATCCCGACAAAAATGTTTCCAGCAGAGTGGTAGAGATGAATGCCTGGTTAGATTCAATAGAGAATGAGAAAACAGATTTGGTGACTGTGAACAACTCTTTCTATGAGTTTTGCTGTGAAAGGCAGAGGGAGTTAACAAATGCAAGAGTGTCTGGGGAAAGGTGTGAGGTCAAAGAAGTTGTTGTTTAAGATGTAAGATAAGGCTGAGGGGCACCTGGGTGGCTCAGGTGGTTAAGCACCTGACTCTTGATTTCGGTTCAGGTCATGATCTCACAGTCTGTGAGTTTGAGCCCCACATTAGGCTCCCCACTGACCAGGCAAAGCCTGCTTGGGATTCTTTCTCTGTCTCTCTCTCTAAATGAATAAATAAAATTTAAAAAATTAAAAAAGAAAATATGGAAGGTATGGCTTCATTTTATGCCAATAGAATTATCCAGTAAGGAGGAAAAATCACTGATATAGGAGGGAGGCAATTCCAAGAACAATGCCTTGAAGAAGGCAGAGGGATTAGCTCAACTGCACAAGTGAAGGGACAGTTGATCCCTTGTAACAGGAGGAAAGGATGGTGCAGATGTGAACAAATTATCAGATCTGGTGGTGGGAGTGTATACAAGTTATATTCTGATTGCTTCTATTTTCTCGGGGAAATAAGAAGTAAGGTTACCAACCAAGTTAAGTAAGAAGAAGCTGGAGGATTCAGGAGCAAGAAAAAAAGTTTGAAATAGCTATGAGACAAAGACAGTGACTGGATGATGAACATAGATCAGGGACCTGGGCAGCACCATGCATCCTCATGAGATTAGTAGTGTGAATTTAAAATGAAACCAGTTAACTGGGTGGTTTTTGTCCTCCCTCATTCAGTGAGGTGGGTGCAGGTGCAGAGTGGAGGGTGAGTTGTATTTTACGAGGCTTGGGTTTCCCTAGGCCAAGCCAGAGAGAGAGGGAGAGGGGGTTTTAGAGGTGTATGCAAGAGTGTGATTAAAATGACACATGACGACATCTAACTTATTAAGGAGGAAAGTGAGGATATGGGGGAGGGTGTGTGGGTAATGGTTTCCATTCTTCCATCAGATATAATTTTTACTCTTCCTGCATTACTTCTTTGACATAACCACTGAACTATATTTAATAAGTTCAATTGTACCAATGCTTTTATAAATTAGTAGAATGTATGATGTGTTGACCTGTGGTTAGTTTTTACCAGCACTGTTTCAACAGTTTCTTTAAACATGCTTTTATTTGAGTTATTTCATCTTTCTATCTCTTTAGACTTAATTGTAGAAATATAGTCTCAAAGACAAAGTATAACAATAATAAAGATGTTATCTATATTTATTCAAAAAGGACTCAAAAATGATTGAAATATAGAGTAATGATGCAAAACATTTGCCTAAAGTACTCAAGGTTTTCTTATAATTCTTAGTGTCTTTAGACATTGTTTGTGACAAACTACTATAGAATTTATATGAATCACCCATTTCCTACATTTTCTGTAACAAGGACAAATAAACTTTACCAACCAAGTCACAGAACTTTAAGGGTTACAGTGGCCATGCAAACAAAGTGTTGCTGAAATGCCAAAGAAAGAAATACGGCACTTGGAGCACTCAGGCACTCCCAGCAGGATAGACTAACCAAAGCATTTTTTGTTTGTTTAATGTTTATTTGGGAGGAGGAGCAGAGGCAGAGGGAGAGAGAGAGAGAGAGAGAGAGAGAGAGAGAGAGAGAGAATCCCAAGCAGGTTCCATGCTGATTGTGGAGCTTGATGTGGGGCTTGATCCCACAACTGTGAGATCATGACCTGAACCAAAATCAAGAGTCAGATGCTTAACCGACTGAGCCACCCAGGTGCCCCAGGACTTCTGTCAGATTCCAGAGCCTATGCTTTTAAATTTTTATGCTATACTGCATCTTAAACAGTAGAAGGTAAACAATAAACATTTGGTTTAAAAAAAACTCATCCTTATACAAATTTTTATTCTATCAACCTACTAAATTCTAGGCACTATGGTGGTGTTAGAAAACCAAGGAAAAGATAAGGCATGGGCTTTTCAAGAGGGAACCCACAGTCACAAACAACAGAGATGTGAATACATCTCCAGATTCCCATCCTTTATTGGGCTTTTTCTTCCCACACAAACTGGAAGGCCTTTTGACAAAGGCTCAAATTGTGAAAACTATTACAGTCTTCTCTTGTCACTGTAATAAAATTGATTATATTGAAAGATAAACCACCTTAATTTACTTTAACATTATATGGCTGTACAGTTAGTGATGCTGAGACTGAATTAGATACTGTAATGCACTCTTCAAGAGTATATTGAATACACTTCATTTCTTCTGTAATATAAATGTTCTCAGTTGAGACAGGGAATGTAACTTAGCATTTTTAGAGCCACTGGCTAAATTACCTCTATTGACGAGGCTCGGCAGGTTCTTTCTCAATGATTCTAAATAACTGCCGAGGGATAAAAGATAGAGCTCCATGGGCTATAGCCACAGCATGCTCGGAGCCTACTGGGGGGAGAATAAAGCACAAGCTCCTGTGCATGAATGCTTCTATGTTCTGCCTGGAGCATGGCTGACCGGCCATCCCTGAAATTGTATAAATGAAAGGAAGTAGGCCAAGGTAGACATTTGTATTAATAATTGGCATGCATGAAGTAAATTAGGCTATCCCATCAGGTCCCTCCTAAAGGAGTGGAAAGGCAGTACAAGCCTCCAGAAATAAAGTCTGCTAAAGCAATCTTTTCAAAGCTTTTGACAAACTGCAAACCTCAGCCATTTATTTTTTTCTCATTGAAAGCAGAGTTCAGGGAGAAGTTTCAGTTCGGTTCAACACACGCACACACGCGCACACACACACATAATGTATAGGTGTACGAAGCATGAACTAGGACATCAGAGTTACGTAGCATTGTCCTTATTCACAAAGGAAGTCAAGGGACCTGGTTCTGCCATTAAGCAGAGGGAGGATTTTTCCACCGATGTCAGAGGGCAGGTGTAGTGTAGTTCCAGGTTCCTTTGGCTCCTGTGCATATTCCCACGTGAACAATCTGTAGTACAGTGGGATCTGGTCCTCTTACTTGTACAGTCATGTTGAGACTGCAGGCAGGAATAGCAAGAGGCATCCCAATCAGAAGAGAGAAGTCAAGAAATTCAACCAAACCACACTGATTTCCAAATTTTTGAAGAAAACAGTACATTTGAAACCTCTTCACTTTCTGATCCTACAGAATAGAGTTTAGCCTGCCTATTTCCTGGTGTAGAAATTTCCCAGGTCTCTAAATTCTTTTTTCAACATCTCCCTTTCATGAAGAGACCATAGGAGGGAAAAAGAATGGTGAGAAATAGTAAAGCCATTCAATAGTAATGCAGAATCATGTTTTCTTCTAATCTCTGTAGAAAACAAATGAATTTGTTTTGCAACAATATCTTTTACATCAAAAGTATGTATCATTCAATCTTAATGACACTCCATAATAGATTTCCATTCTTTTTTTTTTTTTAATTTTTTTTCAACGTTTTTAATTTATTTTTGGGACAGAGAGAGACAGAGCATGAATGGGGGAGGGGCAGAGAGAGAGGGAGACACAGAATCGGAAACAGGCTCCAGGCTCCGAGCCATCAGCCCAGAGCCTGACGCGGGGCTCGAACTCACGGACCGCAAGATCGTGACCTGGCTGAAGTCGGACGCTTAACCGACTGCGCCACCCAGGCGCCCCTCCATTCTTTAACTTACACCAATACTCACCATGTCTCAAAAAGATTTAAATCATAAAAGCAATCAAAGTTTGTAAGTAATGCCAAGTCATTCAAATATTTTAACTCCATTCGATAATAAATAAATTCTCAAACTTTCTCTTAGCCTATTTTCATTTAAATCAGGGTCAAACATAGGTTTAATCCAAGTAATTAAAAGTTGGAAATAAATTTCCTTCATGGTGTTATTCTATTTCTTAACCATGCAGGCATTTAAAAAAATTATACCACTTTATGGCTGATTAAAACCTGAAAGACATTATTACCTAAAAATCTTTCTTTTCAGAAACTGAAACATCCATGTGCAGAAACAGCGCTAAGTCATGTTAAGCGCTGCACAAGAAATACACTTGATGTAGCTTGTGCCATGATAATGGGAACACAATAAACTGTGAAAAATGTCATTTCTGGAAAATTATTTGGCTAGCATTCAGCAAGAGATAAATCTTTGTAATAGATGTTATATGAGGACTTTGATGAATTTGACTTATTAAAATATGGAGCATTTTAGAAGATATTCCCTTAAAATGAATGATTTAGAGAGAATATACTATATACCCTTATTCATTTATCCATTTTCATCACTGCAGGATAGTTCTGTGTCAGTGAGACAATGTCTTCCTTCAAATACCTGCTTGGGCTCCACTTTTAGTTCTCTGATTTAAAGAATGAAAAGAAAACCTGGATTTAATCTTGAGGTTCTCATCAATTAAAATTCTATTTTTTTGTATTTTATGCACTCTGAAACTTTCCAGGGTTTGAAGATAAAAATCTCAGGAAAAGATCCTTCTTCTAAATTTTTTTTTTTCTACTTAGCAGAAAAGTTTGAACTACAAGGCATTCTGACTGAAGAATCCATACCTTGGTCAATTGCTACAGATGCATCATTTTTAAATTTGTTAGAAGGAAATTAAAAGCCCATAAATATCAAATATTAGAACTTAATACTCTACTATGGGGATTTAGTGTTCCATTACATATATATTTGGATGCTAGACAAGGAGCCAGTTTTATATAAGTACACATATTCATATTTCTGGGATTCATATGATGGCTTTAATGGAAAATGCTTAACAACATTTAGTTAATTTTGGTTATAGTTTAAAAGTAAGAAGTTTGGGGACTTGGGTGGCTTAGTTGGTTAAGCGTCCAACTTCAGCTCAGGTCATGATCTCATGGTTCATGGGTTCTAGCCCCACATCAGGCTCTGTGCTGACAGCTCAGAGCCTGGAGCCTGCTTCAGATTCTGTGTCTCCCTCTCTCTCTGCCTCTTCCTCCCCCCCCACCTCTGTTTTTTCTCTCTCTCTCTCTCAAGACTAAACACACGTTAAAAAATTAAAAGTAAGAAGTCTGAATACTTATAACTTAGGAATCTATTTAGATACCATCCTTGGTATCCTAAGGCATTTAAAAGGCTAGCCAGCACAGAATGAGACAAGGTGAGAACAAATATGTAACAAAAGAGATGTCATTTCTAAGAGATTTGTCATGTTGATTTTAGCAGTAAGCCACCTGCTGTAGCTTACAAGCAAAAGCGAGATGTAGCAAGGAAACATTTCACACTTAAAATGATGCTGACTTCCAGCCCCCCAAAAGAAACATTCTAATATGAACTGACCACTTCGACTATCATCATAACTCTTCCTAAAAGGAATCCTTATGTTGTTCATGGAGTCTAATTTACTGACAATATAATAAGGGTATTATAAATCACTTAAAGTATTAAAAGTAGGTTACATCTTGGCAGTCACTGTCCTTAGGGTAATAGACCAAGTTCCTGCTTCCACAGAAAGATAAGACAGGTCAATTTCCAGTAATAATTTACAATGAATGAAAGCTTTCTTATTTAATCTATTTTTAACTGAACACAAGTCTAAATGATGATCAAGGTGCTTTAGTTACTAGAGTTTCCAGAAAGTATTGGAAGTTCTAGAAATGAAAGAAATCGCCTACTCCTTAATGACAAAATAAAAGCTTCCCCTCACAATGACAAACAGGAGGAACTTTCTCAATCCAAATTAATTTCCCTTGTGGTTTTGATTAAATAAATGCACATCAGAAGCTTCACATTACAGAGAATGTACAATTTCTGTAGTGAGATTCTTCCAAATTATGATATCTGATACAAGGTCAAGCAATCTCTCATTTCATTCAAAATGTTCCAATGATCTGAAATTGCTATCAGTTTACGTTTTGCAAAGTCTCTCTTCCTAAAGGCTATTAACATCACGAAACTAAAGATAAAATAAGGATTTTTTTCCTCTCTCTAAACAGGAGAGTTAATGCCTATGGGAAAATAACGTTATAAACAAATAAAACCCAGGGGATCTAGTGGGGCAAAGGAATAAATCCTCATCTTTCACACAACTTTCAAACTGGTAAACAATATAAGAATTCAAAAATAGTTTCTTTTCAACTCATGCCATATAATGTACAAAGTAAGGGTTTGTATGTAATGGCCATGCCAGATCCACTTTGCAGTCAGACAGGAGAATTCAATGGTTAGGGGCTTAACTTTAATATGCAAAGTAGAGGGTTGGGTGGAAATGGAGGGGGGGTTTCAGGATAAATAATCCACACAACTGGAAGTAGAAGTTTAGGTCATTTCCTATCTGAGGATATACAGGGCATATTGGAGAATGGTCAGACTACCTGAAAGGAAACCACAAGCTGATTAGTTCCACTCCAAGGGATGGTTTTTAAAAACCCGTTCTTATTCTTTACCATTGATTGGACATCTAAATGGAAGGCTACATATGGTGAAAGATATATACACTAAGCCATTACAACGGAAGGGCGATAAATTATTCAGGGTGCCTGCAGAGCACTCTGTAATCCACTCTTTCCATTTTCACTCTCACCTGTGAAAAAGCCTGAAACTGTATGCCAATTGGTTGTTAATAATGTGCTCTGGAAGGGAGCAAGTTGAAATTGTTCCCAAAACTGCAAATCAAGAGACAAAGTACATGTGTCTACTACTGTTGAATGAAATTATATATCAGAACAAAAGACCGTGTCTGCAGTACAGGACTAAAGTATGCTTTCATGTGTCCTATAAAATCCAAAGCTCTGGGCAGCACAAAGCTCTGGAGTGCTTATATTTCTACTCCCAGAAGAATATCCTAACATAGATGTAGTTAACGGAAGCCTCCAAAAGGAAGTTTGTGATATGAAATTTAAAATAATTGTTTTTTAAATTTGTAGTTTCCAGATTGGGTTTCTACTGTGCCTGCCAAACATTCTCCTTCTTTTTCTGTGGGTTAGTTACACAAATATGGATTTCATTTGTTTATTAAGAAAAGGAAGTGGTGATTCAGCCACTTTGTATAGATGCCCTAGTGTTCCTGTCTCTGATCTTCCACAGGACACTGGAAGATGTGACGGGTCAAAAGCTAAGAGAGCACAGTGGGGCGGTGATTAGGAAAGGTAAGCCCTTTGCCTCTCTGGTTTGATCTGTAGCCCAGGAGGCAGCCCTCAGGCCTTCTGATTCACCTCAGTCCCCGGCCAGCCCCTGCTGCTCCATTTTTGTCCTTTCCCTCAATCTGGATAGGCTCTGGGCAGCAGAAATGCTCTTACCAAAGTCTCTTTCTTTTACATAGGTCCCAAATGCCAGTTTTCCAGGAATCTTTCATTCTCCAATGTGTCAGGTCAGAGATATTGTCTTGCTGTCTTTCTCTAAAAAGTTTGTGGATCTGTGTTTATTTGCTACAGGAAGATCAAATGCAAACATACCAAAGCTTAGTGCTGCCCACATGCCACTTATGAACCATGTGTCACAAGTGTGTCACTCCCTTTCCCTGAGCCCCTCTTAGAGCTGATGAGGAAAACACAGTAATACTAGCAGTCCCGCCTACTTCACAGCATTGTGGCATCAAATGATCTATACAAAAGGGCTTTTGATCACCAACTTCCAACTGAATGTATTGCATAATAATCAGCCAAGAATGCTTGCAAGTGAAGGATGTACAATATGTATATTTACACATCATAGGCAAAGTTATAAGGCTATATAAATGGAATATGAAAGCTGAATCAAGTGAAGGGACAAAAAAAGGAAGGAAGAAAGATTTACAGAGAAGGAAGAAAACAGAAATAAAGGAAAAGTGTCTATTCTTGTCCATATTCATCAGGGATCTGAAGAAGTATGGCTTTAAGAAGTGCTTATTTGAAAACATCACTATGATGATTAATTTTGTGTCAGTGTAGCTAGGCTATGGTGCCTGGTTGTTTGGTCAAACACTAGTCTAGATGTTGCTAGGAAGTTATTTTATACATATATTGACATTTACACTTATAATCAATTGACTTTAAGTAAAGCAGGTTGCCCTTGATGATTTGGGTGGGCTTTGTCCAATCAGCTAAGGGCCTTAAGAGCAAAACTGGAGTTTCCTGGGGCACCTGGGTGGCTCAGTCATTAAGTGTCCAAATTTGATTTCGGCTCATGTCATGATCTCACAGTTTCATGAGATTGAGCCCCACACTGGGCTCTGTGCTAACAGCGTGAAGCCTGCTTGAGATTCTCACTCTCTTTCTGCCCCTCCCCTGCAAGTGCTCTTTCTCAAATATAAATAATAAAATTAAAAAAAAAAACAAAACACCTGGGATTTCCAAAAGAGAAGTAATTTTGCCTCAAGACTGTAACATAGAAACCCTGTCTTAGATTCCTGTCAGCTGCCCTGCCTTACAGGTTTAATACTTACCAGCTCCCACAATTGTGTGGCCAACTCCTTAAAATAAATCTCTCTGATAGACATTCTATTGGTTCTGTTTCTCAGTGGAACCCTGACTGATATAATCACCAAAGCCATTTTGATTGGAGAACCCAATGGATTCCTTTCAGCCTTTGTCTTGTTTGCCGTTTTGCAGAAGCATCTGCATTCCACCCATGCCAGCAACGCAAGGCAGAGAGGATATAGCCCCAAGTGAATGATCATTTTTGGTCACAATGAGAAGAGTCTTCTAAGATCATAACTATCTCCATTTAGATATCTTACCAATAACTCAGACTCAAAATACTCAACATTGACATCTTTTCCCCTTTTATAAAAGGCTCCTTTTTTTGGAACAGCTGTTCCTGCAGTGTCCTATTCTGTCTCTACTGTAGAATCATCCTTCACTCTTCCTCTGGTTCACTCCTCATATTCATTCTATAAATCCTATTACTCTTCCTTGGTAACTTTTGTCAGATGAAACCCATCCTATGTATGCTTTTAGACTAGCCTAGATTTTCTTCATGTTTCCTCCAGGAGCTACCCTGCAAGTTACTCTGAAACCAATCACTCTAAATTTTTTGCTTACCAACTTCGCATAGCTTTTTCTTTCTCCCTTCCTTCCTTCCTTCCTTCCTTCCTTCCTTCCTTCCTCCCTTTCTCTCTTTTTCTTTCTTTCTTTCTTTCTTGGGGGGCTGTGGGGGTGTGGGGAAGAGTGAGCTAGTAGAGGAGGGACAGAGGGAGAGGGGGAGAGAGAGAATCTTAAGGCTCCATACCCAGCATGGAGCCTGACTTGGGGCTCATTCTCACAACCATGAGATCATGCTCTGAACCGAAATCAAGAGCCAGACACTTAACTGACTGAGCCACCCAGGCACCCCGCCCATAGCTTTTTCTATTAAAATTTAAAGTTCATACTGCTAAGTCTGGCATTCAAGGCTCTCCATGTGTAATCCTGACCAATCCTCCCAGAATAACCTCTATTACTTCTATCAGGAGCCACCTACTCCAGATACCTTGCCCTCTCCAATGGCTCATTACCACCTCTCAGGCCACTCTCTCCCTCTTCACCGATCCAATTATCTCCCATCTTTCAAGTCTCAGCTCAAGTTCCAAGTTTTCTAGCCATTCATATGCTTAATGGGGCTTCCTCATTCTGAACTAGTGCTCTGACTATCTGGCTCATTCATTTGGCATTTAAGTATAACATGACTTGTGTGGTTGATAAATAGTAAACATAGGTGAAGACTATTTTCTTGAATCAGATTAAAAGCTGTCTGAGACAGAGGCTATATTTTTAAAATAATATACAGAACAAAAGAAGGGAGGGAGAGATGGAGGGAAAAACGAAATGAGAGACCTTCCTTTGTACTCACAAGCTGTGAGTTACAACTTGGCACTGTGTGTACATTCCATCCAAACGTTATCCTAATTTCCCATAGTGGGAATAATCAAAAGAGACATTTTAATAAAATGTGCTGTCCTGAGTATGCATGAGTTTTCCACTTGTGGTTGATTTGTATTACATCCATTTTACCTCCTCTGGGTAAAATGACTGATAGGTATAGACACCACGGTCAGGGAAAAAAGTGATGCATGGAGATGCTCTGAAAAGCAGCACCAAGGCCTTCTGTATTGGTAAACACAGTGGACACTTTTCAGTCTTCATCCTATTTTCCAGTTTGCAGTATCTAGCACTGTTCACCACTTTCTTCATTTTAAGACTTCTTCCTTTGTGTCTCCCTTGACTGTAGTAAGTCATGATTCTCCTTCCACCTCTCTAAGCACTCCATCTCAGTCTTCTTTAAAAGCTCCAATTTTCCCACCTATTTCTTAAATGACAAACTCTAAAGTAGAGTGGGAGAGGGTGTCATCTTCATAAGCTGAGTGGCCTGATAACTTCAATCACTTCAACGACCAGCTATACTTTCATTATTCCTAGAGCTCTCACTCCAGCTCAAACCTCTCCCGAGTGGAATACCAACGTAGGCAACTGGCTACTGGATGTTTCCATCTGGATGTTCCATATGCATCTGTAACTCCTCATCAGACCAAACCTCCCCTGCCTTTTCTATTCCTTGTTCCAGTGGCCTGAACTATTATTCCCCAGAGGAAGGCCTGAAAAATCACCCCCACTTCTCCCTCCTCCTCATCCCTACATCTAGTCACAAATTTCTTCCATTTCTACCTCATTAAGAGCACCTGAATCTATCCCATTTTCTACTTCTTTCCAGGCTACTGTATTCTCAGCTAAATATCTGCAACAGCGATTTAGTCATCTCTTGCTTCCCTTTTGTCCTCCTCTTGTCCTTTAGGAAGAGTGATCTTCTAAAATGTTTGTCTAACCATGCCTCCCCACTTCTTAAATCCTTTAGACTCTGTACACTCTCAGGGTAATGACTTAGCATGGCATGCACGGTCCTTCACAGCTTCATCCATTCCAATCTCTGCTCTCTTGATTTACTGCCTAATCTCCTCCCTGAACTTTACATTTCAACCTATTTAATATGCAGCTTTCCCAAATGCCATTCTGTCTTGTGTCTCAAAGCCTTTGAAAATGCTAACCTCCCTGAAAACATTGCATTACTTAAATTTTTCATGTCAACAACTCCTTGACTTACCATAGATCCAGAGGTGTCCCTGATCCCGTCCCAACCCAAACCTAGGTTATTTATCTGCCCTGTTGTTCTTCCACTGTACCTGGACATAACCCAAGTGTACTTCTTCTCACATAATATTGCTATGTTTTTGTTTTGCTTTGTTTCTACTAGACTCTAAGTTCCTAGAAGAGGGAATTCTTTCTGTATTATAGTCTAGGACCCAATTCAGATCAGACAGGTCACTTGATCAACTTAGGCCAAATGTAAGCCAATTTCATGGTGTCCACATAACTGGAAATTAAAGAGGAGCCACCCTTTTATAAGAGGAAATCACATGCCCCACAAAGATTACTGAATGCTCACACAGTCATGATGAAATGATAATGTATCCCTTCAATTACTCATTTGACTTCGTTCAAAACACTAACACTCAAAATGACTCCAAACTTCTTTCTAATAGCACTTTATTTTAGAGTGGCTTTCTTGACCAGGGCCCACAATCCATAATTGGGGAGGTCATATAATTACTTCCCCATTTGTCCCAGAAGATATATGTAGGTGCACAGGCAGACAGTCCTAGGAACTTGGCAACATGACTAAGTATTTGGTCACAAGAAAGCCAAACAGGAAAGAGTGATGTGACACCCCATTTGTTTGTAGACTGGCTATTAGAAAGGTTTGCAGGTGTCTGATCACCAACCAACAGCAAAATCTTTAAAACCATGAGGTTCTTTTTAATAATTCTGACTGCCTGTGCTACCTGTTGTTTTTTTATTTTTTTTAATCTAAAGAGAAACACTCTTCTAGTAGCTCTTTCTTATTTCATCTACCAAGTATCTTTGAAAGAGAGAGGATCCGTGTCTAACCTCTCTTTGGTTTTAATATCTATTTCTCACCAAAGAGTGACATTGCTTACTTTTCAAACCTTGTAAGAGTTGCTTTAAAACTGTTAGTCATTTTTTTTTCACAATACTATTACTAAACATTAAGCTTTCACCTGAAACAATTGGGAATATGAAACAAAATAGATAACCAAAATTGTTTCTAGTTGAGGAGGTCACTCTAAACCCAATACTATGTAGACACAAGGTTATGAAGTAACTCGGTGGCATGAGAGACAGGACAGAGAAGAGAAAGCTGTAACAGGGTCTGATGTTGCTGAAAGATCTTATAAGTGCTTAAAGTTAAAAAGCCCTCCTTATCAATGATGTTACAAAGCAACCTGGGGGTCCTGGAGCTTGTGGCCTGGCATTAATATCCTACTCTTCTTATAAAGTAAACCCCAACCTAAAAAACAGAACAAAACAAAACAAAACCCAAACTCTTCCTTTTTACTTTTTTTTTCTGTTCAAGGAGTCTAGTGATAATAGTTTTGATGAATGTTTTTCTCTTCTAAAATGTTACAATAAGACAGAATTCACATTATTACCCAAGTGACATACCCATGTACATCTCTCTGGGGATTTCTAGCTATTTCTATTTCTCTCTCTTTTTTTTTTTTGTTTTCATTCTTTCTTTTCCTTTATATTTCTTAAGGAATTGTTTCCAGACAGGGCAGCAGAGATTAGCTGTTCACCAAATATGTTTACCTTTTCTTCTGAGCCCACAGCTACATTTCTTGATCTCCCTCACAGTTATGTGTGAAGATAGACGTTGACTCTTGCCCAAGGAATGTGGTCAAAAGCGATATAAACCATAAAAACCTGTATCTCAGGTGGTGGAAGAAGAAAATCTTTCTATCTAACCTTTCACTCTCTTTCTTTCTTTTTCCTTATCTCATGGCTGCGTATCTATGCCCAGGGTAACTTTAGAACACTCATATGAAAGACAGCAGTCTCCATCACTGGATCTCTGCAAGACTGCCCCTCATCATGTGTAAGAAATAAATGTGTATTGTGGTAGCTACTAGCATCTCAGGGTTTGTCTGTTACAATAGCTATAGTTATTCTAAAACAGATGGCATCTAGAAATAGACCACAAGAAAAAATAATGTTGCAAAAACTATTGCCAACATTTTTGTATGTCTATTTCCTCCTGCCCTCCTTCCTTTTAAACAACCTTATTTACCTCAATTAGTGGATCTTTACCCATTATTTTTCCCTTTTCAAGAGTTCTAAGGTTCTGCTTAATCTGGCACTAAATCTACATAAACAATATCAGAGGAAGCATTGAAGCAAATTACCACTGAGTACAGTTCCCTCTTCAAACATGGCAGCTTGAACCACTCAAAACAGAAGACATAAAAAGACACTGGGGAATCTATTCCATGTAAGAATTATAGTTATATTTTCTTTTTCTACCTTTTATTCCAAGACACAACTTGTGTGCAGTGTCCCAAAATGAACTACCCATCTGTGACAGCCTATGGTCATTCTATTATAGCTATGTCCCCAAACAGCCTTTAGACACAAATTGATGCTCCAGGCTTGTTTTGTTTGTTTCTCTGGTCTCTTATGGTGACTACATCTGAATTTATATAGTCATCCCAGAATCACTGCAGTGATCCTGCTTCCTATAAGATGCATCGTTTGCTCTATCAACAAGAGTACCTTATTATTACAGAAAAAATAAGTCACCACACATACAAAAGCATATTCTTTGAGCCCAGATAGAAACAAAAATATTTTAATAATTAAGCAGGAACAAAGAAGAAATTAAAGAAACATTTGCTGAAATGACTATTTTATTCTTAGTTTTCTTGAATTAGATAATTTATAAGCTT
Organism: Panthera onca; assembly: GCF_046562875.1. NCBI lineage: Eukaryota > Metazoa > Chordata > Mammalia > Carnivora > Felidae > Panthera > Panthera onca. Next base: position 91,172,700 of record NC_138342.1, read on the forward strand.
GTTTTGAGTAGCCAGCAATATGAAAGAGCACATAGAGTTGGGGTGCCTGGGTGTCTCAGTCGGTTAAGCGCCCAACTTCAGCTCAGGTCATGATCTCACAGTCTGTGAGTTTGAGCCCTGCGTCGGGCTCTGGGCTGATGGCTCAGAGCCTGGAGCCTGCTTCTGATTCTGTGTCTCTCTCTCTCTCTGCCCCTCCCCTGTTCATGCTCTGTCTCTCTCTGTCTCAAAAAAAAAAATAAATAAAAACATTTTTAAAAAAATAAAAAAAAGAAACAGCACATGGAGGAGATCTACAGATAACTAAGAAAAGCTTAATATGAACCATAGATGATAGAGGGAAGGGCACAACAGAGAAGGCATTTGCAAAGAAAGTGGTAAATCTTAAATCTTACTTGCCTGAAAAACATCTTACAGAAATATGGGGTAGAAAGGGGCTTTGCAGAGAGCTAGAGATAGACATGGGTTCAAATTTTGTTTCTGCCTCCTGCTAAATGTGAGCACTAGGGCAAAATAACTTGACTTGCCCAACGCTCAGCTTCTTAGTCTATAAAATGGGTATAATAAATTTCTAGTTCACAAGGCTGGTATGAGAATTGGTCTATAAAGTAACACATAGGTAGGAAGTTACCATAAATTGTAATTATTAGTGAATCTGGAAAAGATTTACTATTGACTTAAAAGTCATGTTGTTTTTTCAATATGAAGTAAAGATATCAGAGTTTTTCATCTAAAATTTCCTCAGAGATTTCTTTTTCCTAATTCATCTACCATATTGGCAGAAATAGCATTGTAAGCTTAACTTGGCTAAGTCTGCTTCATTCATCTGTCAACAAGATTCTGGGCTTCAAATTGAGTTGACAATTGCTGAAGGTAGATGGGACAGAACGGGCTACACAAGAGCGTCGTATTTCGCACCTCAGAGGGTTCTATGCTACCAACAATAACATCATATCTCTGTCAGTCAAGCACAATTATATGGCTTGATAGACTGATACAAATACAAAGCCAGTTAAAACAGGTCTCTGGACTCTTTTCTGGCTACAGTTATAGGGCTTGTTTGAATATCAGAATAGCGTCTCCTCTGGGGACAAAAGGACAGAGAAACCACATCCCCCATTGATTCTAAGAAAGGTCAAAAGTAGTGCAAAATTTGCTACATTTAAAAACTCTGAAATCATTTTGTAAATTTTTATCTGACTCTTTGCTTCTTATTGAAACATGACTGCATTTCTAAGAAATCCAAAGTAGGCGGTACAATTTCATGGCATATGGAATCAGGTAACACAACAGTCAGGCAAATCATTCTAGAAACACATTTGTGATATCCGAGCTGGGCATTCAAGGCACTTCCATGGATTCCTTTACAGCAATGTTTTATTACATGTTACCTTTATGAAAAAGAAAATAGAAAGAAGTACCCGTTATTCATGTAAAAGTAAATTACACATACTATTATAAAATCGCTGCATTGCAGCCTTTTATAATGGAGACCCCTATGGTAGCAATATCTTTTTGTCAAAATAGATAACCGAGTAATAAGCTGAACAGCTTCCTAAAGAGTGAATTGATACGTGGGATCTAATTCAAGTTGTATTTCAAGTTTTAAATTATAAATGACCTCAATATGCAAGATATAGAAACTGGCAGAAGAAAAAACACTTCAGCCACACACTAATCTAGTGTGATATATCCAATATATCAAATGAAGATGTAAATGTAAGGTTGTAAAATTAAATTTTATCATTATACTTTTTTGTTTTTTTAGTTTTACTTCAGAGTGATTACTTCAGGAGGGCAATGAAAAGGTGACCCTTAGTGACAAGAGATCTGTTACTGTCAATCAATCTTTCATTTGTTTCATAAGTGTCCACATGCTGTTTTTTGCACAACTGAGCACATAGCACAAGTGAATGACAAGAAAATACAAACCCCAACACCAGGTTACACTTCATAATCTTTCTGTACATGGGAAGCCATGGCAGCACAGAAGCTCGTGGCAAGAAGGAAGCTTGAGGAATTTCCTTGTGCTAAGTATTCTAACACAGGTTCAGTGTCACAAATTGCTCACCAGAAGGAAGACTATGGAATTTTTCAGACTACCTTTGTGCCTTACGTTGTATTTACAGAATGGAGGCAAGGGCAACTGCCATTACAATGGCAGCATAAGCATTGATATTTCCTGTAATTTCTTATTTGTGCAGATAGCTAAATATACTTTTTAAAAACACAAAAAAGGAAAATAAAATTTCTCTAAAAATAAAATTACAGAAACTTTCAGACTTCAGTTCATGGAAAAGAAATGGAAGGGGAAAATACACATAAAATTAAATGATGCTAAAATTAGGAAGACTATGGTCACTTTAAGTTATAATTGTTAATAATTGGATATTATATCTCAATATATCATTGGTAAACCTATTTAATCATAATAATGCCACTGCTCACTGATTTTTATTCAGATGCAAGAAATATAATGGAAATATTTTATACAGTGATCTCCTATGAAGTAAAATTTGATATAAGGCAAATACTTCTTGAAAATTATATATGAAGGTTTATTAGAAATTAGAGCCTCAACAGGATTCCATTATAAGACATTTCACCCATAAGGATTCCCATGATATGGGGTTCCAAGTACCATAAGACTCCATTGTATTAGTAAAGATAGCATAATCAATACGTATTTCTTTTCTCCTTTTCCAATCGATGGTTTTTCATCTTACCAAATGTGAGTGACTTATCTTTTAGCCAGTATAAAAACTCATGATTATACCTTATTTCTTAGATTTGATGCGGTTTGCTAAACACATTACAACTTCTTTAAAATGCAATCGAGATGGGAAAGTATGAATGCTTATTTTATGGATTAACCACTTTACATTTTTTGGACATGTTTTTATTATACACAGTTATTTATATAAAGAAACAGGATTGGACCCATGGCCTACCACTGTTACACAATGATCCATGTTGCAACACACTCAAAACTCATAAGGAATAGGGATCATGTGGTAAGTGGAAAGGGTTTGAACCAGACACATCTAACTGAATTCCAACTTTGTAAACCCTCTCTAGAGGTAAAACTATTGATAATTAACCTCTATGAGTCTTCCTCACTGAACAATGGGAAGGGTAACACCAGGAATTCTGTGTGGCAAAACGGAAGTATGTGTGTAAAGTTCCTAGAATATTGCCTGCCACATGTAGACATACCTCATTATTATTACATTTCACTTTTTTGGGCTTCACGGGTATCTTTTTTTTTTTTAAATACAAAGTGAAGGTTTGATAAGAGACTCTTAAAAACTGAGAACAAACTGAGGGTTGATGGGGGTGGGAGGGAGGGGAGGGTGGGTGATGGGTATTGAGGAAGGTGTTGGGATGAGCACTGGGTATTGTATGGAAACCAATTTAACAATAAATTTCATATTTAAAAAATAAATAAATAAAATAAAAGACAAATGCATTAAAAATAAAAAAATAAATTTTAAAAAAAGTGAAGGTTTGCAGCAATCCTGCGTTGAGCAAGGTACAGGCACCACTTTCCAATGGCATTTGCTCACTTTGTTTCTCTGTGCCACACTTTGGTAGGTCTCACAATATTTCAAATTTTTTCATTATTATTATAACTGTTATGGTGATCTGTGATCAGTGTTTATGATTCAGTGAAATCTCAGATGATGATTAGCATTTTTAGCAATAAAATATTTTTAATTAAGGTAGGTACCTTATTTTTTTAACATACTGCTATTACACACTTAACAGACTACAGTATAGTGTAAACATAACCTTTATATGCACTAGGAAGCCAAAAATTCACTTGGCTCACTTTATTGTGATATTCGCTTTATTGCAGTGGTCTGGAACCAAGCCCATGATATTTTCCAGGTATGCCTGTAGTTGGGGCTTAAACACATTAGTTCTATTTTCTTTTTATATACTAAGAAAGGAAAGAACAATTAAATCTTTAGTGGAGATCCTGGACTAATAGATGTTTCAAGAAAGCAGGATCTAGATGGCTGCCTAAATTTGTAAAGGGCCAAAGAAGAAATACTAGAACCCGAAATGTCACCATTTGGCAGAAGCAAGATTTAACTACACCTTCGCATGTCTAATACTTACTTACATCCACATCCACACACACAAAAAAGTCTTGAACTCTCTATTCTGGCTGTAATTTCCAGAGTTTCCTCTGGGTAGTAGTGGTTTGCTTCTAGCTTTAAAGACAGAGGCTTAAATATGAAGCGAAAGAATAAAGTTCCTAGACCTGGGGCATACCATCTGCCTAGCATTAAGCAAGAGCTGAAAGTCAGTTACAGAAGCAAAGTCATTTCTAACATGATTTATGTTCCACCCTTGAACGTGGCAGGAAGACTGCAAAAGATATTTGGAAGCCAATGCTTCCTCTGAATAAAGTAAACGAGTATATGCTAAGCCCCTCTCCCTGGACCATGCTGGCCTGTTAGATAAGTTGCCAATGTGGAGTCTTTGAACCCTGGAGCAAACTGGCTATTTGGGATGAGAAAGTATCTCAAGGCCAATGATCATGGCTACCGTAAATGTACAGTGGACAATGCAAACACTGGGGTCAGACAACAGATATCCAGGATATTATTACTCAAAAACACATCCAGCTCAAAGCTGACAAGATAATCTGTTCCTGTGAGTGCAAAGCAGGCTGGAATGCGGCAGCTCTGACCTACTCAAGGAACGAAAAAAGAGAGTGCAACTCTCCAAGGGCTCCATCTCATGTTCTTTATGCAGGCAAACTCCAAGGGACTTCAAAGGGAGTGCTGCCTAAGGAGGGAGTACCAGACCAAGCCCCCGGGGGGTATCATTTCCATGATCATGTTGCCATCTACATTTGGTGGACTGGCAAATGCAAATATTTCAGATACAAGTTTAAACAGATGAAAAAAGAAGTGCGAAATAGCTTGGGGATTTGCTTGCAAGAGAAACCTCAGAATTCCAGGAAAAGTATTTAATATCAGGAGCTTCATAAGTTTGTCCAAAAGTCCCAAGAGAGTAATTGGCTTGTGAGCGTATCAAAAATAAAGTCTTTTTTAATTGACACATATTACACTTCAACATATCCAAAATAGTGTACTAAAAAAATAATTTCCCAATGTTAGATATCCTTCAAAGGTCAGTAACATTTTTCTAATTGAAATATAGACTATATTTTGATGTCTTAACATAGTTTTAATATACATGATCCTGATTAACGTAGAAGATCCCAAATGCAGCAAATATACTTACAGGAGGACCTGTGGGGTAGGGGCGGGGTGGAGAGAATAAGAGAAAGGGAGAGATGAATTAGTGAATATGCAAAATATGAAGATTAAATAAAAGATGAAAGCATTGTCATAATCATCATCAAAATACAAGGGACAAAGAAGTCATCTAGAAGTCATCTAGAGTTCAATGGTTCTTAATCTTTTTTTAGGTCATGGACAACTTTGATATCCATATCATAAAAGTGTATTTATCCATACATTTTATCCATATCCATATCCATTTCCATTTTATCCATATCATAAAAGTGTATTTACATCTATCTGCACACAAACTTTATATAAAATTTCAATGGATGTTCAGATTCCCTGAGGCCTCTCTATGAATTACTGAAAGGCTCATCTTAAGATGGCCTATTTATATAGCTAAAAATTTAGAGAAAATGTGAATCAGGAGGATCTTTGGTCATTGATGATAGCCCAGTTATAAAGAATTGATATATAACTTTCTGGAGTTTGGTAAAATGGCTAAATGAGAAATGTACCCATTATTTGTTCTAAAAATGTTTTTCATTCAGTAGCATTGTCAATATATAAAAGACTAAACCCTGATGTTTATATGTTTTTTTAAAACTATGTATTTTCATCAAAACATAGGCAAAGTCTAAGAAAATTTCAATATTTTGCACACTGTATGCTCAATTAAAACACAAACACAAGTTTTTAGTAGTCAAGAAGTTAGGAATTGGCTTTTTAAATTTCTATAAAACTTCACATAAGTACAAAATTTTTACTTCCCCCCCCCCATCCTTTTTATTTTTTTTTGACAAAGATCAATTCACCAACTATTTGACTCTGCTAATGTTTTATTATTTCTTTTTCCTTAAAATACATTTATAATCCATCTTTAAATATAAAACTGCATTTTGTGAAAGGGATACCTGTACAAGCTTCCAATTACTTAGATTAAATGAGGTTGAAAGATAACTTTTAGGAACACTTTTAAGGGAATTAAGCAGGTATCTTGCCTAATTAGTAAATTTTTCATAAATCTCTTTCACTTCAACATATTTTTTTCCAAAAAGAAGAGGAAATGAGACAAAAAACTAAAAACATTACAAATCAATCTGTTCCTTTTTTTTCATAGATCAGTATTTTTACTGTTTCTACTGGAAAAGAGCATTTCTTAGCATACTTGAATCAAACCTTGAATTACTTTCAAAGTGAAGAAAAAACTCAAATAAAAAATGTTTTTTGAAACCAAATATCCAAATAGTGTGTTCACTTACTGTTTGACTTGTTTTATAAAGTCTAAGGCTCCAAAATGACCATGCGAAGTCTTATCAGGCCATCAACTCTTCCTTGCAAAGTAAGAGGAAGGTACATATAGGGATTTGGCCTAAGAGCAAAAACTCACTGAAATAGGCATCGGGACAATTGGTTCTGTTTCAAGTTCTGCTCTTAAAAATTTGCGTGGCCTTGGCTGGATCACCTGACTGTTCTGGGGCCTCCATTTCCTCAACTACAAAATGAAAATGCTGGATTGATTACTAAAGCTGCTGTCATCACTAAAATCCTAGGGTTCTATGAGAGAAATAAAAATTCCAAATTTTGAAATGAATGAGAGTAAAAGCATGACAAAATTGTACCAGTTGGATAAAATAACAATAAACCTTTCCAAGACATGTGCCCCAGTGTCCCAAAGCAGATGTTTTCACAAAGATGTGTTCTCACAAAGATGTGTTCTCCATGCATGTACATGTATGGAGACAGAAGCATGGGTGATATTGCCACACTGTGTGCAGCTAAAAAAGTCTCCACTGTACACAAAAAGGACCAACTTAACCTGATACAGTAAATAACCCCAAATTGGGTGCCAGTGGTTATCAAATTTAACAGCTGAACAATATTTTCCAAACTTCTAGGTTTGATGGAAATAAGGAGATGATAAAAAAAAAAAAAAAATTCTAGGTCTAGTAGAGAAGATTTAGACACATGCACAAGCTTGTGGGCAACCTCCAGCAAGACTATATAATCATTAATTAGTAGGAACAGATGCAGGAATCTAACCAAAACATTAATGACAAAGAGCAGCTGAGAGACTTACCAGATTCTCCTCTTCGGCCCCTCTTACCTCGTTTCCCCGGAGGGCCTGAAATACAAAGAATTTTTTGAAAGTGGTTTAATATTTTTTTTCTTACTCCAAAATGGCTAGTAAATAATTATTGATGTATTTTATCACTATTTTTAACTAATAACCTCAAAGAAAGGACCAGATATTTGTAAAGGCCAGCTTATCAGCATAACTCTTAAGCTTCAGTTAATTATAAAACCTATGCCAGATGTCTAATCATCTAGCATTACTTAAGAACACTAAACATTCAGAATTTTTATTCATGCTGCCTGTTTATCATCAGTAAAGATGACTTTAACTGCAAATTGGTACTGAGATTTCATGTGTCTTAGGAAAATTTCTTTTATAAAGATTTCATTATATTAATAATTAAAAGTACTAAGTTCAAGATTATAGTTTCTCTTCAGTCAGGTTCATCATGATTGATGACTTCCTTGCAAATATTTAGTTGGCAGTTAAATGTATATATTTGTAATTGGAATTATCCTTACAATATTTCTATTTTATTAAATATGAATTTTCATATATTAGAATTTCTCTTATTGAGAACCAGCTGAGTTAAAGACATACTCTTTAATTGGAAAGTGTTTAGGTACTAACTATAGGTCTCATTTTTTTAAGGAGCTATCTCATTACTGTCATTCAGAAAATAGTCTTTATGATGATCCCACTTTGAAAGTAGAGAAAGACTTCTTTTTTTCCAGTGAATTGCCTATAAAGACCACCAAGCTAGTATGTATCAGACTTAACACAAGATTCTAGACATTCATGGCTTTCAAGCCATTACTCTCAATCATTTCTGCCCTCATTTCCTCAAGTAGGAATAGTTCCCACTGAATTATGAATAGAAGAGAATAATTAGGCCACAATGAGAATTAAGGTCTTATAATATTTGCTGGAATAAAGAGGCCAAGGAAAATACAGACCCTTCTGGTTTTAAAGAATGAGCTGCTAAGTTGGACTGATGACTTCCAAACTCTAGAAAGTTCAAGACACAAGCAGCACAGGCCTTAGCAGTCAGCCAGCTCCCAACGTGATCCTGAGCTACCAACTTCCACATGGAAACACTATCATGAGAATAAAAACATCAGTGGGCCAGTTAGTTTCCCCTCAAGCCCTTACACAGAGTAAGTCTGGTCATCTGTGTTTCATAAGAGGTTAAAAACAATCAAGCAATAAAAGAGATTGAAAATGTTACGAGAAGCAGCAGAGTCCAAAATTGTTATTCAAAATTTCATATTTCTTTCTGTATTCTGGACTAAAGAGAAATTTCTTGAATCATATTCAAGATATTCTTGGCCAAACTGAAAGCAGAAGAAAAAATCACATGAATAGGTAGATAAACTCAGCAGGACCCTAATAAGTATGAAAATACATATCTATTTACACCCGTTCAAACACACATGCACAGAAATATATTGACATATTCTCATATATACAATGTCTTTAAGATTAGGAATCAGATTTTTTTCTATTATAAAATTACTTAAACTAAGAAGTGTTAGCAACAAATATATACTTCTGATGTCTATGGACTGCATAGTAAGGGTTATAGGTTAATGTATAAGATGTCTATCTGCCCTGAAGAGGGAAAGAAGTTGAAGAGATTACATAAAATAACACATATGAAAAATTTGTTAGTATAGTGTTGTGAAGACAGCACCTTGAGTTTATGCTCTGATTTATTCCTTCTACTCAAAACATATGGCCAATTATAAAAAGAGAAAAAGTTTGTAGAAGAATTTGTATTCAAAAAAGAAACGGGCATGTCCACAGGCTAGAAATGGACCAAAAATGCAAAGTGGGAAGCAGGGATAAAGCCATGAGCCTGTTGGCTCTAGTTCCAGACATAGAAATAATGGCCATAAGTATGATTCCTGGAGAATAAATGCTCAAAAGTTTTCTAACCAGAGTCAGGCTCACTTAATAAAGCCAGTGACTTGGAAATGCTGAAGATAAGCTGAAAAAAAACCAGGTCTCTGGCTTACAGGCTGAAGAATATGGACATAGTCTCTCAATCAGAAAACCAGTAGATGCTTACTTGATGCCTAACTCTATCATATCTACAACATATATCTAGGACAGAAGTCTAGAAATGCCATTTTATTTTTTTTCAATGTTTATTTTTGAGAGAGAGAGATACAGATGGAGAGCGAACAGGGGAGGGGCAGAGAGAGAGGGAGACACAGAATCCAAAGCAGCTTCCATTTCTGAACTGATAGCACAGAACCTGATGAGGGGCTCGAAATCATGAACTGGGAGATCATGACCTTAGCTGAAGTAGGATGCTTAACCGACTGAGCCATTCAGGCACCCCTAGAAATGCCATTTGAAGACCAGTCTTAGCCATCTTAGAAGGCTAAGGATGTCAGGGAAAGACAAACATAAAAGAGTTAGGTAAGAAAGGGTGAGTACAGAGGAAAGAAAAGCAGGCATACATAGTGAGAAAACTACATTGAAAGAAAGACAGAAAGAAAAGAGAGAGGGAGGGAGGAAGGCAGGCAGAGAGAAAGAATACATAATGAGTACACAAAACAAAATTCTAAAACATATGAAGAAATCTAATGCTAAGAAAGGCAACACTCAACAATAGGATCATGAATTCTTTCCAGGTAAAATTAATCTAAAAAAAATCAGACAAAAGTCAGTATATTAATTATACTTTAAGAGATAAATTAAAAAGTAATATTCATTAAAGAGCAAGGGTTTTTAAAGGTAAATAAGAAAGGGGCGCCTGGGTGGCTCAGTCGGTTAAGCGTCTGACTTCAGCTCAGGTCACGATCTCACGGTCCGTGAGTTCGAGCCCCGCGTCGGGCTCTGGGCTGATGATGGCCCAGAGCCTGGAGCCTGCTTCCGATTCTGTGTCTCCCTCTCTCTCTGACCCTCCCCCGTTCATGCTCTGTCTCTCTCTGTCTCAAAAATAAATAAATGTTAAAAAAAAAATTTAAAGGTAAATAAGAAAAAATCTATCTGAAAGAGAACCCTTGAGAAAACTTGAAAAAAAAAGTCATTGAAATTAAAAAAAAAAAAAAAAAGAACAAATCATTTAAATGGTAGCCTGGATATGGTTGAAGACAGAATTGATGTAGAAGATGCAGAATACAGCCCAGAGACAGATCCAATATTGATTTGTTCCTATCTATCTGTCTATCTATCTATCTACTCTGGTCTGAATGTTTGTATGCTCCCAAAATTCATATATTGAAATTCTAACTCCCAAAACTGATGGTATTAGGACGTGGGGCCTTTGGGAGATGACTAATTCATGAGGCTGGGGCCCTTGTGAATGGAATCAGTGCCTCATAAAAGATTCCCTAGAAAGACTCCCAAACCCTTCCACTATGTGAGGATAGAGTGAGAAGATACCATCTATGAACCAGGAAGAGAGCCCTCACCAGAAGATGACCAGATCTTCTGGCACCTTGATCTTAGACTTTCCAGCCTCCAGAACTGTAAGCAATACAGTTTTTGCTGTTTACAAGCCACCCAGCCTGTGGTAATTTTTTACAGCAGCCCAAACAGACTAAGACAACTATCTGTCTATCTACATTTCTATCTGTCTACCCACCTACCTAGCTGTCTGTGTCAAGAGGCAAAATTTTACTTACATCACCAAGAGTACCCAAAAGAAATTATAGAGAAGCCCTTATTTAAGTGATAACAGATGAGGATTTTCCAGAACTGAATATAGAAACCCTAAGATTAAAGTTATACCCAAAATGGCAAGTAAAAATAAATCACACTTAAATATAATAATGTTCAAGAATAAAGAGAAAAATGTTGGGAATTACCAGAGGGAAAATTACAGTGGAAGGTACTTTGACTACTGTCTCACCAACAACAAAGGTGTCAGAAGAGCTTAGTCCTGATTTTCATAATAAATCTCAGATATCTCTTATTATTATTTGTTTATTGGAATTAGCTTACCATTTTCCCCTGATGAATGTTCCTTTTAAATGGTAGAATTTATCAATAAAAATAAATTGCATAAGTATTTTAAATAGTTTGAAATAAGCTATAAAACAATATTTAAAAGATATCAAATTATGAAAAAATGGTCAAAAATGCAATATCTTTTGAAAACATGAAGAGACAAAGAATATTTCTGAACATGTCTGTCTTAAATATTCAATCATAGGCTTAAAGGAATAAACCAAATGCTGTGGGAAGTGTCTGTTATATTGAGAATTGAGAAAGAATAGAATCTAAGGAAACTGAAAAGACACTGACAAAAACATACCTATTGAAAATGAAAAAGTTACAAAGAATGTCATACTATGTGAAAGAGAAAATGAAGTTAAACTGAGTTATGATAAGATGAGAATCTAAACTATGGGATTTATAAAGAAAATACTAGATTGGAGAAGAGGATGTACAGTTACTACAAGAAACAGAAGACTGGAGTGAGCATTATACTAGGCTTAGTGAACTAATAAATTACATAAACCTCCTGAAAGACATAAATACAGATCTTGCTTAAAAAAGAATAAATAAAATTTTTGAAAATAATCTGTGCAGATCAGATAATTTGATACTGCTTTTGATTTTAAGGATGAAAATAATTTTTTAAAAATGATTGGATGGGATGAATTTAACAATGGACAGCTGGACACTAGGATGAAAAATCAGAAAAGGCAAATGATAGATTTTTCCCAGGCAAAACTGATGTTAACAATAGTTCAGATAGACAGTGGCCATTTCCATTCTAAGCCGAGTGATGAAGTGTTGAGTAGTCATGAGCTGTATGAATGAATACAAAAGCTAAAACCTGACTCTCATTCACTGAATTTGGCCAGGTCCTTGGAGCAGAAATTCTCAGTGAACTCTGTCAGCAGAAAGCCATGACTCTGCAAGAGAAACTGGTTCAAGAATATGAATGGGAAGCTATCAGCAACAGAAGAAGTGAAAACTTACAAGCAGAGAATTCATGAAATGAAAAATGAGTTATGGAAAACAGAGAGAGGCTATAAAACCAGATTGCTCTTTGTAATAACAAAATTCATGGCAATCAGTACTGTTCGTGTTTCAGAAAGAGTTTTTGCTTGAAAGACAATGCAAACTGTCGGCCTGAGACAGACATTAGTAAAAATTAGCCATAATGGAAATGCTTTAAAGACTTGTGTCAACAAACCCAGCTGGAGATAGATCCAGGTCATCCAATCACATCATAAGAAGGTGTCTTAAGCTAAGCTAATTCTTTGTGCCCAAAACTAATATTTGCTGGAGCACTCTACTCCTTACTAAAGGTATACCCACCTGTCAGAAGGCTCTTTTCTAAGGTGAGAGATGTACCTAGAAGTACACACATGCTTATGTATGAGCCTTCCCATGATCTTGGGGGGTGGGTGGTTATTGCACATGTCTGGAATACCCTCATCTGGTTTATCAGATGAATTACCAAAACCTGTCAATTCTATTTCTATTACTTGAATCTATTCACTCTTCTCCACTCCCAAGTCTTTCATGGCTGAGTAACCTTTCTGGTTACTTAGAGAAGAGATTTTTTTTACGAGGATTTTACTTGTCCTTTAAAAACATTTTACCACTTATAAACATTTACAATTAAATAAATAAGAAGCGTTCGAAAAAAGTTTCAGAATCTATAATGGGCTGGGTTTTTTGTTTTGTTTTTACCTCTTGCTTCCTATTTCAACACACATTTCTAGCTGTCCCTGTTTTGGGGGGAAAAGAAATAATATGGATAGAAACAAAGGGAAGAACTAAAATCAAAATGGATTAAAGACTTAAATATAAGGACTGAAACAATAAATCTCCTAGGATGAAAACATAATGAAAAAGCTGCTTGACACTGGTGTTGGCAATGATTTTTTGGGTATCACAACAAATGCACAAGCAACAAAAGCAAAAACTAAACAACTGGGATTATATGAAACTAAAAAGTTTTTGCACAACAAAAGAAATGATAAGCAAAATAAAAATTCAGTCTATGGAATGGAAGAAAATATTTGCAAACCATATATCTGATAAAGGGTCAACACTCCAGATATATAAGGAACTCCTACAAATCAATAGCAAAACAATAAATCACCCAATTTAAAAATGAGCAAAGAACCCAATCGACATGTCTCCAAAGATGACCTACAAATGGCCAAAAAGTATATGAAAAAGTGCTGAACATCACTGATCATCAGAGGAATGCAAATCAAAACCATAATGAGATATCACCTAACCCCTGTTAGGATGGTTATTATTAAAAATAACAACAACAGCAACAGGATAAGCATTGGTGATGGAATGGAGAAAAAAAAAACCTTGTACACTGTTAGTGGGATGTACATTGCCACACCCACTATAAAAAAATATGGCGATTCCTCATAAAATTAAAAGTTGGAACTAGAATAAGATCCAGCAATTCCACATCTGGATATTTATCCAAAAGAATTGAAATCAAGATCTCAAAAAGAGATATCTATACTCCTGTGTTTATTGCAATGTTATTCACAATAGCCAACGTATGGAAGCAACTTAAATGTCCATCAACAGATAGATGGTTAAAGCAAATGTGGCATATTCATGCAGTGGAATGTTATTCAGCCTCAAAAAAGAAAGAAATCCTGGCATTTGCAATAATATGGATAGATCTGGAGGGGATTATGCCACATGAAATAAGCCAGATACAGAAAGACAAATATGATCTCATTTATATGTGGATGTCTCTCTCTGTCTCAAAAATAAATAAACGTTAAAAAAAAAATGTACAGCTTTTTACATGTCAATTATACTTCAGAGAAGGGGATTAAAAAAAAGAAACAAAGGGAAGGCTCATACCCTGAGTGATCATGATTAGATGTGTTGTCATAAAAACCTGAGAACAGGGAAAAATTCACCATCTTGTTACAAGAATGACCTAATGGTGACTGCTGACCTGGATCATTTGAGAATTCCATAAAAAAGGTAATGAACATATGTAATGGCACAAACTAGGAGCTCAATAAATAGTAACTCAGTCTTCTGGTTTATTTATATTTTCTTGTTACATTTAGTCAATAGTAATAATGTATTTGAGTATTTGACAAGAAAAGCTGAATGTGTATGTGAATAAGATTGTGAGAAATTAACATTACCTTCTGATTAAAATATTCAAAGAGGCAAGTTAGTATAAAGAAAGAATATGGAACGCAAAGTTAAAAGACTTACTGGTTTCCACTGCTGTGTAAATTGATCTTACAATTAACCTCTTTGGTTTTAGTCTGCTAAAAGATCTGGTAAATAATACTAACTCTACCATATTTTTGTGATTATTGGGAAGGTAAAGGCTGTAAGTGCTATATACATATGATAAGTGAGTCTGCCCTTCATTTCTCATTAATTCACTGAAGCTTATAAACTATTTCCATGCTATATTACTGTCATAATCATCAATAAAAGTAGTAAGACTTCTAAACAATTTGACACATCCTAATAAAAAGCTGATTTATTTATTTTTTTAATTTTATTTAAGTTTACTTATTTATTTGTAGAGAGACGGGGGGGGGAGGGGGTGGTGGTGAGGGAGGGACAGAGAGAGGGAGAGAGAGAGAGAGAGAGAGAGAGAGAGAGAGAGAGAATCCCAAGCAGGCTCTACACGGTCACACTGTCAGGGCTCGAACTCATTAACTGTGAGATCATGACCTGAGCCAAAATCAAGAGTTGGAGGCTTAACCGACTGAGTCACTCAAGTGCCCTACTAAAGGTTGAAATTTTAGTTAGAAGTTTCATCTCCAGAGGCAAAGAGGTCATCAGAGAAAATGATGTAAAACTACCTCAAACAACAGTAAATAGTCCAAAAATTCCATACTCTTATCCAGAATTCTGGAGGCAGAAAAGCAGAAATATTAAGGCAAAGGAAGCAGCAGGAGACTGAGCTTGTGGTCAGGGAGGGAAAGAGTGAGTAAGAAGCCCTGGAAAGCATACGGAGCAACCCATGTGCCAATGCACACTGGAGTAGGGAGGCCTACAGAAGAAATGTGTGCAAGCCTAGGACACCCCTCCCCTGCAAGTGATCCCAGGAATAGGTCTCCAACAGCTGCAGATGGCTCTCAGGAGAGAGGAACCTGTCTGGGCACAGAGGAGATGGTAGACCAGCCTTCCTGAACCATCCTCCCCCATCCTCCTGCTCCTTTGAGAATACTAAGCCACGTTTACCTTCAGATCTTCTGGATTAACCTTGCAAGTAGGCACAGATTAATTTCAGAGCCTTCCCCAAAGTCCTCCCACCTGCTTGCATGCTTAATGCCTGAAATTCTTTCAACATAGACCAAAGCTTTTCATTCCACAATTAGAAGTAAAAGGCTTAAACAGCAAATGTTTGGTAGAGGCAGAATATTAGCTAAAATGTATTTTCCCCATACTCATAAAATGTCCATACGACAACATACCCAAGAGGTCATACAGCCCAAGGTTTTCACACTGTGCTTGATACCCAGATATGAGAGCAGCTCCAATTTGCCATATTGAATTGCAACCATTTGCTGTAAAAGTTCATCGGCTAACACAAGCTTATAAATCAATGATTCATATTTCTGCAAATGTAAGATTGAAGCCAAGATAAGTGAAAACAACCTGCTGAGGGTCCCACACAGCAGACATCAGCTTCCTGATTCCAAGCTCAGTGCTCTTTGACTTAGCACGCTGCTTCTCATTTTGGAACTCATGCTCTATAGATTGAAAGACTGGACACAACCATCGCCAACTTTCCAAACTGCTTCATTTTATCAATGGCTTGCTTCATATTTTTATAACATGGCTACTTAGAGGCAGATATACTATTATTACTTGTTACAGTCTCCCACTAGACTGTAAGCTCTTGAGGATACAAATTCCCTTGTTCATCTTTGTGTCTCTAGTAAAACGGCACAGGACTTAGCACTCAATAAAACTTTAAAGGAATACTGCCTATGGAGTATTTGATGCATGCCAACATTATTTCATACTGTGTTAATTTTTAAAAGAAATAACTTTTTTTTATTTAAGAGATTTATTTCCCAAGATATTTTAAGTCAGCATGTACTGCACTATATGTAACAGAGGCTAGTTTGTTTTAAATATCTTTTATGTGTGTGTTTTTGTTTCAAATTTCCCCAAGTTTCTAATCTCCATGGAATGTCAGTTTGTAAAAGAAAGGTAATCATAATAAATAATAGGTAATAATTTAAGTTTATAATAGCCAAGCTCCATAACTCTCGACAGAATATTATTCAGATATGCATTATTTATGTTAAAGGTAATGAGTTTAATTGAAAAATTGTAAAAGCAGATTTCCCTTTTTTTTAGCAACACAAGATACACACTAACAAATGTTTAGGGGATTTTATTCTTACAAGTTATTTGAGTAATAAAAAATACAAAAATTAATAGTTTGTTAGTAAAAATAGTTCATTGGTATTTTAATTATAAACAATAAAAATGAAGTTGCTAAATTTTTATTTTTGAGCCCCAACCACCTAATTTCAATAAGGCTAGGAAAATCTATAATGTACTAAACTCCTAAGATTAGTAATTAGAATTGTTTTGTCAAATTCCTAGAGGAGATTTAAAAAACCAAATAAAAAGATCAAATCTTTAAAGTAATTTTATGAATATTCCTCTCAAAAATCTGCTTATTTTCTAGCTTTTACACCATCAACTTTTTCTTGGTAACAATTTCAAGTCACACTTAGGAAACAAAATATTTGCAGAAATTGTGTTCAATTAATGAAGATGAAACAATGTAACTCATAGAAGATATTAAAAAAAAAAAGAAAAAACTCCCTTCTTTTAGTAGCTAATAAATGTGAAAACATTAGGAGTGTACACATTAGGTCACCTAAAGCCAACTGGGTGGATGTGTACGGGTGCACTGGTTTAAATGTAAAATGCAATACTTCCTTGGGGGTAGTAGCCAATTGGTTTTAAAGCAACTAGTTTAGAGGAAAATGGGCTATTTATTCCCAAATATACTTTCCATTAGAATTTTTAGGCAGCAAGGCATGCCCTTCTGGCAAAGTATGTTTTTATTTTCTCATGAAATACATTGAGAACAAGTGTTTTGTTTTGTCTATTTATTTTTCTCATTTTTAAAATGGAAATTTTAACAACTGCAATGTGAATATTTTACATAAATATAAGCAACTTACATCGGAACTGTGAACGTTGGGGCTCCTGAGTGGCTCAGTCGGTTAAGTGACCAATTCGGTTTTGGTTCAGGTCATGATCTCACAGTTTGTGAGTTTAAGTCCCATGTTGGGTTCCACAACTGGCAGTATGAAGTCTGCATGGGATTCTCTCTTCCCCTGTCTCTCTGACCCTCCCTCACTCACACTGTCTCTGTCCCTCTCAAAATAAATAAATAAACTTAAAAAAAAACCAAAATTGTGGTGAATGTAATTCGCAACATTACTATTATCATTAGCATTTTTTTAATTGGTTGAGTTTCTGTGCCTTGTGGAGAGAGGCCAACAGGCCACATAATAGCATTCTAAACCTTCTTGCCGTTATTTCAAGTTCAATTCTAGCTTGTGCTTCATTTAAATGAAGTATTTCATATAAATTCAAGCACATTTTACACTTACCGAAGTATTAATTGATATTTGTAAGTTTATAACTAGAGAAAAATGACCATATTTATGAGACAACTGGGGACTCTCACAAAAACACACTGGATGAAACAACTCCACTTACACAATTAAAGAAGAGGGTTTCCAAACCAAGTGCAATGGGATCTTTTCTGGGCTTTATGTTGAGGCTTTGTTTCCAGAAATGGAATTCCAGCAAATGAGGAGTTGTCTTTATTGCTGTTTTCAATATTTAGATAATAAATATAGTACAATATTCAATAGAAGCTGTTCAAGACTACAAATAGTCCCTGGTTACAGCCCATTGACTTTAATGAGGTCTGATGTGGCACAGTTGTTATTTCTATCATTCGTCTCCCACACATAAAGTGTTTCATTATTATGGTACTAGAAGTTTTACCCCATGATCCTATAGGGGATTTGTCATGACAACCTTTTCTATTTCTACTTGCAGGGAAGGGGGCTGCAAGACGTCAGAGAGTAGGGGTTGGGAACTAAGAAAGATGTGTTTCTTTGTGAGATTATATGCTATATGATGAGTTGTTATTACATATACAATGTAATATATTAACATGAAGAAAAACTGAGTTCCCAAGTCTGCAGAAAAATTTAAATGAGCTCTCTAGATTCCATTTCCTAATGGAATGCAGAACAGTGAACAGATCTTTAAAGATAAAGAGAATTTTTTAAATAATAGAAAAAAAAACAAGATCAATGGTTGAATGTAGTTTGTCATATATTCAGTAAGTTAAATAATGTTCACTCAATTTATCAGTGACTGAAACAACAGAAAATGAGGAAAAAGTGGGTTAATGGAAACTGGGATTTATTTTCATTAATGGCTTTGCAAGGTCGCAAGCTTTTGCCAAAGAACTGATAGATGAATTAAACAGCAGCACCACATACATCATTACACATATGTAAATGGCCCACATTTCTTTAAGCCCGTGCTAAATGAATTATTTAGCATGCCTATTGCTAAAATTAGTCATCAATGGGGAAAATAATCCTAAAAGAACTGGTTTAACACTGAAAATTCGTGATGGAAGATAGTAAACAAAGAGTAGAGATGAAACCATCAGAATAGGGTTAGGAGTACTTCAGAGGGAAGGTGCAGCATGGAAGTCAAGATCCTCTGAAACAAGCATGAAGGCAGAGGGCACTGAGGCAATCAGAGCAGGCGTGAGCCAGTTAGAGCCCATCTGTGGAAATCGGCCAAGCTGATGGCCCCACAGTGTCATGGGGTGGGGGGTGGGGAAATACAAATACTTGCACATAATGAAAGGGATAATGATGATGGTTAATATTTACAAGTGCTCATTATCTGTCTGGCACCAAACTAAGCACCACCCATGCACACTTTCATTTACTTACACTGGTTGAGTGACCTCAATATAATTTCAGAAAATGAGGATATAAAGAGGTTAAGTGTCACAAATCCAGTAAGTGGCAGGTAAGGGATTCATGCCCAGACAGTCCGACTCCTAAATTGTAAATTCCAAAACTAAAGACTTGCTTGTTTACTAAGCACACTATTGGATCCATTTTCTGATATAAACACACAGAGCTGCCATTAAGGAAAACAGAAGCTTTAACTGAAGTTGGAAAGAATTGGTTCATAAGTATTCCAGAGGTTCTCTGTTCACAATTCTAGTTTATAAGGGGGCGTGTGGGTGGCTCAGTCAGTTAAGCGTCTAACTTCGGCTCAGGTCATGATCTCACAGTCAGTGGGTTTGAGCCCCGTGTCCGGCTCTGTGCTGATAGCTCAGAGCCTGGAGCCTGCTTCAGATTGTGTCTCCCTCTCCCTGCCCCTCCCCCGCTCATGCTGGCTCCCTTTCTCTCAAAAATAAATATTAAAAAAAAAACAAAACAGGGGCGCCTGGGTGGCTCAGTCGGTTAAGCGGCCGACTTCAGCTCAGGTCACGGTCTCGCGGTCCGCAAGTTCGAGCCCCGCGACAGGCTCTGGTCTGATGGCTCAGAGCCTGGAGCCTGCTTCCGATTCTGTGTCTCCCTCTCTCTCTGCCCCTCCCCCGTTCATGCTCTGTCTCTCTCTGTCTCAAAAATAAAATAAAAAACGTTAAAAAAAATAAAATTAAAAAAAAAACAATTCTAGTTTATAGGTGTTTTAGCTTCTCATTCTAAATGCAAATTAATCATGAGACACTACTTGCCAAAACTTAATGAACTTTTATTTTACAAAGCTAAAAAGGAACCGTGCTCTCTTCATACACTGAAAATACTCATGGTTAACCCAGGCGGATGTGATTAGCACATATTTATGTATATGCTCAGAAAATATATTCTTACACTATGCATGCCAGTATTTTCTTTTTTTTTTATTGATGGTGAGAACATTTAACGTGAAATATTCCCTCTTTGCAGAATTTTAAGTGTACAATACAGTATTGTTAACTATACCATGCATACCAATTTTAGTAAGTCTGTTACATATAAATATTTAGAATCAGACAAATAAAAACAAATTGGTCTATACAAATAAGGGATGGTGTCTTTTTCACCATTGGGTTCTCTGTACCTGGAACATAATTAAATATTACTTAAATGGATGACTTTTTGTTAAAGCCAAAATAACAATAACAGTTTTGTAGTATTTCTTCTGGTTAAAACAAACAAACAAAAACCCAGCAGAGTATAATTTGTGAAACCAGCCACAGGGATATATGTTTGAACCTCGCACTGTAACAAATTAGCTGTGACTTTGGACAGATTAACTTTGTAAAACCTAGTTTTTCATCTACACAATGTAGACAATGTCTACCTCAGAGAGTTTAAGTCTTTACTTTTCAGGTCTGAATTCTTTCCTGGTCTCTCTCAAATCCAACTGCATCCACGTACAAGGGGAATCATTTAAATATATTTTCATCATATGATTCCGTGATCGATAAACTTCCACATAAATATGGGGGAAGTACTTATTGACCCAACAAAAAAGGTTTTTCCACTAGGAAAACCCAGTCCCACTATTTCTCAGCCCTAATTCTCCATGCCTAATCCTTAGTCTTTCATAATTCTTGTCCTCTCCTTACTTAAATTTAATTTCAAGAAGACAATATAATAATCACAATCCTTTCTCTCTTGCCATGTATTTGGTCCATTTTTCTCTCCAATCTTTTTTCCACATACCCAAGAATTGGTTCTATAGCAAGTAAATTCTACCTTCTTGCAATAGCACTACCAACTTAATAAACATTTTAACATGGCTGTTAAGTAAAAGTACACAATTTTTTTTACCATTATTCTCAGTTTCCTAAATAGGAATGGCATTCCATACTTAAAACTATAGTTTAAGGAAGAACTGCTATTTGCCTGTGTAAGGAACTAATTTGCTCAATGCTATGATGTATTTGAAATGTCATGCATATGAAAAGCGCTCTACAAAATGTCAAATTATCTTGTTAAACTAACTGAGAACAAAATGTTGTACAGGTTAGGATAATGGTTGGCCTCCCATAGAAATGCTAATATAGGTGATCTTCACCAGAAAATCCAGTCCCATTTGGCCATTAAAAAGATACTTGAAATCCCCTAACCACCCCACAGAGTTTCACTGCCTCCTTCAAAACAAACACAGTTGTTCCCTTACAGTTAAATCTCAGATTCATCCTGACAGGCAAATTCCCTAGAATTCAAAAACATTATGAGTAGACTTCTATGAATAAAATGTTTCCCCATATGATTTCACAATAATTCTGGCACTTTAATGCTGCTATATCCATCATACAGCAAGCAAACATTTTCCAATGAAACTGCAGAAGAGCCAACCCAATACCTACAATTTTAACTTGGCAAATCGAGGGTTTTTTTCTATATTGTACAGGAACTAATACAACGTTTTAAAAAAAGACAGACTTTTACTTTGGTAGACACACACTCTTAGGGCTTTAAACAATAAGGAAAACATTCACTAAAATCATATTGGCTTCTTATCTGACATCTTCTGCTCTAACCAAGATGGGAACCTCAAAGCATACCAACGTTTAGATGTGTGTCAGAGGCCAATAAGTAAAATGTCTGAGACCTAACTACAAATGCCAATCACCTTTAAAGGATTTATGAAAGACCTCTGATAAAGTAGACCAGGAGCTCTGGAACTAACTATCAGGGGTGAAAGTTCAAGAGTTACAACTTTAGGTTATGAGAGAGAAGGTGATTTCAAAGTAGGATTTGAGGACTTTTATTTTGCAATTTGCTCTCATAACAGCTTTACATAAAATAGAACAGTTTTTAAATATGGCATTTTATTATGATACCAGGTAACTTTAGAGGAAAACTTTCAAGGAAAATATCAACTGTGGTAAATATAGTTGGAACCATGATGCTCAGAAAATGGAATTGGTACTATGAAATATATGTTATGCTCCTTAGTAAAAGGACTCATATTTTTCATGTGCCAACAAGTGGGCCTGTTATGTGTCTTTCAAAACACAAGATTCTGTCTTGAATAAGACAAGTGTACAATATCAATAAAATAAACTTCTTATACAAAATACTTTGTGTAAAATGTTCAATAGAATACATTTTCATTTGTAGTGGTTCCCCATATCTATATGTGAGTGTGAACAAAAATGAGGAAATTAGGACCTTAATCCATTTTGACACTAACTATACCCCATCCACATGCATATTTATGAGTATATATGACTTAATCAGGGCATGCATCATTAAGCCGTCTTCATATTCAGCCTCCTCATTTCATAATCATAATTAAGAAGTTCTTAAGTTCTACTTGTAAGCTTTGAAGTCCGTTGTTAATACTCAGCATAAAAAAGGATTCCTATAAATGAAATAAATCCCCTAGATATCTGACTGAATTTGATTGACCACTGGATATGCTATGCTGAGATAAAGGTGGGCATATCTAAAAGATTTGTTGACTTTTAAAACAGTTTAAGTCAAAGAATAAACAAGGTTCCTTATGCTAGCAACAGTGTGTATGTATAGTTTCTTCCTGAAAAGATCTCATGATCTTCCTAGAGAGATACAAGGCCTGAAACATAAACAATTAAAGAACAATGTTAACCAATATATATAATATGGTGTTATACCGTATATGGCATTGGTTTTACCACAGAAGCTCAAAGAAGAGAATTGAGAGAAGCTTCTCAGAGAGGTGGAGCTTAGCTTAACTTAAAAGAGTAGATAAAAAAAGAGGATACGGCAGGACATAGAATAATAATGAATAAACACAGCTCGCTGTGTGCACTGCAGCTGGCCGTAAGACCACTTTCACTGGAACATGAATTTTTGCTTAAAATAAGGTTAGATAGGTAAGGTGGGTCTGGATTATAGAAGACCTCAAGTGGCAAGAGAAGGAGTTGGGAAATAAGGACATGAAGAAGGTATTTTGGGAGAACTAACCTTTCAAGAGTTAGCAAAGTCAACTATGAGTCTCTTACAAGAGCTAAGGCATAAATTAATAAAGAATATAGTGGCAGTGGGACAAAAATTAGATACTAAAAGTAATTTTGATAAGAAGAATCAATCATGGAGGCTTACTCTGATGTAGGGGATGAATAATAGAGGTTGAACATCAAAGATGGCTCCAAAGATTTGAGCCTTATAGAATAAAAAATAAGTAGCACTATTTATGCTATTCTGAAATAGCATCAGAATACTGGCATGTTAATATGAATTAGATTTTCTGCAGAGTCTGCATTTCTTTCTTTTTTTTTTTTTTAATTTTTTTTAACGTTTATTTATTTTGGGGACAGAGAGAGACAGAGCATGAACGGGGAAGGGGCAGAGAGAGAGGGAGACACAGAATCGGAAACAGGCTCCAGGCTCTGAGCCATCAGCCCAGAGCCCGACGCGGGGCTCGAACTCACGGACCGCGAGATCGTGACCTGAGCTGAAGTTGGACGTCCAACCGACTGAGCCACCCAGGTGCCCCTGCATTTCTTCTTTCAAGTTGTGATACGCAGACCTTCATAAATGAAGCTACAAGCCCCAAAACTCGGAAAACATTGCTCTTATATTTGGACATCAATAACATTCAAGGTCAATTTCACAGACATAATTACAAATTTCCACCCAAGTAAAAGGGATAATAACTTGATGATGATATTACAGAATATATAACAACAAATCACAAAACTGAGACCAAACCTGCAAGGTTTATTTGTATCTTTTAATTGATTCCCTTTAAAACCTATGAAATTCTTTCCAATATTTCCATTCACATACAATGAGCTAATTCAGGGTTTTCATCAGTAGAATATTGATTTGAAGCATCCTTGAAATAGGAGACAGCAGGATTAGGAGATTGAGAACCAGAGACCTCCTATCCCTTGTTGTTGCTAAGTTTTGCAGTCGTAGACTTCTTATCTGTAACATAAAGAGACTGCACAAGACCTCCTCCCAACAATATGCTTCTATGAGAGACAAAAGAAAATGGTTCATTCCCTAACTAATGGCCACACCTGCTCTCCAGTACCTACAAGTGATAATGCTAGGCACACCAAAGTAGATACAAGAATGCCAGCGAAGTCAATTGATTTCACATCAGATAAGCAGGTATATTATTAAGTGGATATTATGATAGCAGCCACTGCCCTATTTTTCTCTATCAGGTGTGGAGGTCCTCCTTGAAGGGGTAGAAGGTAGAGGCAGAGCAGTGGTGTATCACATACAGTGGTAGGGAGGTCAGCCTGAACCCATAATTGTTTGGCTACTCAGAACTGTGGCAGGAACAAGGCAATGGAAATGAATGAAAGCAATGTGGCCTGCTTCTTTCAGGCTCATCTAACCCCTCGGACTGATGGCTGCAGCTGAGAAATTCCACAGGGATTGAGGAGGGGAAGTGCCCAGGGCATGATGCAGGCACACAAATCCCTCTGGAGTCCTAACCATCCTGCCTGAGTACACACAATCATGAAGCACAGTTGTTTGATCTTGCTACACACTCTGCCTCCCGCACGAAGAAATGTTCAGAAGTAGGAACACTTCCATTCAGTTACATCACAAGCTGTAATAAATCAATAGCCAGTCTTTGTTCAGTTGTGTCAATTATAATCTAACCAGGTACGTTCTAAATTACAGAAGAATGTAGAAAAATGTCTCCTACAGCTACTTGACAGAAACATTTTGTTGTATTCGTTGTGCTATAAAATATTGATGGAGTAAAAAAAAAAAAGCCAAATGGCTGGTAAATACCTTTTCTGTGCTTTATAGATGCATATGTATATGTTTAAAGAATAAATTTCATCCCAATTTTATTCCTTACTTCTATTCTATTGGATGAAATAACCAAAAATATCTAATATTAACTTAGAAGAAATCATACAAAGATAGCTGCTGAATAGTCTTTATTTGTATTTAAAAACTATCTCCAGTTTGGTCAGTAAGCCCAGATTTTTGAGCCAAGACTGACAAGGCCTTCTTCATGCCGCTAGATTAAAGTATTCACTGTATGGCAAGGTTTTTCATTTCACTGCACCAACCAATGATGAAATGCAATATGGTCAGATTAAAGGTGGTACATAACTACTCTTTTGTAATAGTAATATCTTTGGTGAACCCACACATGCTATCAGTCATTTAAATCCAGAACTTCAAGCTGAGCAGAGTCCCATCAAAGTCTTTACATGTCCCACCTGCCCTAGGGTGATGCATACATCATTTGAAGCAAAGCTTAGTGACAGCTGCAGAAATGTACTCAATGAATTTAAAATAGACAGCAATCTAGATTAACAGTGATGGAAATATCTGGACATTCATTTTTAAATGAATTGTAATACTCCATATCCAGAGCTGATTCGTAGCTGGTACACATCAGCACTACCGCACTGGTTGTTAGGTAGCCAGTTTTGAAGGTACCTCCCGGCCAATTGCCTCTCCTTTTAATAGCCTACCACCCCAACCCCTTCCTTAAAGCCCTCTAGAACTCTACACAACATGGGTACTAAAGGAGGAAAGACCTGGCCCCATAGGAGATCTACCTAACTCCATTCCAGTACGGAGGCCAGTATTTATTCTGATTTGTTGGTGCACATGCTATACTATTTGGTCAGTATTTTGAATGCCACCTTACCCACTTCCATCATCATTATAGCACTGATCGTGTTGTATCGCAATTATCCCTGTACAAGTCAGGCGCCATCTACTATTCTCAAGTACTTGAGGACAGGGAATCACTCTAATTCATCTTTGAGCCCTAGTGCCTCAGAGAATGATGACGTATTAATAGATGTTTGGTACATCTGTGAATGCAAGAGGCATAAAAATCAAATTTCATCAGGTCACTTTGGTAGTATATTTACAGATAAAATTAGTCTCATTCTGAAACAGTGTTTGTGATTTCTTATACAGATTTTCCTATAGGCACCTGTGGCCTTTAAATTTTCTTTGGCTGTCACATAGCGAGATAGCAAAAGAGAAGTAAAAATCCCGAGACAACTTTTTTGAGTTAGTTGTGCTTTTTATCTTACTCCTGCAACTTTCCAGGAAATATAATAAGGTTTATAAGAGATCATCCTACGAGTATAAAAGTATAAAAGATTCTTTAAAAACCTCTTTCATCTGACACACTATAGAAATCATCTTTAGAAACTGTGTTCTTCAAATGTCCATACTTTTTAAATGTGTACAATTCCTGAGAGACTCCACTGTCCCCTACCGGCCCCTTTCCTGCTTTAATGGGCAGCCTCATCATCTAAACAGAGTGTAAGTCTGACTTTAGGGGGGAAAGTCCTGAAAATGTTTTATCATCACAGCAAAACTGAAGTCACAGAATTTTTTGTAATGCTTTGGTGCCAGATGGGAATCCAAATTTTGTTTCATCAGGTTGGGAACCATTTAGGATATCAGGAAGCACAGTGGAAAAATCTCTTTACAGAAGAATATATACTCCATCTCCTGTTGAACAATTTTTGTTTTCTTTTCCAGGGAGTAGTTTATGTGCTATGTTTAGGCCACACATGAAAGTAATATCTCCCTCATGAGACTGACTTTGGCTTATGCTGATTTTTTGAGGCCAAGATTGTGGTAATAATTTAAAGAGGGAAAGAAGCAAATGGAATAGGAGGAAAACATGGAAGAAAATGGATTAGTGAGGCAAAAATTTTCCCAACCTAATATAACACAAAGTATGTCTTAGGAACTTGAAAGGAGAGTCAGATCTCAAACAAAATCAAAGATACTGGGATGGTGTCTTCATCAGGCAAACAAGGCTGTATATTCTGTAGACTGATGCACCAGAGGAATGTCAAAGATTCCAGCAATAATCCAAAACCAAAAACTTGCTTTCTAAGTTTAGGTCCTATTCTACGAAATGCCCAGAAGTCTCCCAGGGCACGTGCCGTTGCTTTCGGTGGCTCCTCCAAGGCCAGCTGTGCATGTCTTCAGTAGCTTGGAAGCTGGCCAGTGCAGTAAGCCCCATGCTGGACTTGGGAAACTAATCCCCTCTATTATTGCTTTTTCACAGGTGGGACACCTGCCCTTTTCTTTTATCAAGGTCTTCCTAATGACATATTAAAGGCTCCCCAAACTCAACACAACATTTGGATCATTATATTTGGATGAAAAGATAAATGCAATGAAAAAACACTAGTAATGGGTAAGTAGAATATTTAGTCTAAGGGCCTGGTGCACATGCAACAGATTTATCATGTTTGACAGCCAGACTGAAAGGGAGGGAGGGTGGGAGGGAAGTAAGAAAGGAGGGTAGGAGGGAGGACAGAAGAAAGGAAGGAAGGATGGATCACGGCACTGTGAAAACCAAAACAAGCACACTTCCTAGGCTCTTCGTAAACAAAATAATCATATCTATCTATGGTTTTATTTTCTTTTCTGGGGGGAGAAAAAGGGAACTGGAATGGTCTCAATGTGTCGAAGCTGCTGGCTTTTAATTATTTGTTTACTCATTTATAAGGTAGGCATAATGCTACTTATGTTAGGTAAGTTTTAAAAGATGCAATTTAAAAAAAATAAGAGCAAGATAATCACATAGCAATAAATTTAGAAAATAAGGAAAATTTTTTAAAACTTTCAGTTTCCTAACACAACTATTATTTGACTTTGGTGTCTTTTCATGTCCATATATTTGATATGCTTATTTTACATACATAAGATTTTTTAAATCTTTTTTAACTTAATCTCACATAAAAAAGCATTTTCCATATTGTATCAGTCATCATAATCATTATCTTTAATCATATTTGGTTAAGTAGATATTTCATTTTAGAGTAAATTACATAATCCTCGATACTGTTGAGCAGTTTGGTTGCCCACACATTTTCACTACTGTTAACAATATCATGATGAACATCTTTGTACATACAGTTTGTTATGGTCTGAATGTCTGTATCCCCCTAAATTCTTCTGTTGGAGTCCTAACCCACAAGGTGACAGTATTAGGAGGTGGGGCCTTTGGGAAGTGATTAGGTCATGAGGGAGGAGTCTTCATGAATGAGATTAGTGCCTTCATTTTTTTTTAAGTTTATTTATTTTATAGAGAGACAGAAACAGCATGAGTCGTGGAGGGGCAGAGAGAGGGAGAGAGAAAGAATCACTGCCAATGCAGAGACCCCTGCAGGGCTTGAACCCACGAAACCAGGAGATCCTGACCTGAGCCAAAACCAAGAGTCAGACATTTAACTAACTGAGCCACCCAGGCACCCCGAGATGAGTGCCTTTATAGAGGAAGATCCAGAGAGACACTGTGCCCCTTCCACCACATGAAGACACAGTGAGAAGTCAGCAGTCTGCAATCCAGAAGAGGGCCTTTACCCAAACTTGACCATACTGGTACCATGACCTTGGACTTGTAGTCTCTTGAACTGAAAAATAAATTTCTGTTCTTTATAGGCTATCCAAGTCTATAGTATTTTGTTACAGTAGCCCAAACAAACTAAAATAGGGTGTTTTGTTTTATTTTTTTTTCTTATTAGGGGCTATTTCCTTGGGATAGAGCCTCAGAAATATGACTCATAAGCTAAAGGAGTCAAGGATTCTTTTTGGAGAAGTTGACCAGGAACGTGATAGTTCCAATCTCCACATCTACAGTGGCACTAAAAAATCTCATTAATTTTTAAACTTCTAAGTTAACAGATGAAAGATTTTACCTCAATTACCACTCACATTTCTTTCTTTACAAATTAGGGTGAACAGTTTGCATTTACTAGTTATATCTTTTCTTTCATAAACTCAGTTTATGTCTTTTATATGGGTGAGTTTTGAAAGAGAGTGAAACAATGAGAGTTCTTTGTTATTTTCAAAATTGGTACTTGGGGTTATTAGTATCACTGAAGTTTTATTTCCAGTGTGAAGCATAACCCACTCATTTTACAAGGATCTCATATTTTGGAACTTTGCTTTTCCTGCAATTATAGGATCAATATGAGTCTCTCAAATCTGGTGGCTGATAGTGATTTCACTGTTTCTGTCCTTCCTGAAGTCTATAATACAGACCCACCCACATTCTCAGCTTGCAAAACCCTCTGCAAGGTTTCTGTCTTCTTTTTAAAACCTTTTGATTACTCTGAAATGACAAGCACCATGACCACTACAGACCCCCAACCTCACCAAGATGTCTTATTTCCCAATAATAGATGTTGCAATAGGTGTGATAGTTGCCAAGCTATTCCTTGCCCAGATGTGCTAAATCAGTTACATAACTCTATAGGGGGCCCACATAAAACTTTATACTGCTCAGCACCATCCCATTCCAACCCCCAACATGAGCTGCCCTGACTCTCCAACACCGTGTAGGATTTAATGGTTTATTCCATTCCTCCACTGTATTCTGGACTGGTACCTGCAATCCAGTTTTATCAGCTTGGAGCTTTTCTCTGTGGACAGATTTACCACTATTCACCACGTTTCCAGATGGGACCATTATACTATTATACACACAATCTGGGCTATCTCAGAGAACCTCTGATAAACTCTGTGTGTGTGTGTGTGTGTGTGTGTGTGTGTGTGTGTGTGTGTGTTTTAGGTGAATGGCAGAAGGGGTATAGTCATGTAGGAAGGAGAGAAATCAAGACATTTTAAGCCTTCTATTTCAGAATAAACAAACACCTTAAATACTTTTTAACTCCTGAGCATAATTTCTGCTACTAATCTTCTATTAAAATTCTTCTAGGGTATGGAAATTATTCTAGAGATAACTACCATCATGTGCATCATGAGAACACTGAGATCTATTAGAGCAGAGATTCCACAAGGACAAAACCCATTTTCATCCTTTGAGCTGGCTCCTCTACCTACTATACGTCTATTCAAAAAGAAAATGCAATTGCAAAACATCTTTAATAAGTGTCACCTGGAATTATGGCTTTATATTATAGCATTTCATTATTGACTGCTGTATATTTAAGGTTTAGCTCTGAACCACAGCAAAATATATCCTTTGGAATATTGCAGCCTTATCTGTTTTTGTAGCCTAGTGATAACCAATGTTACTGTACTCATCCTACCATTAACATATACTTTAAGATGCTATCATATCTTTTCTGGTCCTTTCTGTCAAGGGTGGCAAAACTCAATTTTTAAAAATATCTTTTCATAGATCATGTATCTTTAAGCTCCTACTATTTTGCTGTTCACCCTTGGATTCTACTAACTTTTCAGTGTCATTTCCATGACATAAGAGCTACAAGTAAAAATAGTAGTTTAATATACAAAAAGAAAAACCAAAACAATGTCCTTTTGCTCACACCCTAATCATTCAACTCACAGAAAAGTTAAGATGTAGATTATCTAGGCTGGGTGAACAGTCAATATTTATGTAACTGTTTGAAGTCTTTGAAAAATTAATCAAAGTGGCTCCAGAGAATAAGACCGATTCTACACCCCACCCCTATGAAACCCCCAAACGCATAGTATTGCTGGCTTGCTTTAGATGAAATAAGCAACTATTTTGAAAATTTCCTACTGCTGTCATAGAAAACAAAGGGTACAACATAGATGTGCCAAATAATACAAAAATGTTAAACAGAGTTAGCTAATGTGTAAAATCCAAAGTGTTCTCTCAAGCTACGTAAACTGCATACAAATCTAATTCAAAGACAGATGGATTCCTGATGACATGACATAGTTTAAGTAATAAAATTAACATAAGCTCCAAAGGGAGTTCTGTGTATGATTAATTATAAGAATACGATTAAATGATTCATGCTATAATAATAACATCATTTGGAGCCTGAGAGTTCAAGAAAATCATAAAACCTTCATTTTTAAGAACACTGAGCTTGTTTTAGCAAATTTTACAAAGTTACTGGAGTGTCATTGATATTACTTTGGCCTAGTAGCATCAGGCTTTACTAGCACAAAGTTTCTTTCTTAATAAGGCTGCAAAGAGTATATATATGACTTTAAAAAACTGGTGACCCCAATTCATACATTCCTACCTACTAAAATAGGTCCCCGAAGACAAAATAATAAAAGAGAGTTTTTCCTTTATGTATCCCTAC